>NC_056690.1:50846385-51170968 GCF_018350215.1 Panthera leo | reverse complement strand
AAGATTTCTATATTATGCTTTGTAATATTAGAATATGTAGTAAAATCACTTGTTTCATTCTTATTTTTTAATGATTTATTTATTTTTGAGAGAGGGAGCAGAAGCAGGGGAAGGTCAAAGAGAGAGGGGGACAGAGGACCCGAAGCAGGCTCTGTACTGACAGCAGTGCGCCCAATGAGGGCTCGAACTCACAAACTGTGAGACCTGAGCCAAAGTCCATGCTCAACCAACTGAGCCACCCAGGCACCCCATCTTTCATTATTAACATTGATGATTCATACACTTTCTCTGTTTTTTCTTGATCAGTCTGGCCAGACAGTTATCAATATTATTGATTTTATCTTAAAGAACCAAGTTTTGATTTCATTAAGTTTCTCTATTTTTTGTGTAGGTTTTGTTTTCAGTTTCACTGATTTTCACTCTGATCTTCAATTTAATTGTATTGAGTATTTTGGTTTTATTTACTCTTTTTTTTCTTGCTTTTAAATTAGATGCCTAGGTCAATGATTGGAGACTTCTTTTATTCAGTTAGGTGTTTAGTGTTATAAATTTCCCTCTAGCGGCATCAGAATGGCCCAGTCAGTTAAGTGTCTGACTCTTCATTTTGGTTCAGGTCATGATCTCATGATACATGGGTTTGAACCCTGAGTCAGGCTCTGCTCTGATAGTGCAGTGCCAGCGTGGCACTTGTTCTCTCCCTCTCTCTCTGCCGTTCCTCCATTCATGCTCTATCTCTCTCTCTCTCAAAATAAATACATATTTTTTAAAAAATTAAAAAAATAGGGGTGCCTGGGTGGCTCGTTTGTTTAAGCATCAGACTTTGGCTCAGGTCACGATCTGGCGGTTCTTGAGTTTGGCCCTGGGATGGGCTTGGTGCACACTTCACAGCCTGGAGCCTGCCTCTGATTCTGTGTCTCCCTCTCTCTCTGCCCCTCCCTTGCTCACACTCTGTGTTTCTCTCTCAAAAATAAATAAACATTAAAAAATTTTTTAAATAAATAAAAAAAAATAATTTTCCCTCTAATTTCTACTTTACCTGTATCACATAAATTTTGATATGTTGTGTTTTCAATTTCATTACATTCAAAAATACTTTCTAACTTCCCTTTGAGTTCTTTGACGTATGGGTTATAGAAAATGGTGTTATTAAACTTCCAATCATTTGAGGACTTTCAGAAATCTTATGTTATTGTTGATTTCTAATTAAGTTTATTATGGTCAGGCAACTTACTATGTCTTAAATTTTTTCAAAGTGTTTATTTATTTTGAGAGGGAGAGAGGGAGTGTGTGCTTAAAAGAGAGAGAGAGAGAGAGAGAGAGAGAGAATCCTAAGCAGACTCCACACCATCAGCACAGAGCCCAACGTGGGACTCGATTTCAGGAACTATGAGTCATGACATGAGCCAAAATCAAGAGTCAGAAGCTTAACTGAGCCACCCAGGTGCCCCCATATATCTTAAATTTTTAAAAATCTACTGAGAATTTTTCTATGTCCCAAATGTGGTCTACTTATACATACTTTCTGGCAATTTAAAAGGATGTATATTCTGCTCTTGTTGAGTGGAGTATTCTATAATACCCATCAGATCATGTTGGTCTATAGTAGTCAAGTCTATGTTATCTTACCATTTTTTTCTCTCTTGATTACTTAGGGAGAGGTTTTAAATCTTTGATTTTATTTATTTATTTATTTACATTCTATCAGTTATTGCTTCATATACTTTGAAGCTGTGTTATTTGATGCATAAACATTTAGGATGCTTATATACTCTTACGAAATTTCTTTCTTTAACCCTGGAATAGTCTTTATTTTGAGATTGGCAATGTCTATATCAATACAGTCACTCCAGTGTTCATGATCAGCTTTGGGATGGTCCATATTTTTTTTTTCCTTTCTTTCCTTTCGTTTCCTTTCCTTTCGTTTCCTTTCCTTTTCAACTATTTATACTTTATGTTTAAACTAGATTTGTTGTAGGATACATGGAGAGTTGGGTCTTGCATTTCTATCCAATCTAACAATCTCTGCCTTTTAATTGAGATATTCAGGACATTTATATTTAATATGATTATTGATATAATTGTATTTAAATCTATCACTTTTCTATTTGTTTATTTTTCTATATCTTTTTTTCCTTTCTTTCTTCTTTTGGATTGTCCATTTTTATGATTAAATTTTATAACATTTTTTGCTCATTAATTATAAATTTTCATAAAATTTCATTTTATTTGTCATGGATTTATTGTATTCATTTGCAAGTTAACTGAATATATGTGAAAGTGATACTGTGTTACTTCACATGCACATAACAACTTTTATCAAAGGTTAAAAATTGTGGCCTATTACTTCTAATATTTTTCTGCCTCTCCTTCTAATTACATATTATATATTAGTCTAGGACTAACTACTCTCTTTCAGAAGACAAAACCATTCTCAATAGTCTAACCAACACCTCCTGAATTACAAGAATGTCCATCTAATGTGGCTTAGGGAGCAGGCACTATTCCCAGCTTTGTATGAGCTGGAGTTAGCATTCCCTCAGTCTTTCCATGTGGTTCTTTCCCAGCCTCAGGCATTTTCCTGATGTGTAAATGCTAATCAGTACTCAACTAAAAACTGGAAAGAACACTGCAAATCTCCACTTTCTATTTTAGTCTCTCTTCTCCCATACTCTGGCCAATGAACTCTAGCCTTCTTGGCTTCCCTGAATACCTAGCTTAGTCCTTTCAACTCAGGGAGATGGCTAGTCTCTGACTCTGGCCTGCTCTGTTCACTTCTAATGGCTCTACTTCATGGCCTGGACATTTTTCATAGGCATTTAACCGTGGAGATGACAGGTATCTCCTTGTTTGTGTCCTCTCAGAAATTCCTGGCCTTCATTTTTGATGTCCAATGGCTTGAGAATGTTATTATATGTATTTTATTCCTGTTTCTTAATTGTTTCAGGAAAGAAGATAAATCCAGTTATTGTATTTTCATCTCTGCTAGAAGCATAATTAAGTACTTATTTTCAAGTAATAAGGTTACATTGTTTATGCCACTTTACATCTCTCTTTTTACTTTAATAAAATTTCTTTGAAGTTAAATCGTATCTACTGACTTTTTTGGAGTTGATTCTTAAAGTAAACTATTTCTAATTCCTTTAGTAAAGAACATGAATTTGTAAAAAGCTAAGCCTTTCAATGTGTATAACACCTGGGAGCAGAAAAATAAAAGATATTAAAAACAAAACCAAGAAAAAGTCAATAGATAAACCTTTTACTTTAGACTACCAAAACACTTCTGAGAGCCACGTGATCAATAAATGCACGTACTGGGGTGCCTGAGTGGCTCAGTCAGTTAGGTGTCAAACTCTTGATTTCAGCTTAGGTCATGATCTCAAGGTTCAAGAGTTTAATCCCCACATTGGGCTTCACTCTGACAGTGCAGAGCCTGTTGGGATCCTCTCTCTCTCCCTCTGTCTCTGCTCCTCCCCCACTGCACATGTGCATGAGCTCTCTCTCTCTCAAAAATAAGTAAACTTAAAAAAATGCATGTCTTTGCAATTTCCATATTTCTTTTGTAATCATTAATTTAGCATTTAAGAAATGAAATCTCTTCCTAGGACCAAAACAGATTGGCAGACATGTAATTAGGACCCAAGTTACATACTACAGATTGAAGAAATAGTACCTCTTACTATTACACAATTTGGATTCATTTTAGCAAACAAAGGCCTTTTAAATGCATTACCACTTCTTTTTGTGAATTAATAATACAATATGTCAGAACTATAAAGATTAAGTTAGTCATTAAACCACCACTTCAGGTGGGAGCAGTTATATTACAGAGCACATAATGTCTATGTTTTAAAAATGCATTATGTATCTATAACATATATTAATCATAATTTTATGAAATCAGAATAACATTTTATTTGGAAAAAATATTTAACAAATACCTATCTGTTTATTATCTATCCAAGTTTAGGATGCTATAACAAAATAATGTAGACAAGGTGGCTTATAAACAACAGAAATTTATTTCTCAGAGTTCGAGGGTTCTCAGAACCCAGAGTTCTCAGAGTTCCGGAGTTCCAAGAATTTATTTCTTGGAAGTCCAAGATCAAGTTCAAGATCAATTCAACAGGGTTGAATTTTGGTGACAGCATTCTTCTGGGATACAGACTGCTGACTTCTCATTGTGTCCTTACAAGGTGGAGAACAGAAAGGGGAAGCAAGCTCTTTAATGACTCCTTTAAGGACCCTAACCCCATTTATTGGGCCTCTACTCTCAAGACCTCCTGTAATCCTAATCACCTCCCAGAGGCCCCACTTCTTAAAGCCTAATGTCTAATGTGTTAGAGAACTATGGTTTCAACATATGAATCTCTCAGGAACATAAACATTTAGTCCACAATTCATTCATTTATTCTATCTTTTCTCTTCTTTTCTTTTTTTCTTTTATCTTTTCTTTTTTTTCTTCTCTTCTTCTCTTCTCTGTCTTCTCTTTTCTTTTCTTTTCTTTTCCTTTCTATTCTAAATTTTTTAACATTTTATCTATTTTTTGTGTTTGATGTCAGACTCCCCTGGCTTGAAGCACATTCACATTACTTACTACCCATGTGCCTTTCTGGATATGACTTAATTTCTTTATGTTTCTAATTTCTCACTGTAGAATATGAGAAAAATAATCATCCTTCTTTATAGAGTATAGGGAAAAACTTGATGGAAGTCCATAACACAATGTTTGACCCTTTTCCTCAATAAATGTAAAATCTGCTAAAATCTTGATCTCAATCATTTCTCATTATCTGTGAGTTTTGGTTCTGCACTGTGTTAACAGAGATAAAGCTCAGACTTTTGTTTGTTTGTTTTTTCTTCATTCAACCCCACTTAACCACTTAACAAAAGATGATTTCATACTTTATTAAAATCTTGATGAAATAGGCATTATATTACAGCAAACATTTTTAAATTTTGAAATATCACTGGTCAAAATCTGTAACTATCGTAGTCTTTGGGAATTCTTCACAGGTAGGTATTTCTCTCCCCTTTTTAAGTTTATTTATTTAAGATGGGGGGGAGGGGCAGAGAGAGAGGAAGAAAGAGAAAATCCCAAGCAGGCTCTGTCAGCACAGAGCCTGATGTGGGCCTCGAACTCACAAGCCCACAAACCATGAGGTCATCACCTGAGCCAAAATCAAGAGCCAGATGCTTAATTGACCCAGGTCTTCACAGGTAGATATTTCAAAGCAATTTTTCCGGGCTCTTCTCAGTCTCCCAGTGGACTATATCCACACACAAATCCTGTGAAATTCTTATGTAAAGCAGTCTTACCCAGCCAACTCTCTCTCCTCATATTTTAGACTAAATAGCTTTATTAGGTGTGTTTCTAAACAATTCCTGAGATGAGTTCCATAATTAGCTTTTACCTGGCTTTTATCCTGTAGAAAAGAAGGAAGGAGGGATAGCGAGAGAATAGAAAAAAGGAAGGAAAAATGGGAGGATGGAAGAAAAGTCTTCAGAAACCAGCCCACTTAGGTATAAACAAGAACATTTTAAAGAAATCTCCTCATTCAATACAATATAAACTCTGTGTCCTCTTGCAAAAGGCAGAGAGCTCAAAATGATCTTTTTCACTGTTTAAATAATTTTGTCTGAAACTTGCTCTATGAATTGTCATCAATTAAAGTGCCTCAGATGCTAAGCTTCTGCCCAATTAGCAACTGTGTGTGAGTTTACCATAGACATAACTTGATAACACTGCGTTTTCCCAAACAACTCATTACAAGGTAACGGGGTAATCTGACCTTTAAGGTGCTTTCCCATCCTGAGATTTTTAAAAGGCTGTGATTTCCTCAGGTATACACAAACCTCACTGAAAGTTTAAAGGATTTTAGTAAGTCTTATTCAAATTCATGGAAAAGGCTAAATGCTGAGTTCTGAATGGTTCATGCAAATGGATTTATATGCTAATGTTACCAGAGATGTAGCCAGTCTGTATTTATTGACTTGATGGCTATTGTCTACCATAGACTTTTCTAAAATATTCCTTACCATATTATCTAAGAAGTACAAACTGTAAAGGCCATTGAGGTTCAGAATTTATCTATATGTGGGTGTGTTTGTCCCATTAGCTTAGGAAATGATCATCTGAAGGCTTACCAGGCCTCTTGGAACACAATGTCTCTCCTTGAATTCACCTCCCAAACATTAAAATAAAGATACCGTCACCTGGTTTCCTTGCCTCGGTGAGGATTCTACAAACACTGCAGTATTTGGGCACACTACCTTTATTTATGTCTTTTCCCAGGGCTTCTTTCGCTAACTGTTCATATTTTTCTTCCTTTGTTATGTTGTGCCCCGTGGCATAGCTCAGTCAATCAATTATTGCAGTCAGGGCTGATGCTGCAGGATTCAAACAAAAGCCCACCAGCAACAAAGAAACAATGGCAAGAGCAAGCTGTGGTCTGTGTCACTAGATCAGCTGATCAGTCCATGACTGAATTGTTTTTAAATGTATGTCAATTCAAGAACAGGGCTCAGAGTTATATCTGAGGCATGAAAGAGAGGGGGAGGTGTGATTCCAAAACAGTTTTCTTCATAACAGTACAGAGCTGACCTTGCATTTAAAGATAGAGGATGGGAGAAAGCTATATGAAAGTGTGAACAGTATGAATAAGTGCTGTTTATAGGGAGCTGTTTTAATACTCTTGCTAAAGCTGAACAATAGAAAGAGACAAAGCTCTGAAAAATGCATGCCTTTCCCTGTGATTGATCCCTTTATCTTTCGATTCCTCTCCAGATAATAAAACGCATTTACAGGGCAAACAAGCATCAGTGCCTTTATTTTCCCCAAATATGAGATATATCTTCCTTATTTAGAAAGTTGCTATTAGAGCATTTTTGCTATAGCATATTTCTGCCCCCATCCCTAAATGCACCCCTGTTTAAAAATAAAGAATTTGACGTTTTGAAGTGAAAATCTGGAATTCCTTATAGAAATCTTTTTGTTTTGTTTGTTTTTGGAATTAATGAACTCATTCTTAGCACAAAGGTACCTGGACTGATGCTAAAAATAAAATAGACTTTGAAGTGAAACAGACCTTGTTTCAAACGTAGATGACACTAGGAAAAAACCCAGGACAATTGCCAGATGAAAGTAAATGCTCAGCTTACATCAATTCCCATACTCCCCCCTGCCCCAACTTTTAACCATGTTATTTCTAAATTTCTCTAGGACAACATAATTGCATAATAGCAATACATTGTATCTTAAATACACATTTAAGGAAAATACACATTGAATATCGACCTTGTAGCAGAGAGTAGAATAAATGCTTCCGCCCACTGTGTCACTGGCTTCTCATCATGACTCTTCAAGGTGCCCCCACCCCCCTCACCCCTTGCTTAAGGAAACTCCATTCTAGAGTTCTTAATAACACACTGACTGCATGTGGTTGTATGTGACAAACAGGTTTGGTTAAATCCAAGGATTTTTTGTTGCTGTTGCTGTTGCTTTTCATGGGTGGTCTTCAAATGGTAGGGCGAGTTAGAATCAACTCCAGGGGTTGAAAGAAAACAGACTGCTGGGCCCAGGCCCCAGAGTTTCTACTCACTGTGTCTAGATAGGGCCCCATGAGTTTGCATTTCTAACAGGTTCCCAGGAGGGGACCACACTTTGGAAACCACTGCTCTATACTGTGCTGCCTCTCATTGGAAAGATGTACTTGGGGTAGGCCACACTTTACTACCAACAAGATTTGCTACTCAAGGTAAAATACTTGAGGGACACCTGGGTGGCTCAGTTATTGCTGGATACTGTGCCTTTGTATAAATATACCAGAATGCATTGACCTAATCTTGTGTTAAGATACATTTTGTGTTGTGTTGTTTCCATTTTTTTTTTTCTTTTACTGTTATTACACACAAAGGTGTGCTGAACATCCTTGGTAAAAGTGTTTATGAATAAATATAAATTTTAATTTTCTTTGGAAATTATCACCTGGAAATTATTACTTTGGGGACTCTTGATTTCAGCTCAGGTCATGATTTCACGGTTCATGAGATCAAGCCCCATGACAGCATGGAGCCTACTTGGGATTCTCTCTCTCTCTCTCTCTCTCTCTCTGCCCCTCCCTCACTTGCTACCCCTCAAAATAAATAAACATTGAAAACAAAGAGAAGATATAATACTTGAGAATCATTTTAAAGATGAAATACTATATGGTGATGAGTTAAAATTTTTCAAGTTCTTGATTTTTAGACATGTAGAAATCACATGCTATGGGGATTAAAATAATGAATAAAATATAATCCATGGCCTCCAAGAGCTCATCAGCTAGTTGAGATTACATCCAAAGATAAATACTTAAATTTATCATTAGCAAGGCAAACACAATGAATCCTTCAGACTTTTAAAAAATGTACTCTGGGAATAAGTAGGAAATTCTATTTTAAAACAGCAAGTTATTACCTTCAATTTACCCTTGAATCGCTTCCTCCCTCTGCCTCTTGCTTTCAGATAAAACTAAATTTATTCTATTTACCATGGCTACTTCTTCAAATCCCACTTCCATCTATTAAAAAATAAAATTCAGCTGAATAAATTGGATAATTTAATAGGCTTTATTCTACAACTCAGGAATTGGGCAGCATCTCATCTAGCAAGCTGGAAGGAACTCCAAGGAGCTATACAAACTGGAAGGGATAAGGAAAGAGCAGATTACCTCAGCTACCTTTGGGGAATAGGGAGGGCCTATGAGGCAGTGCCTCACTGGTGCTGACCAGAAAATTCCAAACTGACAGGTTAAGAGTACATTCCTGGGGAAAGCTGAAGCTGAATTAGGTTAGGTATTGAGCCTTGGTTTGGTGATGCGGGCTTAGCGCTAGTGACTCTATTTTGGACCTTTTCTTCCTTTTTAACACACTGAATCACAAAATAAGGCTTCCACATCAAAACAGTGAAACTGCAGGGGAAGAATTCACCCATAGCCTTCTAACTGCAAGGTCCAAAAACAGCCCTTATGTTTCTGAGGCACCAGGCACATTGTTGATCATTCTCTGCCCTGCAAGCACCCTTAACCCAGGGAACCCCATCCTGTCCTTTGTTCCTCCCACTCTCAGACCTTTACGCTCACCTCTCTTTGTTTCTCAAAGCCTCTTCTGTCTCATCTAACCTTTAAATTTGTTGTTCCCGGAGTTTCGCCCTAAGCTCTTTTCTCATATCTTATAAGACTTTCTCCATGTCACAAAGGAGTGATTTTTATTAAAATGAGACTCTACACCTTACTTCTCCTTCAAAAAAATCCACTGAATCCCATTTGCCCTAAGGCAAGTAAGGCTTCTCATCATGTGGCCTGATTAATTTTCCATGTGATATCTTGCTTCTCTTTTACTTGCTCATTGTCCATCTCCATAGATTCATTATTCCACTGGCTATTTTTAACTTAAGATACACATAATTGAGTGTGATTAACTCATTTCATGGGCACACAAGACTTCTTTCCTTTTCTCTGTCTTCCACACCTGTGATACTCTCCTGCCATCTTGATGCTTTTTTCCTCCTTGATTTTTCTCATGCCAACAGACATACACACTAAAGAATTTAGCACATTCTTACATATGGTTAGTACAATATATATTAACACTTGAAGATCATGCACTCTTTTTACGTGGTATTAGGTGAGCATATTCATTATTCTATTCATTATCATTCTTAGTCCTAATTTGCTTCACTTAGGGTTAAGAACTTGAAATTTACTTGTTTTTCTACATATAATTCTACTTCATTTATTTTGTAACAAATTTCTCTACTTTTAATTCATGCTTACTAGCCATGGCTTAGTATTCCTAATGTAGACAACTTTCTTTATTGTTGAAACGCTTCCTTCAAGATTGCTGTTTTCAAAAACAGACTTTTTTTGTGATGAAAATTCTAAAGCATTTTCACTCAGAGAATATTTACTTCACTCTCATATTTACATAGGAATTTAGCCATATATAATAATCTATGTTTAAATTTTCCTTGAAATTTTGAAAAAAATTACTCCATTGTCTTCATTTTAATCTATTTTTATTTTTAATCTATTTTTAATCTATATTTAAATAAATATAAACTAAGTAAATCTATAAATAAATATAGATTAAAAAATATATAAATTTAATATATATTTATATTTAATATATTAAATTATATAATTTGTGTATAATATCAAATAATTATATAATATATATTATACTACATACAACTTAAACATTTTATATATTATATTAAAGTATAATATGTTTTATATCATATACATATTACATATTAAATACATACAAGGATGCAAGGCTTTGTATACTTTATCACTTATTTAGTTTTTTTTATTTTTCTGATATTTTTATAAATGGTATTAGCTGTATAAGCCAAGTGGCTTGCATTTTTACTACATTTTATATTTCTGAGACCTTTATATATATAGATGCATTTCATTTATTTTCATTTCTGTGTAGCATTCTTTGTAGGACTACTGTTAAATGCATTATTCTCCTATTGATAACATCTTGTTTTGAGGAGTTGTGTTTTGCTTCAATTTGTTTTTACAAACAATGCTGCCATGAATATTCTTTGGTATGTCTTCCGGTGCACATGCTGAAGTTTTCTCCAGGGTAAATTCCTAGGATGGATTCCTGGAATAGTGTCTATGCACATCTTCAGCTTTATGAGACTGTACTAATTTATTTTTCAAAGTGATTGTTCTAATTTATATTCTCATTAGCAGTCTTAGTTTCTCTACATCCTCATCAAAATTTTATATTCTTGACATTTTATTTTTTGCCAATTTGATGATGAAATTTCATTTTATTGTAGTTTTTCAATACCAATTTGCCAGTTAATATTTTTTAACACTTTTGGTGGAGGACATTCATATATCCTCTTCTTTGAAGTGCCTGTCAAAATATTTTGACCATTAGTTGGTTTATCTTTTGCTTTGCCATGTGTATGAATTATTTTTATATCTTCTGTAATAATTTATTATATATGATATAGATTATAATCTATTGTAGATATATATTTGCGTGGGTGTGGGTGTGTGTGCACACTACACAGATATCTTCTTCAACTTTGTGATTAACTTTTAGTGTTCTGATTAATAGATTGTTTTTCATTTTAATGCAAGGAAAAGGCTCAAACTTTTAACTTATGCTTTAGGCTCTCTATATCTTGTTTAAAGAAGTCATTTCCCCACTCCAAGATTATACAGTCTCCATGTTGTCTTCTGTAACCTCTGAAGTTATAATTCCACATTCAAATCTTTAGTCCTTTTGGAAATAATAATAAAATTGGGATGATATAAGGATCTGATAAGTTTCTTAAGAAGTTCAGCATAAACCTACCTGACCTAACCATTCAACTACTAGGCATTTACCTAAGAGAAAAGAAAGCATACATCCATACCAAAACTTATACATGAAAGTTCATAGCAGCTTTATTTATAATAAAAACGAAATTGGAAGCACCTGGATATTCATCAAAAGATCAATGGATGAACAAATTATGGTATATCCATATAATGGAATATTATTCATCAATAAAACAATGAACTATTGATACATGCAACAATGTGGATGGAGCTATATATAATTGTGTTGATGATAGTATACAGACAAAAAAAGATCATATACAATACTGCCCCAGTTATATAAAATTCTAGAAAGCGCAAATTTATGAATACTGACAGAAAATAGATCTATAGTTGCTTAGGAGTAAGGATGGAAGATATAGAAGGGATGGATTACATAGACACTTTTGAGGGTGATGGATATGTTTACTAAGGACCTCACAGCTATATACATATGTCCATGGTACTTTGGTACCACATGGTACCTTGTATTATATGCAGTTTACAGTATGTCATTTATACCTCATTATAATATAGCAAAAAAAAAAAAAAAAAACCAAAAAAACAAAAAAACAACCCAAACACTCACAGTAAAATATTGAATGTTTTTACCCTGAAATTGAGGTTAAAACAAGATGCCCAGTCTTATGACTTCTATTCAGAATTGCACTGCTAATATAGCCAATGGCAATAAGGGAAGAAAAGGAATTAAAAGTTCTCAATGCAACTCAGTGAAAAAAGCAAAGTCTTTTCATTACATCGTGCTAGATCAACTAGACAGCAATATGGAGGAAACACCCAAATTTTGACCATTATTTACACTACACACAAACATGAATTTAGAGAGCTTAATCAATTAATCTAACCAATTGGTTTATTCAGTTGAGTGCTTAATTAGATTAATTGATTTGAGGTAGTCCTAAAATTTAAAAGGTGAAGTATAAAGCACCTGGAAGAAAACATAGTAGAATAGCTTTGTGATCTCATTGTAGGCAAAATTTCTTAAGGAAAATGACCTAAAAAAAATTAACTAAAAATTTAAAAATTTGTAAACTTCCCTTCATTAATATTTTTGTAATTTTTTTAAAGTTTATTTATTTTTGAAAGAGAGAGAGAGAGAGCATGAATGGGGGAGGTACAGAGACAGAAGGAGACACAGAATCTGAAGCAGACTCCAGGCTCGGAGCTGTCAGCACAGAGCCTGATGTGGAGCTCGGACTGTGAACTGCAAGATCATGACCTGAGCTGAAGTCAGACACTTAACCAACTGAGCCACGCAGTCTCCCCCTGCTCTTCAGTAATATTAATAATGTCTGCTTTTGGCTTTCTGCACATGGATACCGTTGAGTAAGCATGGTTAAGTCTGCCTTCCCGCCACCATCATGTCTAAATCAAACTTTACCAAAGAGCAGAAGCAGCTGTGGAAGCTCTTCACTGAAGGTTTGAGCTTTGAAACAACCCATAAGAGTCTAAGGAGCCATTCCGAGCAATGGGGAATGCTTGCTGACTGTGTGGTAATGAGAAATCCAAACACCAAGTGCTCCAGAGTTCTTTGGATTTGTCACATATGCCACTGTGGGAGAGGTGGATGCAGCCATGAATGCAAGGCCACACAAGGTGGATGGAAGAGTTGTAGAGCCAAAGAGGGCTGTCTCAAGAGAAGATTCTCAAAGACCCGGTACTCAAGTAACTGTGAAAAACATTTTTGTTGGTGGCATTAAAGAAGACACTGAAGAACATCATCTAAGAGATTATTTTGAACAGTATGGGAAAATTAAAGTGATTGAAATCATGACTGACAGAGGCAGTGACAAAAAGAGAGGCTTTGCTTTGGTAACATTTGATGAGCATGACTCTGTAGATAAGATTGTCGTTCAAAAATACCATACTGTGAATGACCACAACTGCAAAGTCAGAATAGCTCTAGCAAGAGATGGCTAGGGTTTAATTCAGCCAAAGAGGTTGAATAGTTCTGGAAACTTCAGTGGTGGTCATGGAGGTGGTTTTCGCGGGAAGGCAACTTGGGTCATGAAGGAAACTTCAGTGGGTAAGGTGGCTTTGGCGGCAGTTGAAGTGTTGGTAGATATGGTGGCAGTGAGGATGGCTATAATGGATTTGGTAGTAAGCAGCTTTGGAGGTAGCAGAAGCTATAATGATATTGGCAATTACAGCAGTCCATGTTCACATTTTGGACCCATGAAAGGAGGAAATTTTGGAGGCAGAAACTCTGGCCCCTATGGTGGTGGAGGCCAATACTTTGCCAGACCATGAAACCAAGGTGGCTGTGGTGGTTCCAGCAGCAGCAGTAGCTGTGGCAGTGGCAGAAGGTCTTAATTACTGCCAGGAAACAAAGCTTAGCAAGAGAGAGGAGAGTCAGAGAAGTGGCACGGAAGCGACAGGTTACAACAGATTTGTGAACTCAGCCAAGCACAATGGCGGCAGGGACTAGCTGCTACCAAGGAGACATGTTTTAGACAACACTTGTGTGTATGGGCAAGGAACTTGGCTGTATTTATGACTAACTATGTAACAAGTTATTTTAATTTTTATTCTGTGGAAAGTGTAAAGCATTCCAACAAAGGGTTTAATTCATTAATTAATTTTTTTGGCACCCATGTTGTTGATTGCTAAACGTAATAGTCTGAATAAACGTGTCTTAAAAAAAAAATGTCTGCTCCTCCGGACAACTGAGTAGCTCAGTCAGTTAAGCGTCAGACTCTTCATTTCTGCTTAGGTCATGATCTCACCATCCTGAGATGAAGCCTCCAGGGGGGCTCCTCGATGGGTGTGGAGCTTGCTTAAGAGTCTCTCTCTCTCTCTTTCTCTGCCTGTGCCCCTCCCTCACTTGTAGGTGCACCCTCTCTTTTTTTTTCCTCTCTCTCTCTCAAAAAAAATTGCTTCTCAAAAGATAGCTGAGAAATTTAAAAAGCGAGACACAGAGTAGCAGAAAATATTCACAGTGGCCTGGCATCCTGAATATAAAGATTCCCATAAGCCAGTAATAAAAAGGTAACCTATTTTTTTAAAATGAGAAAAGGACTTGGAAAGCATTTCACAAAGGATATCATATAAATAAGTGATCAACAAGCACAGGAAAACATATTCAATGTTATTGGTCTTCAGGGATTGCAAAGTCAAACTACAACAGCCATTACACACACATTAAAATGGTTAAAATTTAAAAGACAGCATAATACCTAATGCTAGAGAGGATATGGGGTATCCAGAAAACTCCTATATTTTTGATGGAGGTTTAAAATGATACAACCAAAAAAAAAACAAAAAACAAAAAAAAAAACAAAAAATAAAATGATACAACCGATTTAGGAAATCACTTGGCAGTTTCTAATAAACTTGTACTTACTATCAGATCTGGTTATTCTCCTCTGTGTCAGTCTTGGTTCAAGCAGAGGAAAGAAATCATGAGAAATTTGAAAGAGGAAAGTGTAATGGAAAATGATTAAATATATCCAGGGATTAGAGACTAGACAAGTAAAGACAACTCCAAAGAACACAGGAACAGCACATGGAAGGAGCAGCCACTACTCCTAGGGCTTAGATAAGCACCCGAAAAACGTGATGCCCGCCTCTCAGGGGAAGACTCAGTAGGGTGCTCACTGGATGGCAGAAGAGTGTTACCCTTTCATGTCAGTGGAACTTGGTGGAAACGGACTCCTCACGAGTCTTGGGTAAAAACACAACAGCATATTGTTAACTTAGACAATATGCTGTACAGCATTTCTCTATAATTCATTCAATCTTATAACAAGTACAATTTTATACCCATTGGACAATCTCCTACTTCCTGCTCTCCCCACCCCCTGGCAACCACCATTCTATTTTCTGCTTTTATAAGTTTGACTACGTTAGATGTCTCACCATAAGTGGAATCATGCCATATCTGTTCTTCTGTGACTTATTTCACTTGGCATAACGGTTTTGTGTATGACCTTGATTGGGGTCATGGGATTACAGGTATATGCATATTTCCAAAGTCCTCAAACTATACATATTAAATATGTGAAGGATTTTTTTTAATATAAATTATGCCTCAATACAGTTGTTTTAACAAAGTTCTGAGGAAACTTGTTCATGGAAAGGTATCTCACTGGAGACACTGTCCTACGAAACTGACCAGGTTCGTGTGCCACCAGAGGAGTCGGTTTGACTGCCTCTGTCTGCCATTCAGCAGGAATCCGGTGCTGGGGAAGCTCCGTGTGTTGCAGAAGGCAAAGGCTGGAGAAACTGTCCACACTGAGGAAACAGGCAGAGAAGCTAACTGGAACCCAGAGGCAAACCTTCCTCCTGCAATGCTTCTCTAGCGCCCTCTATTGACAAAACTTAACATGGTAAAAATGACCAAGGAAAAATCTTTAATTGGCCCAGATCCATTTTCACAAAGCAGGCCAAATTTTCGAATTTGGAACTGAGAGGCTATAAATAACTAACCGGTGCGCCTTCCAGGTATTTAATTTCCAAAGTAATAATTTCCAGGTAAAAATTTCCCAGGGAAATTAAATTTGTATTTGTCATAAACACTTTTAACAAGAATGTTCAATACAGCTTTGTTTGTAATAGCAATAAAAAAGAAAAAAATGGAAACAACACAACACAAATGTATATTAACACATGATTAGAGCAATACATTCTGGTATATTTATACAAAGGCACAGTATACAGCAATAACAAAAGAAGATTTCACATAACATATGCAAATCTCAAAATCATGTTGAGCAAAACATGTGCCTAGTATAAGATTCCACTTTCATGAAAGTATCGAAGAACAAAACTAACTTGTGGGGAAGAAATAGGAACAGTGGTTGAGTCTAGGCAGGAGCATGGATGAGGATTAACTGGAAAGGCACAGAAGGAACTTTTAGTGTCGTAGTAGAGTTCAAAATTTTGATTAGATACTGGTTGCATGACTGTACATTCCTCAAAACCCATCAAACTGTAATCTTAATACCTGTGCATTTCATTAGATATAATTTTGCAACAATTAAAAAAAATTAAACAACTGAGGTGACTTGAAGATCAAATTAGCTAAATAAAGTTGTAATTTTTAAAAATGTATAAAGGGTGTATGGGTGGTTAACCGACTGACTTCAGCTCAGGTCCTGACCTCACAGTTTGTGAGTTTGAGCCCTGGGTCGGGCTCTGTGCTGACAGCTCAGAGTCTGGAGCCTGCTTCAGAATCTGTCTCCCTCTCCTCTGCTCTTCCCCTGCTTGCACCCTGTTTCTCTCTCTCTCAAAAATAAATAAACATTTAAAAAAAATAAAAATTAATTAAAAATGTATAAATTCTATTTTTTTCCATACTAAAATTTTCTGACACAAAGGGCTTTAATAAGATTTACTTTTATTTTAGTTTATGGTCACATCATTTCCTAAGTACAAATGCAAGATGATCAAAACAATATGTATAGTATGGTATATACTCACTGTTATGTAGCCTGTCTTAATTGCTAATTTCCAGGAGCTTTTATATCATTAGCAACAAAGAAAATGGGTCACCGATGTAAACAATTTTTATCTCTATTGAAAGATTTATGTTTTAGCCTTCAAACAATAGACAGCAAAAAGACCTGCTTACAAATACAAACTTCTCTAAAATATGAAGCCAAGCTGAATGCAAGCCTTCTTTTCACACTTTTTAGTTATGTGAAGCACAATAAAAGGAATCAGAAAAAGTTATCCAGTTATCGTGACCCACAAAACCCACTATTGCCAAGGGGAGTAAAAATGAATTTAATCTAGTTGAAGGTACAGTCAATGAAAAGTTTTTAAAAACTTCTAAGGTATTAGCTTTGAATGGTTATGTATATATATCAGATCGCATCATAATTTTTACAATATAATGATGCAGTCATTAGAATTACAAGAAACTGTCCAGCATGTATTTTTAGAGGAAAATTCAATACGTTATGTGCTCAATTACATTTGCTGATGTGCAAATTGCCAAGACATACTTTTTATGGAGTAAAACACAAATGATGGTTGGCTATCAGATATAAGTAATGTAAACAAGGCAGTCAAAACAAGTAATGATCTGATTTTGTGTCAACATGAAACAAGAACTAAAGAATGGAGCTGCAAGTCTTAATATTCTCCTATTTCCTATTTTCATAGAAATGCATGACCATGATCTGGGTTTCTGTGGCAACAGGCAAGAGTGTTACCAGAGTCACGATATAGATAAATGGCTTCTCATATATCTTCTTTGTTATAACCATAGAAGGATATGTATCAGAAATGATGTTATAGCTATATTTAAAGAACAAAACAATAACTATATCCCAGCAGCAGACCTGTGTTCTTGTCAGCATGGAAGGTGGCAACTACAAGAGTGCTTGTATCTGTAAATAACAGCACAAGTGACTCTATTATTACCTGTACCAATTGGTTATTTCTCTTGCTTTCTATACCTTTGTCTTTCAGGACTTACAGAAAACCTGATCATGTGAAGTAAGTATATTAGAAGGAGGATTTTGCACAAAGAGTAAGTGAACTTCGTATTTTGATTTTCATTTCCAATAGATATTTTTAATACTTGAGTGACTGAGTAAAAAGTTAAATATATAAATGATGACATGTCCTTAGAAGTCATGTATTATTATAAGGGTAAATAAGAAACTTGCTTGGATTTTTTACATTTATTTATAATAAAATGTAAAATGTATATTTTTATTCTTAATAAAAATTATTTGCTTTCCTGAAGTTAACTTACTCTTTCAAGGAATATTTAATTTGTTATGTATAATAATGTCCTATTAAAAAGTTACCATAGAAAAATCCATATATAATAATATTGTATATTTATGTTATTTTAGTAATCTTCCTATAATCCTACCACATCAGAGAAACCCAAAAATGCTGTTCTAAAATTCTGAGCTTTCAAGTAATGTCATGAGGGAAAAATGAGGTAATTTCAAATATTATTAAAATTTTTTGTATTATGCTAATAGAGAAATGAATATTTCAGAATTTATATTAACCTATTTTGAGTAAACACAATTTCATATCACATTTATTTATTTACCTATTATTGATTCTAATATTATCTTAGTATAAATTAGAAAGGAGCTATGAAATTAAATGGAAACTATTATAAACAAGGTGCTTATAAATACATTAGAAGTCACATAGATAAAAATTCCAAAACTCATGACTGGTATTTGATATTGAACCTTATATATTATGCCATAGAGACTTCCATTCAGGTTAACATCACTTTAGTGATCGACCAAAAGACAACACAGTAAAGTGGAAAATTGAATTACCTTTATTGGCTGAAAATATTTTTACCATTAATATTTTTAATATAGTAATTATTATAATCCACATTTATTTTCTGCTCTTAAGAATTATTACTTAGTGGAAATGTATATTCTAAAGTTCTTTCCTTAATTATATGTTGGCTACCCATATTAAAAAGTGAAATGTATGTTAATAATGACATATTAAGAACTCTGTACCTTCTTTTGTAAAAGTACTTACAAATAATCATTTCAGAATTAATTCATTCTCAAATTTGCCAGTCTTTTGCATAGTCTACTTTCCTCTACTTCTAGAATCTTTGTTTCTTCCTTTAGGATTAGTTATTCCTTCCTGTTGAGAAGGAAGACCTTCCTCTACCTTTCAAGGCCCTTCCAGCTTGACTTAGAATCAAATTTACCCGAGACAGTTTAACAGGAGAAAATCAAATTTAATAGTGTACTATGGAGAATCCACACAGACACAAGATTCCAGAGACAATGAGGCTCCTTATTTGCGCTAAGGAGAGGGGTAGGGTCAGAGGATGCAAAGGAGAGGAAGGATGCCAGCAGGAGAAAGATGTTCTGAAAAACAAAGATTCCCCTATCATGAAGAGATAAGTTTCTTAGATGAACAGGAGCCTCTGTTAATAACTCTCTTCCTGATACAGGCTCTCCTTTCCGATGTAATTTGTTGAGGACCAAGAAGAGAGATTTTCTCGCATCTGCTGAGTTTTGATTACTTTTAACTCAAAATAATGTTCATACCAAAATGCTCCATCTTGGACTATCCTGCCCTTGGCCTCTACAGTTTACACATTGTCAGGTTTTAAAGCTTAATTTATTTTTATCATCTCTTCCTTTCTCCAAATATTCTCTAGGATTAAGAATGTGATTTTTCAATGACATCTTCAAATTATATTCTTTCCACATATTTTGATCCTGAGTCTGAAGACTTGAAATTATTTAAACTGTTACAGGTTTTCCTATAAATTGAATATTCTTTTATAGATATTTGTTCATCCTTTGGAGAATTTTTACACTTGTGAAAAGAGATGAAACAAAACCAGTTGAGTATTTCTACATTCTTTCTGTGATGTCTCTTCTTAAGCTACATGCCACATCCACATATAAATTAATGATTTAATTCTATTAATTTCCTTCTAAGAGCTTCCAAAGCTTTGTTCCACAAATTTTGATAAATTATGTCTTTATTTTCATTCAATTGAAAATATATTCTAATTTTCTGAGTCACTTACTTCTTGATCCATGAAATATTAGAAGCATGTTTTTTATTTCCAAATATTTTAGAGATTTTTCAGATATTATTATTGATTTCTAGCATAATTCTGTCACAGAGAATATATTTGTATTTTCCTGCTTCTTAATAAGCCTGATGATCTTTGATTGGATGCCAGGTTGTGATACTGTGATATGAGAAATATTTGGTCTTCACATCCAGTTCCTGGCATAGAGATCCTAAAATCCTTAGGATTTCCCGAGTAATGAAAGTGAGAGGAGCACCTCTTGTTATTCATAATAAGCCTCTTTCAACCACACCTAAGTTTATGTCAATAAGGTAATGAGGTGACTTTTGGAAAGCTCCTAATGACAAAGGTGCTGACAGTCTGGGGAAGCAGCCATGTCGTTAGAGGGTTGAAATACTCAGCCCTCCTCACTGCCCCTCCAGAGAAGGGAGAGGGGCTGGAATTTGAGTTAATCACTAATTGCCAGTGATTTAGTTAATTGTGCCTACATAATGCAACCTCAATAAAAACCCTAATAGAAGGGGTTCAAAGAGCTACTGGAGTTCAGTGAAAATGTCAAGGTGCTGTGAGGGTGGCACACCCAGAGAATACATGGAAGTTCCATCATTCCTGCCCCCTGCAACCATACCTTGTCTTATGCATTTCTTCTATCTGGTTGTTCTGGGATGTATCCTTTATAATAATCCAGTAACAGTAAGTCAGGCATTTCCCTGAGTTCTCTGAGACATTCTAGCAAATTCTTGAACTTAAGGAAGTTGGTTGTGGGAACTCCCCAATTTATAGCTGGTCTGTTAAAAATACAGATGACAACCTGGGACTTGCAATTAACATCTGAAGTGAGGGGAGGGGGGCAGTTTTATAGGACTAATACCTTAACCTACGGGGTCTGCACTAATTCTAGGCAGTTAGTGTCAAAATTGAGTTAAATTGGTAGGACATTCACTCTGTACCAAGATTTGGAGAATTACTTGGTTTGGAAAAACCCACACATCTAGTGTCAGAAATGTGAGTTGTACAGAGAAAAAGGTGTTTTCCTTTGCAGATACTGATAATTTTACTTTCTTGAGTGCTGGTTTCTTTTATTCCTATAAATATTCTAGAGCGTTTTTTTCTGGGATGCAGTTAAGTTACTTGGAAGTAGCTTCCTCCTTTCTGGTTTTGCTTTTAAGATTCATTAATTAGGACCTGGGACACCTGGGTGGCTCAGTCCATTGAGCATCTTACTTCAGCTCAGCTCATCATCTCACAGTTTGTGGGTTCAAGTCCCATGCTTTATGCTGAATGCTTGCTCAGAACCTGGAGCCTGCTTCAGATTCTGTGTCTCCTTCACTCTCTGTCCTTCCCCCGCTCATGCTCTGTCTCATTCTGCCTCTCAAAAGTGAATAAATGTAAAAAAAAAAATTAAAGACTCATTAATTAGGACTAGAACAACATAAAGTCTAGGGCTAATTATGCCCCAATACTAAAGTAAGATACTGCTGTGTATATTGTGTCCAATGTCCAGTGAATTATAAGGTTTTCTAGAGTGGCTGATGAAAACAGGCACTATTTCCAGCTCTTTATGAGCACTAGCTACCTTTCTGTCTGTGTTGGAAAATTCTTTTCCCAGCCTGTGGTAGTTTCCGGACAAGTATGCACTGATCAGTACTCTACTGAAAACTCAAGGCAGATTCTGTCTTTACAACTCTCACTACAGCTTTCTCCTTTCCAGTTCTCTCTTCTGCAAACTCTAGCCTCTTTGATCACTTGGACTTTCAGCCCCATCTTCTCAACTTTGGGAGTCCAATGGGCTATGCTTGGGTTTCCTTCCTCAAGCCCTTCCTGCTGAAGGCAGTAAGCTCTAGCAATCACAGGGCCCGCCTCCCTTGTTTCTGCTCTTTCAAGGAACACTGTTAGTCGCATGATGTTTAGTGTTTTAAAAACCATTGTTTCATATAATTTGTCTTATTTTTCTAAGTTGCTTCAGGGGAAGAGTACATCCAATCCTTGTTTCTATACCTTACTCTGAAGCAGAAGTCACAATCCACTTTTTACATTTCTTGTAAGTGGATCCTAAACCGTACTCTCCTTCTCACAAGGCTTAATCTCTATAGTGTATTTTAATGTTTAAATTCCTATGATGATATGCCATTTCTTAAATAAAAATGTCAAAGTAGATACAAAATATAAAATATTACCTACTTCACCTGATCTCACTTTACTATTGGTGGAAAGCAGGCTTTTGTTTTTCCAGTTTCAACAGAAATACTGAGCCAATTTTTCTCCCGTGCCAGTTTTGATGAAGGGTTTAGGAAACTCTTGAGTTATATACTAAATGCATAATTCAAGTGGGCTGACATATATGCATACCTTTGCTGGAGGCATTGATTTACCTTTACCGTAAGTGGATATACTCACTCATTAGGATGTGATGGTCTATGTGAAATATTATCAATAGCTCTAACTCATGTACATGTTATTCATGTTTCATTCAAAATGCATAATGTTTGGGGAAATATTATATTTTTATTGTTAATTAAAGATATTTTCCTAGTAAAATAAATCAGGAGGTATTATAAACATGTTAAAGAAAAAAAAAGCTAAGCCACATGTTTTGTTTAGAAGAAATAGTACTATCCCCAGGAGTCAGGTAGGCTCATAGAATCCTTGTAGGCAAAAATTGACTTGTTGAATTCCTTGGGAAAAAATAAAAAGGTAAATTTGAAATGCAAAATAAAAATTTTTGGATGTGTTCCTACACGTGATTTTCAGATCAATTTAAAAGTCCAAACTCATGTTCTACTTTAAAATCAGTCCCTAGTAAGTAGTAATTTAAAAATGGTAACATTTGGGTGCCTGGGTGGCTCAGTTGGGCATCCCACTCCTGATTTCAGGTCAGGTCATGAGATCGACCTGGATTGGGCTCCAAGTTGAGCAGGAGTCTAAGATGCTCCCTCCCCCCGCCCCTCTCCCCCATTCATGCTTGCTCACTCTCTCTCTCTCTCTCTCTCTCTCTCAAAAAAACAAAAAAAAAAAAAAAACAAAAAAAACCAAAAAAACAGCAGGAGCACCTGGGTGGCTCAGTCAGTTAAGCCTCTGACTTTGGCTCAGGTCATGATCTCACAGTTTGTGAATTTGAGCCCCGCATTGGGCTCTGTGCTGACAGCTCAGAGCCTGGAGCCTGCTTCAGATTCTGTGTCTCCCTCTCTCTCTCTGCTTCTTCCCCGCTCACATTCTGTTTCTCTCTCGCTCTCTCTCAAAAATAAACGTTAAAATTTTTTTAAAGGGTAATATTTACCTCAGGATTTGTGGCTCCTGGATCAACTTATATTTTTATTTCTGAATTGTCAGTTACCTAAAGTTTTAATCTTTTCTGAAGAAATTAATATCAAGATTTTCATTTTCAATACTATGGAAGATCAAACATCATAACATTTCTCCTTCACAAAACAATTTAAAATGGTGAATAAAATATTCTTCTTGCATTGGACATATACCTCTGGCCCAGAATAATAAATGAGATTTCTAAGTAATTTTCATGTGGTTACTTCACACAGAAGTCATTTAAATTATGAAAAATCTCCTTTTAATACCCCAGAGAGTATATAGCTTACTGATTCTCCAAGGAGCTATGCCTTATAGATTCTGGATCTAGTTAATCTTTTACCCAGAGATGTTCTGCTAAAAGCATTCAACAGATCAGGTCTCTTCCTCTGAGAATATATCATTGGAAATTTGCTTGAAGTTCTGACAAGGACCTTTCTTTCTTTCCTTTCCCCGGACCCTACCCCTCATAAAGAGAATGAATATATTACATGCTAGTTGTTTAACTTCTTACAGTGGAGGAATGTATCAGATATAATTTTTATCTTCAAATGGGGTATAGACCAGCATTTTAAAATGCTTTTATGTTCATAATTTTATTAAATAAGTAGACTCTTTCCATGTGGCTATATAATCAAACTTCAGAGAAGGCTGATACTGTCAGTCAGATAAATTTGATGTCTCCATGCTTCTCTGTGGTTCTGAAGTAGTCTTATAGACACTGTGTCCTCACTGACCCACAAATGTACAGAAAGTTTTCCAAAATTCTCAAAACATTTAAAAAATATTATTCAAAGTCCATTTGTGTGTAAAGGAAGATCAACATATCATGAGCTCTTTCTTCCATACAACTCAGTAAAGGAAATTAGTCTTTAATCTGAGATCTTAGTTGATGTCTTTCCTTCTCCAGAAAGATACATTTTCTTGTATCTGATTTTCATCACATTTAAGACTGCTAAATATTATTCAGATAATTTTTCATACTCTTTAAAGCATATTTTTCATAACAGAAATCAAAAAATATTAATCAGGGAATTATTAGGAACAATGTACAGGAGGAAAGTGAAGATATACTCTAGGAGTGGAAATGTAATCAAAATCAAAATGAACCCAAAAAATCAAGTTTTATGGGGATACAGAGGATATAATTAGTCTAGAGGTTAAGAAAGGCTTTGAAGGAAAAGAAATATAAGGTAAACATTGAAGGATAAGTTGGATTTTAACAAGAAGAGAAGAACAAAACTCCAGGCAGATTTAAAAATACCTCTCACTGTATAAGGCATGTCATGCATGGTATGATCTGAGAACCACAAGTAGTACGGTTGTAAAGGGATCATTATTCATGGCAGGGAATCATGAATGCCAATCTAAAGAGCATGCGTTTTATTTTGTATGTTATATGGATTTGCCAAAGTATTCTGAGTAAGACGAGCCTTCAGCAGTTAAGCTTTAGAACTCTTGTATAAGGAGAGGAAAAAAATCAAAATAACATTTGTTGAGTGCCAATCAATGTCCCTGGCAATTCTGTTTTTTTAAACCTGGCCCTAATCCTATGTTAAAACTGTAAAATGTAATTTACATCTGGGGAAAAAGCATTCATAAGAGTTTTGTATTTTACTCCAAGTTATACAAGCAGTAAGTGAATGGAATTGAAGTTTATAGATGAAGGGAACCTGTAGAGGCATGAAAACTTCAAGGAGGTTCTAACAGCAATTCAGATGAGAGATGAGGAGAGTTATAACTAGGGCGTTGCTGTGGGGAATTTAAGAAAGTGAAAGATTCAATATGTTCTAAGACGTTCACTGATGATACTTAGGGGATGAGAAAGTCAGCAGGCACAAAAATGTTTAAGTCTCTATTGTTCCAAGTAACGCAGTAGAAATTCAGGCTTGTTCTGAGAGGCAAGCTCTGTGAAACTCCCTTGCTATTGACCGAGTTATTTAACCTTTTTGAACAAATCTGGAGTAGTTACTGTGAGGATAGGAAAATATGCATAGTTTGGAGCACTGTGTCTGCCTAGTAGATGACACTCAAAAAGGCCAACTGTCACTATTATGAAATACCTTCTAGGTTGTTCATCCTTCCCCTGTTATCCAGCATAGAAAAAGAGATACATTAGAGTAGGGGAACCACAAATGTGGTTGGCCACCCTTACATCCCAAAACTGTAGCTGATACATTATGTACCTTTGCAGTTATTAGTTCTTTGAGCTTAGTACAAAATTATAAAATAAATTTATTGTGTGGGAATGGGCCTTAAACTGAACGCCCTTTTTCCTTTAGGTTTTAAACTATGAAAAAACTGCACAAAATGAACTGATGACCACGTGAGAGTCATGAGACACATTGGTGATAGAAGGGGAGGTGACCAGAATTCTCAAAGTAGAGGCGGGGCTAATAAAGCTGGATCTGAGCATGTGACTCAGATTTGAGGCTAAAATGGGAGTCTCCTACTCCCTGCCTAAATCTACATTTGTGCACCCTGCTTTGTGGCAAGTTGGGTGCACAGGACAGAACTTGATTTACCAAACTCATTGTATCACATATTGGTTTTCTAGAAAGTAGAGAGAAGGAGAGAAATTGTGGGTCTCCCTCATCGCTGTAGAGGCTCTGCCCATGTAATCTTCACACATGGAAGCAGAAACAGAGAATTGAGTTCACCCTGTTTCAGCACTGACAGGTTAAGTGAGAAATACAGCACATATATATGAGTGATATTTCATTGTGATCCGTTCACTGATATATCAGAACTCTGGATCTCTTACCACTGTATATAACATCAACCACCTTATCAGGAAGGATTTTAGTACTAATGCAACTAGGAAGGCTAGGCATCATGTGGACTTCAGGATTGGTATAAGTCCATAGGTCTATGATGTCATTAAGAAAGGAATTTATTTCCCTACTTCTGCTTAATTTTTTGTGGGTTCAATTATACCTCACAACTATCTTCTTTTGTGGTTGAAACATGGTCATCCACAATTCTTGGAGCTACCTGATCCCCCATCCATATGCAGAAAGAGAGGTGAGAGAGGCAGCAGAGAGACAAAGATCAAAAGAGAGATGTAAAATCATGGTACTGCACACCTCTCACACAATCATTTTGCTCAATGTTTCATTCTCATCACTAAATGAATCACTGTGGTTATGAAGAAGCCATTATTTAGATCTGGTTACCATGTCCAACCTTGGACTAGAAGCTGTGAAAAACAGTCTGGAAATAAACTGATTGGGTAATCCTTATAACTGAATGATCTCTCCCGTTTAGACATCAGAACTGGTTCGGTTGGTTGGGGTGGTTCAGTCGGTTGAGCGTCAGACTCTTGATTTTGGCCCAGGTTATGATCTCATGGTTCATGGGATCTAGCCCCCACTTGAGCCCCACATGGGACTCTAGACTGGGCATGGAACCTGCTTAAGATTCTCTATCTCCCTCTCCCTCTACCCCTCCCCTGCTTGCTCTTGCACACATGCTCATGGTCTCTCTCTCTCAAAAAATAAAAACAAAAATAAAATAAATATCAGAATTGGAATATTCTGAGTCTTTCTAAAAGGAGGAAGTGGAACTGTGTGCTGGAAGGTATAAACTACAATGTACTGCAGCTAATAAACCTGAGTGGGTGATAGCTCATTTCTAATATAAGGAGACCTAAGAGACCCAAAATGTCCCCTCAAAGACTTCCCACTGTAGAAAAAATGGAAATGTCTGAAATATGATAAGAGGACATGAAGTTTCTTTTCCTAATACCCAATAATTATATTTTGTCATAAGATGTTAATAAATAAAATGTCCCATATTTTTATGTAGGAAAAAATAGTTTTAGCAGTTATAAATGATAGATGATGGTATGTATGTTTTAGATTTAAGGCTAGAATTAATAAAAATTATAAGTTGAAGAAATATATAGCAACATGTACCACACTGGCTAAGGATCATAAGTAATATTTGTCATTATTCAAAGTAATGTAAGTTTGTTAATCTTTGAAGTAATTCTACATGTCTTCATTAAATTTTCATTGCAATCTATGTAACATTTATGCTTTATAAATGTCACAAAAAGGTCTTGTTTCAATTTGTGCTTGAACTTTCTATGGCCAACAATTTTCTCTACCAACACCTGCTAGAAATAACTTCATCCCTAAATATAACAAGCTTTCCCCTTTGGTTTGTATTTTGTTTTATGACCCAATTAACTCCAAATTAAGTAGGCTTTATGAGGAAAGAACAACATCAAGTTGACATATAAATAATGTTATAAATAAACTCCCAGAGGATGAACAATGAAATCTGTTTAATGCAACTCATTTTAAAAGCCAACTCTTCCAAGCATGATAAAAATGGTTTTGTTTCCATTTGAAGATTGCCATTCTAGTTTAAATAATACAAATGATGATGGAAAATTAATTTTATCTTTTCTGAAAGATACTTTTTTTCATGATGTGTCATGTATAAATGACTGAGGCTAGCTCACAATTTTGGGGTTGTGTTATCAACAATTTCATGAGTTTTTAGCTTTATTCATACCATATACTTATACCTGGATCAGCTAGATTTATAACATTTATTCTGGAGGAAATGTCCTTTACATTTACAAAGCAACCTTCTAATACATAACTTTTTTTGTAAGTAAAATTTATGCATATATTTTTAAATAAACTTTTTATTTTAGAACACTTTTAGATTTACAGAAAAAAGTGTTAAAATAATACAGAGAGTTGCATACACTGCATTGTCTCTTATTATTAATATCTTAGTTTAGTATGGTATAGTTCACATAATTAATGAACCGATACTGATACATTATGATTAATGTAAGTCCATAGTTTATTAAGATTTTCTTAGTTTTTACCTGTATGTTATCTGTTCCAGGACCTCCATCCCAAATACAGTATTACATTTAGTAATTTTATGACTCCTTAAGTTCCTCTACGCTGTGACAGTTTCTTTAGACTTTTCTTGTTTTTAAGGTCTCACAATTTTGAGAAGTACTAGACAGTATTTTGTTAGATGACTCTCTATTTGAATTTGTCTGATGGTTTCCTCATGATTACATTGGGGTTATCAGATTTGTGAAGGAAAGCCACAGAGATAAAAATGGTATTTTCATCACATCATATCAAGGGTACATACTATCTAAATGATTTATGACCATTGATACTGACCTTGATCACCTGGCTTGGGTAGTGTTTGCCATGTTTTTCATATATAAAGTTACTTTTATTTGCCCCTTTCCATACTGTACTATTTTATTTTATTTTGTTTTGTTTTGTTTTAAATGTTTTATTTATTTTTGAGAGAGAGAGAGAGAGACAGAGTGCAACCTGGGGAGGGGCAGAGAGAGAGGGAGACACAGAATCTGAAGCAGGTTCCAGGCTCTGAGCTGTCAGCACAGAGCCTGACGCGGGGCTCGAACCCACAAACCGTGAGATCATGACCTGAGCCAAAGTCGGAGGCTTAACCGACTGAGTCACCCAGGTGCCCCCATACTGTACTCTTTAGGAGGAAGTCACTAAACACACTAAATGAGTTTTATTTCTACCTTTTTAATTCATCTTACTTTTAAGTTTTATTTTACTGGCTATGACCCAAGACAAATAGAAGCAGTGATAATGAGTACCTATGTTGTTAAAGATCTCAGGTAGAAGCTTTTAATATCTCATCATTAAATACCATATATACATAAAATATATATACTTATTAGATTAAGAAACTACCTCCTATTCTTAGTGCCAGGTAATTTTAAATTATAAATGGATATTCAACTGTTATCACTTTTTTGTCCTACATCTATTGACATTTCATTATGATTTTTCTCATTATTTGGTGAATTATATATATATACATATGTGTATATATATAAATACATATATATACACATATATATACTTGTGGATACATATATACATATATATGTATATATGTGTGTGTGTGTGTGTATATATATATTTAAAGTTTATTTATTTTGAGAGAGACAGAGAGAGACCAAGAGAGCACATGCACTCATATGTGCACAAGGGAGGGGCAGAGAGAGAGGGAGAGAGAGAGAGAGAGAGAGAGAGAGAGAGAGAATCCCAGGCAGCATCTGCATTGTCAATGCAGAGCCTGATGTGGGGCTCAATCTTGATCTTGTGAACCATGAGAACATGACCTGAGTCCCAATCAAGAGTGGACTCTCAAGTCACTGAGCCACTCAGGTGGTCATACTTGGTGAATTATATTGATTACTTTTTCAATTATTAAAAAAAATATCCTTGCAACAACAGCAAAAACAAGTAAGTGGAACTACATCAAACCAAAAAGTTTCTGCACAGCAAAATACAACTTATTGAATGGGAGAAAGTATTTTCAATTCATGTATCTCATAAAGGACTGATACTGAAAATATATTTAAAACACTCATACAGCTCAATAGCAAAACAAAAACAAAAATCAAGATTTAATTTAAAAATTAGTATAGGAGGCCACCTGTTGGGATGAGCACTGGTTTTGTATGGAAACCAATACGACAATAAATTTCATATTAAATTTTTTAAATTAAATAAATAAATACATAAATAAATAAATATTTGTATAGGATCTAAATAGATATTTTTATAAAGAAGACATACAATTGGCCAGCAGACAAGTGAAATGATGTTCAACATCACTAATCATCAGGAAAATGCAAATGAAACTCACAATAAAATGCAACTTCACACTTGTTAGAATGGCTTTTACCAAAAACAAATAACAAGTGTTCCTGAGGTTGTGGAGTAAAGCCAATCCTTGTGTCTCTTGGCAGGAACATAAATACTAATTTACAATCACTATGGAAAGCATATAGAGATTCCTCAAAAAATTAAAAATAAACCCATCATATGATTCAGCAATTCTTCCTCTGGATATTTATTTGATGGATAAAAAAATCACTCTCTCAAAAAGATATCTCTACCTCATGTTCATTGCAGCATTGTTTACAGTAGCCCAAACCGGGAAATAACTGAAGTGTACATTGACAATGAATGGATAGGAAAAAATGTGATTGTATATATATTCATCCATAAAAAATAAAGAAAACCCAGTCATTTGTAAAAAATTGGATAGACTTTGAGGGCATTATGTTAAGTGAAATAAGCCAGAGAAAGACAACCCCTTATGATCTCATTTATATATGGAATCTAAACAAACAAGCAAACAAACACAAAATGACAACAGACTGAGAACAGAGAACACACTGGTTGTTGCCAGAGGTGAGGGGATGGGAAGTGAAGTGGGAGAAATGGTTGTATGTGGTACAATCCACAATTGTACAGAGTTAATAGGTACAGACTCCCAGTTGTAAGGCAAATAAGTCCCAGGGATGTAATGTACAACACTGTGACTATAGTTAACAATATTGTATTATACATTCGAATGTTGCAAAGAGATCTCAAAATTCCTAATCTCAAGGAAAAAATATGTATCTATAAGTAGTGACGGATGTTAACTAATGTGGTAATCATTTTGATTACCTAAACTAATACAATGTTATATGTCAATTATATCTCAATTTAAAAAACCATCGTATGTCAATAGTTACATATGTCAATAATATCTCAGTGAGGCTAGGGGAAAATAAATGAGGGGGATTGTGTTTACCTTCAGACAAGGTAGTTACCGGGAGAGAAGACATTGGGGAGCTTCCATGGTACTGGTACTGTCCTGGTTCCCGATTTCGGTGCTAGGTGCACATGTGTGTTCACTGCGTGAAAATGCACGAGTCAATTTGTGCTCTTCTCTATACGTATGTTACATTCAATAAAAAAATAAAGCTTAGGGGCACCTGGGGGGCTCAGTCAGTTAAGTGTCCTACTGTTGATTTCTGCTCAGGCCATCATCTCACAGTTCTGAGTTTGAGCCCAACATTGGTCTCTGTGCTGACAGTATGGAGCCTGCTTGGGATTCTGTCTCCCCATCTCTCTGCCCCTCTCCCACTGTCTCTCTCTCTCTCTCTCTCTCTCTCTCTCAAAAATAATTAAACATTAGAAAAGAAATGCAAACTTAAAAAAAAGTAAAACTAAATAAAGTTTGCCTTCTAACCAGAAGGAGGGGGATTTTGTTTCAGGACTTCCATTTTGCTCTAGTGAATTAAATGAGATAAAATTTAAAAAAAAATAAAATAAAAGCTTGCATTTTTGAAATAATCTCATCTCAGTCTTATATATGATCTTTTGTATATTGCTGATTATATTTCCTAAGAAGTCAATTTACTAATTTACTTAAGATTCTCCTTTATGTTCATAAAAATAATTACCCTAAATTTGTCATTTGCTATGAAAGTTGGAGCAACCTTATAAAACAAGGTGAATAGTGTTTCGTCTTTTTTAACTCTCTGGACAAGTTTGCGTAATATTGTTTTATGTATTCCATAAATGTTTGGAAATCTCATCACTGCAGCCATTATCTAGTCTAGAGATTTTATTGCTGGACTTCTTTCAATTACAGATTCAATTTCCTTAATAGTTAAAGAATATTTTTATTTTCTACTTCTTTGTGACTCAGTTTGGGTAAGTTTTGCTCTTCTGGGGATTTTCCCATTTTATCTAAACTGTCAACTTTATAGCCAAAAATTATATGCATGTTTGTATGTATACTGTATGTTTATATGTATGTCAAATGTATGGCCAAAGATGATATGATTACAGACACACACATAAACAGAGAGAGAGACAAAAAAAGATGATAAAACTAAGGGTAACATATAAATAATTACTGGTTTTGGGTAATGGGTATGTTATGACTTTGTTAAATTAACATTCGTTAAATAGAGCACAGCGTGCCAGATAGTCATCATCCATTCAACAAAAGACTACAAGAAAAATTAAAATAGTGAAGTTTATTATTCACAGGTCCTGGAGGATGTACGTGGCACAGTTGAGGGGCTACGGGAGGGCACATGTCTTTATTAGGGTATGTGGGTAGAATGCTTTGGGGTTCCTAGGCTGACCCGGATGATGGATTCAAACCAAAAAGAGCAGGGTTTTGGTAAACTCTTTAAAAGTCTTATGTTAGGGGTACACAAGGGAAAGGCCCTGAGAGGTGAGGGAGACTTGATCCCAGGGGCTGTTGAGGAAGTCACAACAGGAACTTGCATTTGCATGTGAGTCTGCAGACTGCTATCTAGGGCATGCAGTTGCACGAGGGGCTAGTGTCACTTCAAGGTCCCTTCAGGCCACTTGGCCAAACAAAATGGATGCCAAGGCAGCGATACCATGGAGTAGATTAGTTAAACTCTCAGCAGGGCATCTAGGATTTTTTTTCACTATTCTTGCAGCTGCTCTGTACATTTGAAATTAAGTAAAAATAAAATATTACAGAAAATGTAAAATTAATCCCCACCACCCCAAAAAAAAACAGAACAGAGCAAAACCAAAAACAAGAAAAACAAACATTCATTAATTCATTCAAATATGTTTTTTTGAGTTGCAGCTATGATCTAGGTTCATTATTATTATGGATAAGAAATTCAAAAAGGTAGTCCCACTTTCTTTCTTAATAAAGTTATTATCTGATGGGTTAAACAGACAAAAGCAAACAAATACATAAAATAGAAATTCTAAAAAGCACTGTGAATGAGACATATAGGATGTTGACATAGCAAAACTGGCAGAATAGTGTTGGATATCACTTTAGGAAGAATAATCAAATTCCCCTTGCTGGCCTATACCATTAGAGGTCTACACCTGAAGGAAGGTCAGAATCCTTTCCAAGAAGGCTTCGTCCTTGAGACCCAGGGACCTAATTCCTACTTCAGGCTAAAGCTTAGAGAGAACAACAGAATACATCCACCATCACTACCACCAGGCTTACAAGTGTTGAGTCGATGAATAACACTATTCTACTAATGTAATAAAGAATGTGGGGAGAACTTTTTTCGAGGCATAGGTACAATGGGACAGCAGAGGCTGAGAGCAGAACTAACATGAAGAGAAACTACTTGACAAACCAGACCCACTCAACACAAGTTAGTACTGGGTACAGTTAAAACCTGTGATAATCCAAATGCAATCAAAGCAGCCACAAAACCCAAATCCAGCTCAATTTTTGCAAAGATTGACTCAACTCCTACATTGAAGGCACAGCTAACAAGGAGGACTAACTTGGGGTACCTGGGTGGTTCAGTTGGTTAAGCATCTGACTCCTGATTTGGACTCAGGTCATGATCTCGTGGTTCATGAGTTTCAACCCCAAACTGGGCTCTGTGCTGCTGACAGTGTGAAGCCTGCTTGGGATTCTCTCTCAGTCTCTCTCTGCCCCTTCCCCCTCAAAATAAATAAATAAATAAATAAATAAATAAATAAATAAGAGGAAGACTGACCAATTTTATATACTAACAGAGGTGAAATTTATTATACGTAAGTTATACCTTCATTTAAAAAATGGTGAAATACAAGACTTTCAGCTAGATAGAATCTGAAAAACAAATTCTCTCCTTTAAACCTGAAACTCAAGTTAAGTTAAAATTTTTAAGATCAAAGGAATGTGACACCAGATAGAAATCTAATTATGGAGGATGGATCAAAGAACATGAGACATTGTAAACATAAGGACCTTATACAAATTATTGTATACATGTACTTATATATACATGTATGTGTGTGTGTATATATATATATATATGTGTGTGTGTGTGTGTGTGTATCTTTAAATCTCTTCAAAAAGTATTGAGTGTTTAAAGTAAAAAATAATGACGTAATGTAGGGTATATAACATAAATAAATACTATATGATAATGAGAAGATATATTGGTAATATACTACTGCAAAGTTCATAACATTGTGAAACAGTAGAATCATTTTGGAAGAAGGTAAGTTAGATGGGTTAAAATTGCATATTTAGCAACCACTAAAAATAATACAAAGAGGCATAACTAAATGGCAATAACAGATATCAGGGAAGCTTGGGTGGCTCAGTCGGTTGAGCATCCGACTTCAGCTCAGGTCATGATGTTTCAAGCCGTGGGTTCGAGCCCTGCATCAGGCTCTGCTGACAGCTCAGAACCTGGATTCTGTATCTCCCTCTCTCTCTTTCCCTCCCCCACTCTCTCTCTTTCTCTCAAAAATGAATAAATATTAAAAACAAATTAAGTGGCAATAACAGATATTAGATGAAGTATGAAAATATTTTTGATGAACACTGCAAAGAACAGAGAAAGAGAGCAAACAAAAGACAGATGGGAAAAACAGAAAATAAAAAAAAAATGTCAAAGGGCACCATTAATGAAAGAAGCAAGCAAGTGGTAGACTGGAAGAAAATATTTGTGATGCAAAAAACTGACAATAGGACTTGTATTCATAATATATAAAAACCCCTAAAATTCAATAAAATGGCAAACATATAAAAAGTAGCAAAATAGTCACTTCACAAAACAAACTATATGGACAGCCAATGTACACGTGAACAAGTGTCTAGCATCATAAACCATCAGTTAAAATGGATCTGCAATTGGGATTTAAGGTTTGGTTAATTTGTTTTGTTTGCAGGGTATTCAGTGTATATGTTCTTCAATGTCAGAGACTGTGTCTTCCACATCTTTTAGCATTGACAACTAGCACCCAGTTGGGGTGCCATAAATATTTGAATGACTGGACCACGAAAAGCCACAGACAGCTAAATTGAAAGAGAAAGAGGAGAGGAAACCTAAAAGGAGAAAAGAAATACTTTCTTGGGAAGAACGCAAACACTTCGCCAGGACCTCTGAGGGGTGCCGAGCTTGTCTCAGCTCTATTTCACTGGGCACTAGAGATCTGTGCTTTTATATTTGATGTCACTTAGCACATTTCTTCTACTTTCAAGAAGTTTCTTCCTTTAAATTATCCTTAAAAAGAGAACTCGAATACTTATAAAGCTCTTCAAAAATGTTGCACACTGAACTCCTTTTAGAGCTGTGGGTTGGTTTTCAGCTTTCCTCCAACTCTTTACTCGCTGCTCTTGCTGTGAAACAGTATCATTAAGATTTTGTACCATTTTTTCTATAGGCTATTAAAAGATGAGTCTAAACTTACCTTTCTCACGAAGACATCTGTGCCATGCTTCTTCTTTTGCTTCTTGGTTGCAATTTTATTAAATGTCCTCCAGTGGACTATGACTCCCAAACTGAAACTCTCTTCCTCACACAGTTTTACTATATTTCAACTTGATTTTGTTCTGATGACTTAACCATACTGAGTTTGTGCTTTTTAAGTCAAAAGACCTTGATAAGCTATTATAAGAAAATTATAAATGACTCCAGATTAGTGTCAAAACATGAGATTTATTTTGACATGAAATATTGAAGGTAATATGAAAACCTTATCTATTTAATAATTACCATGCATGAGTCAATGTATACAAATTCTTTCAAAGCACTTATGAACCCTGCTGTGTTAAGTGCACTAACATCTTTTTTTAAAATTGGATGCCTTTATTTTTGCTGATTTATGATTTTCTTCCTTAAAACCTGAAACTCAATTAGATTAAGATCTTTTTCCTCTGTAGTTTTTCCCTCTTCAGACTCTCAAACAACTTGCTTATTTTAAAATCGGGGCTACTTGCTAGAAATTACTCCCAAAAGAAACACAAAAAGAAACTTTGGAAGATAAACCAATTCTATGTCTTCGTAACCGTTGGTAAGCATAAATGAATTAAAGGAGCCTTATTATCTATTTGCCAAATATTTACTAACATTTTGTTTTCGATACTTATGTGAAGACTGAAGTACAATAAATACTTAAGTGTATGGTTATGTTATAAAACTTTATTTTGCTCTTTACCAAGAAGAGACTTAAAAAACATGCTCATGTTATAGATTTAAAAAGTTGAGATAGTGGGAAACTTAACTTTTAAGGAAGATTTGTACCCTCAAAAACTCTATTTTTCACCTCATTTAGGAGGAAAAGTAGAGCACAAAAAAAGCCAAATATTTCTTCAACTTAATGTTGAATGCACAGTTGAAATCACTATGATACGTTAATATAATATTCTGTAGTTTTTAAGTCGCAAGAGCTCTTTTCCGACCCTGGGGTTTTTATATTTTCCTATGATGTAGATTTACTGTTTTGATAGACCAAGGTGACTCATGATGGCTGGGCCTCACAAGGTGAGAATGAATTGGACTGTCTGTGAATCAAGAGAGAAATAAACACTCCCAGCAATTGTCAGTCACTTTCTTGGCATCAATGTGGGGGTGGGGGGGATGTGTGTATAGCCCCACATCCAATAAAGCTTTGAAGTCTCTAATAATTTTTAAATGGTCATTGAATGACAATTTTAACAAAATTGAAATGTAGAAAGACAAAAACGAAAGTGATAAGAAAATAAAAAGGAGACTTGGATATTATTTCTGATCCATATCATTTTTATTGCCTAGCTTCATACTAGAATTTAATGAAACATTCTCCATGCACAGAAAGGGTTTTCCCACAAATCTGTTTGGAGAGGTTTTCCATGATGTCCCCTGTGAAGGACTTAAATTTGGCACAGCTACTATGAATAATAATTTTTGAATCATACCTATGTAGGTAATGTATGTTCATAAATTTTCAGATATTCATAAAATTGATGAAAATATATATTGCTTAGTTTTTTAAGTCATATTTTAATTAATAAGAGGAGTTTAAGATCACAAAATATTACAAGAAAACTTGCTCTTTATAACCTGGGTTCATTCCTGAAAGGAATGGGCTTGAATAGTCACCAAAATGTGACAACAAAGTCACATCCATTTCAGAGGTCCTTTCTAACTCTCCTGATCTCCTTTTCGTTCAGTGAGCAACCCTCAGTTTATAACTTTCTTCAAACATAAATTGGTCAAGAAATTACACAGAAATAATGCTCTTGCTGCTAACATGAAAGACAGAGTTTATTTGGTAACTAGAATTCTCATTATAAATTAGTTCACTCACATCTTCACTCATAAAATAGTCTCTGGTGTTTTTGGAACCCACAGAATAATGTTCCTTGAACACATTGACACAATCGAGTTTCTGGACAGGAAAAGTGATGATCATGTCTTGGACTGTTGTTATTCCAACCAGGTACTGCATCTCCATAAGGTTCTACCTGAGAAAACATTTGTCATCCTCTGATTTTATCAAGATATTATTGTTGCGAAATTCTTGTTTCAAAATTATTTGTGAAAATCTACATATAAATTGAGATCACTCTACCCTGTTCAATAAGTCTTTCAAAACATTTTCTCTGTAATTTCACATAAATTACTGAAGAATGTATTTTAAAGGATTACTGTGTGTGTGAGAGAGAGACAGAGAGAGAGAGAGACAGAGAGAGAAAGGGAGAAAGAGAATGATTTGAAACACTTAACTGTTTATGTCTTCCAATTTTATACATTCCCACAAAAAAAGTCTAGTAGAACAGGTGACAAAACACGATATAGTAGCTCAGAAAGAGCCCTGATAAAATAAATAGTAATGCTATGGTCTGAATGTTAGTGTTCCCCCCAAATTAATATAGTAAATTCCTAACCCCCAAGGGTGACAGCAGTAGGTGGGACTTTGGAGAGGTTCTTAACTCATGAGGGTGGAATCCTCATAAATGGGACTAGAGCTCTTATAAAAAACATACTCCTGAGATAACCTCACCCCTTCCATCATGTGAGGACACAGTAAGAGGCACCAGCATGAAATCAGGAAAAGGGCTCTTACCACAAAGTTACCACTGGTGCCTTGATCTTGGACCTCCCAGACTCCAGAAGAGTGAGAAATAAATTTCTGTGGTCTATAAGCTCTTCTGTCTGTGGTGTTTTGTTATACTAGCCATAAATTAAATAAAATAACTTCAATAGCTTCTCATTAACTCATGGATATGATTTGAATGAGCCAGCAATGAGATAGCATCACGAGATTGAGCAGAGGGTAGAGTAAAACAAAGTGGTTGAGAGCATAGGCTGTACACTCAGATTGTCTGGCTTGAATTCTAGTGCCCATCTTGGAACACTTGCCGAAGTTCTTTATGCCTCAGTTTCTCACCTCTGTGAAGGAGGTGAAAATAGTGTTTCTAGGATATTGTGAATATTAAATGAGTTTACATAATGAAAGCTCCTAATGAGTAGTAAACATTCTACTAATGTTAGCTTTTATTATGACAATGGCACATCCTAGGAATTTGTAACCCTGGTTACAAATGGCAGATTTGGATTGTTAAAACAGCTGATGCTTTCCTGGAATAATTTGGCACCAAAAAAAAAAAAAAAAAAAAAAAGCTCTAATAGTGACTTGTAATAGTGTGGAAAGCAAAGGCAGAACTTTCTCAAGTTCTCTTAATACAGCATGCAAATGTACATATAATCTCTTGTATAATTAGCACATCTTTAATGAGAGGTTCCACTATCCCACCAAACTGTTACATGTGACTATCAGCATTTAAAAAAAGTCTGTACTTACCTAAGGAAATGTCAACTAATGTACATACTAGAGCAATATTAACGTATATTTTCAAACTTTTGTAAGCTTGTCAATAAAATGAAATATTGATATTTTAAGGTCTTTTCTCATACTAAACTTTAGGTATAGAAATGTTTTCAAAACAGATATTCTAATGTTTCTTTGATATTTGTGACATCTTATTGTAGATTACAAGATTCTCCCAATGCATGGAACAGTAGATATATTAATGCAGTCCAATTTCTTTCCACAAGTAATCTATCATCCAAAGGGAAATAAATGGCTTTCAAAAAGAGATTTAATCATAAGCTAAAGAGAAATGGAAGCTTTAAAGACAAGCTTTAAAGAAAAGAAATAAAGCCATAGCCAGCGAGAAAGAGGGAATGTACAGAGTGCTTCCTGTCTGATTTCCCCACCGTGGATTTTCCCCACAAAGACCTAGTGACCAAGGGATTGATCGATATTTGCTACTCACTGTCTTCAAATAGTTAAATTCAAATCATTATCACATTAATTCCATTCTATAATTAAAGGTTCCCTATGGTAGTTAAAGAGTAGAATTTTTAAACCTCAGCTGACCTCACCACTAAATCCTGATGAATGAAAGAAGAAAAGATATCTCAAGACCATGAAGGGAAATAGAGGTGGAAGATCCCAAGATATTCCTGAGTCATTCTATTTTTAATGTTTATTTTTAAGAGAGAAAGAGAGAGAGAGAATGAGTGGGGGAGGAGCAGAGAGAGAGGGAGACACAGAATCCCAAGCAGAATCCAGGCTCTGAGCTGTCAGCACAGAGCCAGATGCGGGGCTCCAACCCAAGAACCACAAGATGATGACCTGAGAAGAAGTCAGGTACTTAACCGCTGAGCCACCCAGGCGCCCTCCCACCCCCACCCCCCAAGCACTTCTGTCCCATAAAGCCCTGCTCCCTCTGCCCTTGGAGAATCAGGAAAACTTCAGGAGCTTCTAATTTCTTTAAATATTCCTTTTTATGTCTCTGAGGATTTTCTAGTGTTGAGTTTTTTATGAAAAAAAGACAGAAAAGCTCAAAGATTTTACAAATAGTACATAAGCGTCCAATCATCCATGTATATATATCTTCACTAACATAGTGTATTAACTGTTCATCTTCATTAGAATTTTTCTGAATAACCATTTATTTAAAGATTTCTTTTTTTTTTCTTTTATTTTAGAGAGCACACACAAGTGGGGCAAAGGGGCAGAGGGAGAGAGAGAATCTTAAGCAGGCTTCATGCTGAGTGCAGAGATCTACATGGGGCTTGATCCCACCACCCTGGGGATCATGACCTGAGCTGAAATCAAGAGTTGATTGATTTCAACTGAGTCATCCAGGCGCCCCAAACATTCTTTTTTTTTTTTTTAATTTAAAGATTTCTGTATTTCAAAGAGAGAGAAATATTGTGCAAGCCGTGGAGAGGGGCAAAAGGAGAAGGGGAGAGAGACAGAGAGAGAGAGAGAGAGAGGGAGGGAGGGAGAGAGAGAATCTTAAGCAGGCTTCATGCCCAGTAGGGAGACTGATGTGGGGCTAGATCCCAAGACCCTGGGGTCATGGCCTGAGCTAAAATCAAAAGTCTGATGCTTAACTGACTGAGCCACCCAGATGCACCAATGAATAGCCATTTAAATGTTGCATTTGCAGCATAGTGCTGGGGCCTCAATATATCATTCTTAACCCCTTGCTTTCCCAGCAGGACATTGTTAAGACCAGTGCTACATATCCTAGGGAAGAGGAAAATGATCCTGCTAAAGGATTCATTCCCCCCCAAATGATCACAGTCGCTGATGCCCTGAGACACTCCCTGCCCTAAAGCAGCTGATTATAAAGTATGTGTTGACTGGTTCCTAAAAGCTTCCCTTCACCAAATTATGAAGACTCCTTTTACTCAAAGGATTTTTTTTTTTCTAAAACAACCTTTGGAATCTTGAGCTTCTATCAAATAATTTTACTGTTTCAGAAAGACTGTTGCTAAAACTACAGCTCCGTATCCAAAGGTGAAAGAACACTTAAAACTTCTACTGTGCCAATTAAATTAACGAATGCAGGAGAAATGTCCACTTTCTAAAACATAGTTAAAATCTGGTATCATTAGTTTTTCCTGAAGATGCATGAATTTTAACAAACTATAAACAGTTTCCCCTAGGTCTTCTTCTTTTTTTAACCATAAAAAACATTTCTTTCCTTCTACCTTCTTTTCATCCAGTCTATTGGTATAGAACCAAATGTGTGTGGCTTTCAAGAACTATGACTGAATTAGTAGACACAGCTACTAGGTTAAACTAGTTACATGTGCTGTTTTAAGAGAAACTCATATTGTACACAATGTTCTTTATTAGAAAAACTAGCTTGGAACCAGTGGCATAACTTCTGAATAGGGAATAATGTTCGCTATAAGAATGTGCTATTTAATGCAAAAATAGCAATAAATTACGGTGTATTAGAATACATCCTGCATTGTATCTTTTATCTCACACATTTTTGTATGTCTCAAATCCCTAAATTTATATAACACAGGGAAACTGACATTCAAATCGATCTTTATGAAGTTTTTCTGTCTCATAGCTTTACGATAACAGGTTCCATCTGCTGCAAAAAAAGGTCTGTCAACAGAATCCACTTGATCAATCCACAATTTTGTGATTCTGTATTATCTTTTCCATTTTCTGTTTGAGGCATATACAATTTTCATGCTTTCAAATTATAACAATAGTTTTAACATTTTAATGCATTTTTGGTGCATCATTGAGGAATATTAAGGACATTTGCATTACTTTTTTATTGTTCTTTAGCGGCTCATTGATGATTTTCATCATCCTCCATTGCCCCAAAGGAAATGTTGCCTTTGCCTTTGCCTATGTAGCTATTCATCATCTCTAGAAATTTAAGTTACCTGGCTCTGAATGATTTACTCAGCAGAGATGAATAATTCTCTGCCTGGCCCTTTCCCACCTCTAGCAAAGGTACCATTGCATTTAGGTTGGAATCAGTCGATTTAAGAAAATCTGAAGACATTTATGCAGTTGAAATAAAATCCCTCCTCTGTAGGTGAAGGTAAAATAAAATAGTGATAATGATATGACAGGAAGATCAGAAGGCTTCTTCTGGCCATTTTGCTACTAAGTAGTAACTAGAATAAAGTAATAGTCTGTGTAGGAAAATTGAAAATAATTATTCATGAAAAATATATCTCTTCAAAAAAATGCTAGAGTGTTCTTTTATTTTGATCCTGAAAGCATTGTGGTAAATTTTAATCACTTTGATAAACTCACCCACATTACTTTAAATTAGATCTGATATATTGATTTGCAAGTTTAGTTGGATGATTCACTCAAACGTCTCATTTTCTAATCATCATCATGTATTATAATTTCTAGAGAGGGCGTGGCCTCGAAAAGTGTAATTACCTTCATTGCTGCACCATTGAGCCTGCTGTAAGTAAAACCTGTCCTGTTTAACAACTTCAGTGTCTTCTATCACTTGAAAAATCCAATCCAAACTCCTTCACATGGATCCTAAGACTCTTCCTGATCTGTCTCATACTCTTTCCCAGTCTACTCACCATTAAGGTTCTTGATGTTCTGGCCTGCCTCCAGGATTTTGATCCTTAGGACTCACCAATACTTCACCTCATTTTCACACGTGGTTCCTTGGTCAGATGAATTATTTCCCCTCTCTTTAGCTGGCTAATTGTACCTATTACTGTTAGCATTTTAATTTCAATTTTTGTTTCCAGCAAAACAATGCATATTTCTCATTAAAAAATCCAATGAGATTATATGGAAAACCAAAGTTCCCCCTTTCCCTACCTTTGAGATCTTGATTCTTGAAGCACAGCCAGATACAAAATTGGTGGTATCCAGTGCAAAATGAAAATATGGGAACTTTTGTTCTAAAAACAAGAAAAAATACTGTTAAAGGTACTAAAGTGTAAACATTTTTCTTCCTTTATTCCATTGCCTTGCAACTTGTAATGGTGTTTTATTTTTATTTAATGTCATTTTAAGTAAAAAAAGTATTTACCGAGTCTTGCCATTCATCTTTATATTAGGCGATGACAGTATTAAAATGTAAATATAAAAGCATTTAACTTGTATATGGAATCACCAAAATTACACAATTCATATTTCATAGCTTGTATATGAATATGCATTTAGTTTAGCAGAACAGTGGACATACTGCACAAAATGACTTGATTGTTTTTATTTTACTTCTACATGCATACACATTTTATTAATACCCTCTACCTCTGGCTCATCCTTCCCTTTCCTTCTATGTTATCATTTTCAGTGTAGGTGGTTGGCTAATTCAGGGAAGTTCCACTACCACTAACTCAGTTATAGATGTAACATGCATACTTTCCACCATTTGACTTGCTGAGCTACCACCAGTTATGGGTCCACCAGAAGTCTGAGCTAATGAGGCATCTCAAATGTTATATACACATGAGCTAACAAGGAACAGTGGGGACACACATTGTATGTATCTACTGCTTCCATATATGCTCTACAGTCTCATTGGACCTTACTCACACGACGTAAGTTCAAAGATAAAATTATTAAAGACTTCAAGACTGCAACAGCAGAGCATTAAATCCAGCATAGGACCCCTCAGAGTCTGGGGTCCTGTGTAGTCACATGGGAATCACATGGCTTCATGGGAAGCCAGCACTGACACAAAAGCAACCATTTTCATCCATCTGAGCGGTCTTTTCTGAAATATCTGAATAATGTGTCATAAGCTCACTCATTTTACCACTATTAAATGTCATTAATTACACCCATATAAAATGCAAGTTCTTTGCTTTCTTATAATGCACATGCATAATCATGTCCTCCCAATATAATTATACCACATTTTTTAAAAATGTGGTATATAATACCACATATAAAAATGTGGTATATAATAATCAGTGTTCATATTATCACTTTAAATCTTATTTACAACTGAGCAATGCAGTATATTATGATCATAATAATCATTTCTTCTGTAACTTTCTGTTTTCACTGGAGTTAATAAATGCCTTACTTATTTGCTTTGTTCTTTTTTAACTCCAAAATCTCTAATAGTTACCTTCTTGACTTAAAAGATAATTATCAGTATTGCTAATTGATAATTATTATATTGGTAATTAACAAAAAACATTGCTTTTGATAGTAAATCTACTGTCATCCCGATATTTGTTTCTTTGTGTATAGCATGTCTGTTTACTGTGGCTGTTTTTAAGTGTCCTCTGCATGGGGCACTTGAGTGGCTCAGTCAGTGAAATATCTGACTTCAGCTCAGGTCGTGATCTCATGGTTCATGGGTTCACGCCCTGTCTGTGCTGACAGCTCAGAGCCTGAAGCCTGCTTCAGATTGTGTCCTCCTCTCTCTCTCTGCCCCTGCCCTGCTTGTGTGCTCATGTGCACTCTCTCTCAAAAATAAGTAAATAAATAAACATTTAAAAATGTAAGTTTCCTCTGTATCATTGGTTTTGAGAAATTTGATAATGATGTAACTTGGTCTAGCTTTTTTTTTGTTTCAGAGAAAAAGTATTTAAGGCACAGGATTCATTGAGATTTGTGGATCTGTGGGTTTTTTAGTTTTTACCAAACTTAGAAAATTTTCAGCCATTATTTCCTGAAACATTTTCTGCTCCCCTTAATCCTTTCAGGAATGCCAATTACATGTATATTAGGGCATTTGAAGTTATCCCACGTCTCACTAGTGCTCTTTCATTTTGTTTTTAAATTCCCTTTTCTCTCTGTGCTTCATTTTGGATGGTTTCTCCTGTTCACTGATATTTTCTTCTGCAGTGTGTAATCTGTTGTTAAATTCATTGAGTGTATTTTTTATCTCAGGTATCCTAGTTTTCATTTTTAGGAGTTTGGTTTTTGTCTTTTTTATATCTTTCCTATCTCTACTTAACTTTTTAAACATGTGGAATACAGTTATGATAACTGTTTTAATGTCCTTGTCTGCTAATTTTAACATCCAAGTCAGTTCTGAGTCAGCTTGGATTAATTTTGTTCTACATCATGAGTCCTATTTTCCTACCTCCTTTCATGCCTGTTAATTTTTTATTTGATACCCCACAGTGTGAATTTTACCTTTTTTGGATGCTAGGTATCTATACAGAGTAGGTACAAATACTCTGTAGGTATCTCTACAGAGATACCTATCCTCTGTAGGTCTCCAGGGTTCTCTCTCTGAGCTTCTCTCTCCTCTTCAGTGTTCTGCTCTTCAGTTACTTCTGGATTGTTCTGTCCAGAACATCAGCCCTTTCATTCCAAGTGAGGGGGCCTGACTTCTTCCTCCCTGTGTTCTAGCCTGAATGGCAGAGCATAATTCTTTTAGTATAACATATAGAGTGTAATTGATGCTTATAATTATAATAACTGTATGGATTGAAACAATGTAGACACAATAGCAGTAAAAATAAAATATAATCATACAATTGCATTCGTGTGTAATATTTGGGAAATATCTTGAATCTTTCCTTTCTCTAGCTTTTTAAAATTCATTTATGTGGGAAGGATTTATTGTACACCTAGTAATCATATGCTGCGCTTCTTTCTAGGATATGGCCCTAAGAATAAGAGAGTAAGAGAATATTTGAATTGAATTCTAGGACTTAGAACCTTATCTGGGATTTTAGGGAAAAAATGGCATAATAGGCTTTCTTTATTAAAAACGATGTATGGCCGTATCAATTCAATGCTTGCTGGAATGACTTGAAATACTACTTTCTATATTGGAAAGATTATGTCCAAATACTAATGCAGCTGTCTGTGAGCTGGTTTTGTGGAAACACTAAATAGGATAGAGCTCTAAACATGTTACCTCCAGAAGTGTATGTGGCAGAGCTTTTTATTTCCTTCTACCTTTTTTTTTTTCCTTCCATGGAAGTTAACTCTTACTCCAATAAAATACCCATTTATTTCTCAACATAGATTCATCGTTCCTGTTGGGCTGACAAGTTTTAACAGCTGTATTTCTGGTCCAGTTGTTTCCTTGTTGCACAGAATCGCAGCTCCTCTAGGACAGGGCAAAGACCACATAGAACAAAGACAGGGCAAAACATTGACCAATTTGGCAGGCATAGCTCCTAAGGATAGCATAAGCGATCATTATGTAGCTGCACACATAGATAATTTCCGTGGAGTTCTCTTAAAGATATAAGCCCAGAAAAGTCTTGATTAAACTAATCTATCAGAATTTCTCATATTCACCTCATACAGTCAATGTTTTAAAAGTGCATTCTATGCAAACCAGTTTTCTAAGTGCAGGGGCCATAAAAAGGAAAAATAAATGTAACTCTCCTCTCTTGTGGAGCTTATAATTCTAAAATATGAATATCAGATTATGACAAGTGCTATGTGTAAAAAATAAATCTGGGAAGGAACAATACAGTGCCAGAGGATGACAATGATGATGTTTTTCAAAAATTGATGCTGTAAGATCTTACAATATGAATGAGTATCCAACAGACTCTGTGAAATTTTGAGCACTTTTCCATCATAAAGGGCTGCAATCTATTTTCCTGAGATTGTTTACGTGACTTCTCTTTTAATCTCTACCCTTAAAATCATGGTGAATAATAGATGACCCATAGCTACTCCTGGATGGATGAATCCTATGAAACAGGTACTGTGATGTGTCTAACACATTATATATATACATATATCTATATGTGTGTATATATATACAATGTATGTATATATATATATAATTTTACATATTTATATAAATTTTATGTATACAAAATTCACACACACAAACACACACACACACATATATGTATATATAATGTATCAAACATTTAAAACCTAAACAATTAAAATGATTAAAGCAACATCAAATAAGTTAGTGTTAAATCTAGATATAGAATTCATATCTTTTAATTTCAGTAACTGGGCCAAGCACAACTTGAACATACCTGAGAAGGTGCTTTCTGAGTGCTACCATTTCATGTACTATTATAAAGTAAATATTTTCCAAGTTATATGTTTCTACAGGGTCTGCTATTTCATTTAACCTGACTTCAAGTGATCAAAATCTGGAAGAATAAATTCAGAGATATTTTCTTTCAATTATTACATTTCTGCATGATTAGGTAACATGTCTTTTTGGAACACAAGTTCTGACCTCAGGAGAATTGATGTTTATTTTCAACCTGCTGATTTCTTGACTGATCTTACCCAAGTCATATAACCCCCTGCTTGAGTTTCCTCATCTGAAAAACAGAGATAAGAATAGTTTCTTGCTGTTACTGTTAGGAAATGTGAATAGCTCTAAAGCCTTATTATACAGAAGAATCAGGCCAAGGTAAGACAGTATAACAAAATACTGTAACTTTAACCTGATCTGGCCCATGGGGCACTTGCCCTCCATTGCCGAAGTAATTTATCCCACAAGTCACAACTATTACTTAAAGCTTGACTTTTTCAAAGGTCAAAGTCAAGTCATCTGTTATGTTTGGCTGGGATCCCACTCTCATCCATTATTTGATATTTTAAAGTCAGAGATAAAAGATGTAGGTAAAGGAGAGGATGGCTGCATCACTGGCAACAAAGCTGGGTGTGCATTCTGTCTCGTCCAGGCCCTTCTCTGCCCCATCAATATTCCGCACCCAGCATCTATGTCAGGTTCCATTCTCAAATGGGTAATTAACTACGAGAGCATTTAACACATGTTAACTGCTTGGCAATGTGCATGATTGAAGTTCCTGGCCCCTTTACTTAAGGAACTTATGAGTCAATTGGGGAAGACAATGGTAATGGGAAACAGTAACAAATTACTCAGAAATACATATAAAGACTCTGATATAGGTGATAACTGGTGTAGGACTTAACAGGTGTATCTTAGTGGGTGTATTAAGACAAACTATATTTCTAACCATCCCATTTAATCTCTTTAAGTTAATACTACCCACATTGTCCTTCTGTATATCTAGCCTCTTCTTCATTGCCACTTCTGCCTGTGTCTATAGACCTAAGATCTTCTCAATTTCCCAATTTTACATTAAATTAAATTAAATTAAAGATATACCTTTAATTACCATTACATTCTTCTTCTTTTCACAACTTTGTAAAACAGTGATTCTAGACTCCATTAGACTTAAAACGTTTTATTATAAATATTTTAACACCCTATTTCTATCCTAAAATGAAACACATAGATAATAACCTACAAATTAGGTTATTATCAGTACTAAACTCTAAATATAAACTAAATAGATAAAAATATCTTGTAACAATATACATTTCAGTTTGAAAATGTTTGGGTATGACCTCATATAGAAGACATAATGAAATAAGCTACTTACTCTGGTTTGTACAATATTTGTTAATTCAACAGCTACGAAAACAGATTGATATGAATGTGTTGTTCTGGAATCCCAAACATTAACATTGCTGTTAGTGTTGTATTTTCTAAAGGTGGGAACAAGTTTTCACAAAGTAAAACTTCTGTTGATTTACATGATAGCTGCTTTCCTGAAAAATACAGTGTGCATTAAAACTACATAAAAACATTTTTGTGTATGTTATATGAATTGAGGTTTTAGGGAAAGAGAATTCTTAACATTATTTTAGACTATATGAATATGTCAGAGATATTTCAAAAGCTGATCAGAATGTAGGAAAAATCTTTGTTATGTCCTATGAATTGCCAGATGTTTAGCTTCCCTGCTCACCTCTGTACTAAATATCAGAAGTACATTCACATTAATGGGAAACCACAGAAGCACACATGTGCATTGAAAGTTCCACCTGGAGAGCAGTAATGTCCAACTGAGAACAAATTACATAAGAGGTATAGTTTACACTTTGCTCTTTCATTTATTTCTTTACACAATGTACCTGGCTCTAGTCCCTACCATTTCTATGTAATATTCTATTATGTAATATATCACATTTGTTGAGCCATTTCTTATCTTGCTGGACCTTTAGGTTGCTTTCACATTATGAAAGTAATTGGCATATGTTTATGGGCGTATGTTTTTATTCATCTCAGGAATTTCAGGATTGAAAGGACTAGAACTGTTGGGTTATAGAGGGGGTGTATGTTTAACTTTAAAAGAAATTGCCAGATGTTTTCCAAAATGATTCTCCCATCTTACACTCCCATCAGCAAAGTATGAGCCATGTTTCAAATATCCACCATCATCTAGTGTTTTCCATCTTTTTACTTTTAGACAGTTTAATAAGTGTGTTGTATCTACTTGTAGTTTTAATTTGCATTTCTCTAATGGCTCATGTCTTAAAAAATGCTTTGATGTATTCATTGGCCACTTGAATATCTTCTTATTGTAAAATTTCTCTTCAAGACTTTGACAATTTTTTGAGGCGCCTGGGTGGCTTGGTCGGTTAAGCGTCCAACTTCGGCTCAGGTCACGATCTCACAGTCCGTGAGTTCGAGCCCCGCGTCAGGCTCTGTGCTGACCGCTCAGAGCCTGGAGCCTGTTTCAGATTCTGTGTCTCCCTCTCTCTCTGCCCCTCCCCTGTTCATGCTCTGTCTCTCTCTGTCTCAAAAATAAATAAACGTTAAAAAAAAATAAAAAAAAAGACTTTTCCCATTTTTAAGTGAATTGGTTTGTCTTATCTTGAAATTTTTATATATTCTGGACACAAGTCTGATAGATACATGTATAGCATATTTTCTGTCAGTCTGTGGCTTGCCTTTTAACTTTCTTAATTTTATAGTTTCCAATACATAACCATTTTACTTTGATGAAATCAAGTTGTATTAGTTTTATAATAAATTAGAGCCCTTGCTTTATTTCCATTTTAGAAATATTTACTTATCCAAAAGTCTTAAAAACATTCTATGTTTTATTCTAAAATAATATTATTTTAGTGTTCACATGAGTCTATAGCACACTTTGATTTCATGTCTGTGTATGCTGTGAAGTGAAGATCAAGTCTTATTTTCCTTCCCCATGTAGACATCCAGTTGCCCTAACATTACTATGGATCCTCAATGAATTATAGTGATAGGTTTGTTAAAAATCAACTGTGTTGCTCTATTCCTAGACTCTGTCTTGTTTATTGATCTGTAAGTCTATCTCAGTGGTCATACCTTACTCTCTAAATTAGTATACATTCATAATAAGTTTTGATTAGTCAAAATAGTCCTGGAAAGAACATCCTGAAGAAAATCAAAATGGGAAGGCTCAAGAATTCTCTGAAATTTCAATAGTTAAAATAATCAATATGCTGCTTCTTTCTATAAAATGCAACCTTTTTAGAAGTCTCTCTTATTCCTACCCTCTACTTTTTGTATGTTTCTGGTTTTGAGATAATATTGCAACTAAAGAAAAGTAGCCAAAATTAGTAAGGTAGTTCCTGAATACTCTTCACATATTTTCCCTAAAGGTTAACACAATTTGAAGAACTGATATTTCTTCTATAAATTCTATAATTCATCAGTAAAATAATCTTGGTATGGAATTTTTTTATTGGAATATTTGAAAGTGGTACTTCAATTTCCCTCATTGAAGTAGGATGAGTCACCTTATTTTCTTTTTGAATAGGTTTTAGTAAATTGTGTCTTTAAAGGAATAGATTGATCCCTTTCATCCAAGTTGTCCAATTTATGGGCACTGAATTCTTTGTAGTATTTATTTATTATCCTTTTAATGTCTATGGACTATAGTAATGTCCATGCTTTCATTCTTATTAATAATTTGCATCTTCTCTCTTATCTAAAATTCAGTCTGTGTAAAGGCTTATCCATTTAATTGACTTTAAAAAAAAAATAAACCCAGCTTTTAGTTACATTGATTTTCTGTACTATTTTCCTGTTTGCAATTTCATTGATTTTTGCTTTTAACTTTATTATTTTCTTCCTTCTGCTTGCTTTACATTCAATTTACCCTTAAAGGTAAAAGCCTAGAATTCTAATTTGAGACATATTTTATAATATAAATATTTATTACTATAAACTCCCCTCTAAGCAATGTTTTAGCTATGTACCAATGATTTGGTCTGCTGTATTTTCATTTTCATTCAGCTTAAAATATTTTTAATTTCCCTGGAGACTTCTCTGACTCATAGGTTATTCAGAAATATATTGTGTAGTTTCTAAATATTTGGGGATTTCCAGGCATTTTACTAATGTTTTCTTATTTAATTCTGTTATCATTCAAGAACATTATTTATATGATTTCTATTGTTTTAAATTTGTTAAGGTTTGTTTTATAGTTGAGAATGTGATACATCTTTTTTTAAATATTTATTTATTTATTTTGACAGAGAGAGAGAGAGAGAGCATGTGGGGGAAGGGCAGAGAGAGGAAGACAGAGAATTCCAAGCAGGCTCGCATCAGTGCAGAGCCTGATGTGGGGCTTGATCTCACAAACCATGAGATCATTACTAAAGAACTGAAACCGAATCAGATGCTTAACTGACTGAGCCACACAGGTGCCCAGAGAACATGGCCCATCTTAAAGAGTGTTATATGTGCACTTAAAAAAATAACGTGTGTTCTGTATTTGTTGGGTAAACAGTTCTATAAATATCAATTAGGTAAAATCAGTTGGTAGTTTTGCTCATGTCTTTTATGCTCTTATCGATTTTGTGTCTATTCTGTCAATTGTTGAGAAAGGAGTGTTGAGGTCTCCAATTATAATTTTGTATTCATCTATCAATTTTATTAATTCCTTATTCAGCTCTGTTCAGTGTATTGATGAGCCTATTGGAAGCATGCTTCTTCTCTGTTACATTTGTGTTTGCGTGTGTGTGAGCATGTGAGTATTTGTGTATTTAGTATTTCTGTTGATTCTTATAGTTTCCATCTCCTTGTTGAAATTATCTATCTGATCCCACATGCTGTTTACCTTTTCCATTAGGCCCTTTAACATATTAATCATAGTTATTTTAAGTTTCTTGGCAGATGACCCAACATCTGCATCATATTTTAAGTCTTCTGTTGGTTGGTTGGTGGCTTGGCAGTGGGTTGCTTTTTCTTTCTTCTTTCTTACATGCCTCATAGATATTTGTTAAAAGCTAGACAGCTTCAGTAGGTCAGCAATGACTCAGGTAAGTTATTGCTATGCCTGGAAATGTTTTTTCCTTCTACTAGACATTAATGTTGGAATTTGAATTAATCTAGGCAGAGATTGAACCAGCACCTTCAATGTGCCACAGAGTTCAAATTTCCCTCTGATCTTCTGTTAACTGTTTAAGGGAGGGCTGATTTTCCAGTTTTCTTTCTTCTTTTCCCCCCATACTCCCTTAGTGGCCTGACATATCTTACTTCATGTTTCAATTCAAAAGTTTTTTAGTCTGCTAAACCTTTCCTAACTCCCCCAGGCAAATGTAAGTATTGTTACCATAGAGTTAAATGAAAATCTGTTCTTATTGTTCATTTTCATGACTTTACTCTTCCACTAAATTGTATGTTTATTTTGACTTAGAAAAGAGACTGGAAAAGTGTGATTTACTTTGTTACTAAAGACATAAATATATGGATAAATGAATGAATGGATAGAATTACTATTTTGTCCATAGTCACTTAATACATGAAGAATGCATGCTACAGATGCAGTCATAAAGGTTATGAAAATTAACACAATATGAATTTAGTGGGTGAAAATTTGATATTAATCATAATATTTATGCAGTATTTACTATTTTTATGAATAGACATAATTGCTTTACGTATATAAATTAAGTTTATCCTGACACCAGTAAGTCGGATACAATAGTTATCTTCTCTTTTGAATGAAACAACTTAGCCAAGAAGGGGTAAAGTGATTTGCCCAAGGTCATACAACTTTTAAATGGCATAGTGAGGATTCTAACTGAAACACATTGATGTCATAGTCTGTGTTCCTGACCACTTTCTGGTTAAACTCACAGATATAGACATTCTTTAGAGAGTTTTTCAAATGGAGAAAAGACAGAAATCATTTCTGTAATGACTAAACTGAAGAACAGTATTCAATGTAATGACTGTTGATGTTTTCTAGGTTAGTCTACATAAAGCCAGAGTTAATAAGATTTGCAGGGACATTAAGAAAAAAGGAAGAAAAAAAGAAAGCAAGAAAGCAAGCAAGCAAGCAAGCAAGCAAGAAAGATCCTTATATAGAATTAAGGATTCTATAAAGGTATTATATAAGCTTTATAAAGCTATTCTAAATATTTAATCATTAAGAATACAAATAGGTTTACTTTATCAGTTACTTTTGAATACAAGAAATACTAGATTGAGCTCTGGCACTGGGGTTGAGGAACACATGGGCATGTCTAGAAACGGTCGGCTAGGGCAATGGAATGTGTGTGATTTGGATTAAGGCTCCTGTTGCCAGAAAACTGAAATTTGAGGATAGGGTAACTGTTGCACAATAACAATGTTTTGTATATTGAATGGGCAAAGAAATTCTGAGCATTTTATGAAATACAGGTCATATTATATAACCTGTCTTTGGATAATACTCTTCTCTAAGACCCATTAAAAAATGGATCTGAACAAAATTTATAAGAAATATTTTATTAAAACCTTTATAAAAGATAGAGATGCAGGCAATACACATTTCAATAAATTTTTAATACTCTATCAGAATCTGGTTCAAGTAAGTTATTGTTTTCCAATTTGGTGCAGACATGTAGTGGCCCTTCAAGGCTTTATTCCAGCTCATTAATTCAATGTTCAACATATTTAGCCTGTTTTTAGGCACATTTTTTGTTTCAAGAATTACATGTGGTTTACTTTAAGAATTTCAATTTATGTATTTTTTTATTTTTTACTTTTTAAGTAAATGTTTATTTATTTATTTTGAGAGAGAGAAAGAGAAAGTACACACAGTTGGGGAGGGGCAGAGAAAGAGGCAGAGAAAGGATCCCAAGCAGGCTCTGCACTGTCAGTGCAGAGCCCAAACATGAGCTGATCTCACCCACAGTGAGACTGGGATCTGAGCTGAAATCAAGAGTTGAACGCTCAACTAACTGAGCCACCCACATGCCCCGCAATTTATTATTTTTAAATAGATTTGAATTCTTCTGTTATTTCCTCACTTTAATCATGATTATTCTTTCTTTCATTCTTTGTTCATCCTTAACAGGTTTTAAAAGTTTACATCTGGGGGCGCCTGGGTGACTCAGTCGGTTAAGCTCCGACTTCAGCTCAGGTCATGATCTCACTGTCCGTGAGTTCGAGCCCCATGTCAGGCTCTGTGCTGACAGCTCAGAGCCTGGAGCCTGCTTCAGATCCTGTATTTCTCTCTCTCTCTGAACCTCTCCTGTTCATGCTCTTTCTCTGTCTAAAAAATAAATAAACATTAAAAAAAATTTTTTTAAGTTTACATCTGAATGTTCTATTAATATTCTGAGAGTTTAATTATCGAGAGGTAATACTTTGATTTTTTTTCTGCTTATCCTTGTTCATGGTGGTTTATTTTTGTCATGCTTTCTGAATTTTGTTTTGTGGACTTATGTTTGTAAGGTTTTATATGTGGAAAATTTTTTAACGTTAGTATGAATACCTCTAGAGAGATGTTGAGATTGCTTCTGCCAAGGGCCGTGTTTCTTTTCTACCCTGCCATAGAGTTGGTATGTCTTTTAAAGACCAGTCACACAGGTCTTCTGTTCCAACTTTATATCTTGACTGGGCCCAAGACCATTTTTCAATTGCTCAGAGTGACATGTATGAGTGTATGTGTGTGTGTGTGTGTGTGTGTGTGTGTGTGTGCGCGTGTGTGTATTTAGGGTGACTACTTCAAAGATCTTTGAAATCTATTATTTTAATATTGTCATATTTAGTCATAATAAGTCATGTCATACTTAGTTTCATCACATTGCATATTAATAACTTCAATTTCTAGTTCTTTATTTATACTACCAACTATGAATGTTAATTATGAAAAGATAATTAAACAGCATACATTAATTTTCACAAAGTCAGAAATGAGAAGACTTTCATTGGATTTCAGTCTTGAGATACACAGTATTAGAATGTACTTGGCTTATCATTGCTATTTCTGAAAACTGATTTCAGGGGGAGGAAGTTTGCTATTATTTCTTACCGAATGAATTTCTTAAAGACACAAATTATCCAGGACTTGATGACTCTAATCATATGATTACTACTAATATGTGAATAATTGGATTAAAATTTATTAAAAAGCAGATTGGTTCTATTAACCAAAATGTCCAAATCTTTGAGCCAATTTTTTGATGAAAAGGCGGAGATTTTCCCTTGGATGGCATATGTGAATCAATTTCTTTAATAGGGTCAAGACCAAGTTACCTAAACTCTAGGTAGCACTGTAAACTATTCTATTGTGCAATTCATTAAGGATAGTAAATGGTTTATTGTTCGATTTTTATTACTAATTGTCAAGTGCTAATATAGCCCATATTAATTGTTTATCTTAAAGGAATTTCAGAAAGTAATAAACTGACTTAAACACCATAGTCTTGAGAAAAATATTACCACCTTGGTATTAGGTTTCATATCAAATCTGTTATAACTATTAGAAGAGCATTTGTATTCTTCCTTCCTTGCCTTAGCCAATTAATGATTGAAGAATTCTCAACAGACAAAAGGCAAGTCAAGTCATCAAAGGCTTGATACTCTGCATCTCATAAGCTCTATGCCCAAAATATTGACTACTTTTCAGTACAACAGGAGATACAAGGATAAGTTTGTGGTATTTTTAATATTTGCTTTCTAATTAACTGCGATCGAATGATTTTATTTCTTCTCACATATTGTTCTGTCAATCCTCAGCTATCCCTCCAATTAGATGAGCTTTAGTGTTTGGAGGCATGAACTGGAAAGATTAATTATTGCCAATGCCGCTGTTATCGTGTCTTCTAATTTTGCACAAAAATCCAGATATCAGGATTTTTTATGTAATCTCTCAATTTTTAAATATCCACAACAATTGAAATTTTTAAAAATAAAGTTTTAAAGAGGGAACCAGAACCACACAGTTTTTTTGACTATGTAACCCTCAAGTCAGTAGTGTTGAGCTCTGGTGTAGATGCATCATTTGACTTTTTATGCATTATTGGCCTTTTAATGGGACATTGGGAAGAAATAAATTCCCAAGGTTGTCTTGTATTATTTCCTTCCCGAGCAGATATTTCTTTTGTTAATTTCATGGGCTGGATAAAACTAAATATTAAGCCTAATGGATATGTAGCAACTTGAAAAAAATAAGGTGACTTTTTCACTAAAATAGACTCCTGATCTAAAACTTAGCAAAATTTACAAGCATAAAGGACATCTTTATTGTTCTAAATCAGGCCTTTAGGAATGATTTTCAATAATGGGAGAATCACTCCATTTTTCATTTACAAGTGAATTAGCATAACAAAGCTGCTTAATGTGAGAGTTCACAAAGCTCTGATTAATACATTAATCCTTACATTTTACAATGGGACTTATATTTGCAAATAATTTCTATAAGAAACCCTCTCGTTTTTCATTTTTTTCTTTCAAAATATTAACTATTCAAGAACTGCCATTCCACTGAGTAAAATATAAATTTTGAATTAAAGTATGACATTCACCAGGAGGAATCCTGGTGTGAGAAGCACAAGGTCTTTCCTTCAATTAAGGGCCTGTGAATGATGTTTCAGTAAGACATTTATGTCTTACATTGTCTTTTCATTGTACAACAGAGTTAACCAAGTTCCTATCTCTCAGCATTTTGCTAGGCCAATTCTTGAAACTCTTGTTTATAATTCCTACAGTTATCATTACAAAGTACTTAAAGAATTCAGTGAGACTTCATTAACTATGTGTACACACATAAAATACTCAAAAGGTTTAAATCCAAGCAGATTAATGTGTGGTTCAGAATTGTGGCTTTTCTTTTTTGCAATTTTCTTGGTAACAGAACTTGATTTAGAGTCCCAAGTATATAACCAATGATGAAGTTTTGGGGTGATGGTGGGGTGGTCCAGAGTTGATGGTCAAGAAAGAATTTTTAAGGACATCTTTGGTACAAAAAGGTGATTATATTAAAGCACAGGGACAGGACCCATGGGCAGAAAGAGCTGTACTGGAGTTGTGACAGGTTACTCATTATATACCCTCAGGTGGGGAGGGTGTCAGGGATACAGTAAGTCTCTAGGGTACTTTGGAAACAAGGTTTCCAGAACCTTGAGGCGTTAGCTGTTGCTAGGGAAATGCCATTTATTACCATTTAATAAAACCTCACTCATGAGATATACATGAGATGTATATTGGGGGACCATAAACTGGGAGTATGATTGCCAGCATATATTTTGGGGCAGTTGAGATAAAGGAAGTAGAATTACAGGATCATCAAGGTTGAGATGTTAAGCTAAGATTCCTTTTTGCCCCTAACAATGTGTCACCATAGGAACCTAGCTGAGTTCCTAGAGAGAGGTCACTCTGTTTCAAGGACTTGTCAATGGCTGTAGGCGGTAAGGGAATTTAATTTTTCATTTGCCTTAGTTTCCCACATCACCATGGCAATCACTTAATCCCCTTTCCCTTGTTCTTGGGTAGCCAGGAGTGTCCAGAGAATATCATACATATTCCATCCTCGCGGGGGAGGGTGTGTGTGCCAACCTGTATTTTGCCCTCTGCTTGCCCCACAGCTCCCTCATCAACCAATGTTAATGCCTTTACTTGCCAGGAAATCCAAACTGATTTGCCAGGAAATCCAATCTCAATAGTTGTGGTTACTTTCTTTCCCTACGGTCACAAAAGAATTGAGGAAGCTTGTTTAGATAAGGGAGAACTAGGAAAAAGCCACCAATCATTGGAATTTTAGTAATATCTCCTTTTTTTAAAACCCACATGGTAAATTACATATGGGTTACTTGAACACCACCATGGATGAAAGGGGCCTCCTTTCTGTACCTGTGCTTTGGGTCTAGCAACCAATCCTGTCAGACCTAGCCATTTCTCCAGGATTCACTCAGGAATAGGATCCATCAGGCCCTATCTCCTCTACTCTTACTTACAATGTTGTAAACCCCAATGCCCTTTACCATTATACTGAAGGGGAGCAGAGTTTGCCATTCCAGAAGATGTCTCTTTGGCATAAGGATTTTCTTGAGCTAGCTATTATTATGTTTTTTTTAACTGCAGACACAGAAGAAATGGTCAAAAACTGAATGGAAGAAACATTTATGTCTATAGGAGAAATCTCTTTGTAATTAAGGGTGTCTCCCTCTGTACCAGGAAAGAGAATGATTAAATCTCTAGAAACTCTTATCAATAAAGACAAGGACTTAAATCTGCATTACAACCTTACCTTTATATATTGTGCTTTTCCTCATAACCTCCCATAACTGGCCTCCACTTGATGAGGAGAACAAAAGCAAAAGAAATGTAGATAAAATTAAATTTGCTTACAATCTGCAGCCCATTGATAAACACTTGAGACAGGCAGAATACAACGTTCCTTAAAAAATTCACAACTTTCTTAATGTTAATGCTTTGATAGAGGCAAAAAAGCAACCTCAACTTGATGATAGCCAGACCACCGGGATCCTCTAAGTCGTCCTTTAACATATGAAAATTCTCTTGGAAACTTCGTCTTTTCCCCAACCCCAACTTAAAAGTATATAATCAATTCCTCCTCACAATCCCCTGAGGCTCTTCCTGCCCCTAGGTCCCATCCCCATGCTTTAATAAAAACACCTTTTTCCACTGGAAACGTCTCAAGAATTTTTTCTTGAGCTTTTGCCCCTGGCGCATATCACATCACCCTATGCCCTCTATCATTCACCAACATCTTTTGTCTTTAGCTGGAGACACTATTTAAAGTGGTGGCTTTGCCATCTTGGAAAGTTATTCGATTTTCCTAGGTATCTCCCATGTGTACAAGAGGTATATCTCCCATGTATACCGGAGGTATACATGTTATTAAACTTCTGTTTGTTTTTCTCCTGTTAATCTGTCTTTTATTACAGGGGTGTCTCAGCCAAGAACCTAGAAAAGTAGAGGGAAAACAGTTCTTTCTCTCTCACAGTTTGGTAACCTCAAAGGGATTTTCTGAGAAACCCTACTCTCTCTGGAGCCTCCGTATGGGATCCTGGAAACTGGCCGACAGGTGAAGGATAAGAATTTTTTACCAAAGTCAGGGGCCCTTGATCTGTAGTGACTGGTTGAGGAGAAAGATAAAAATTTCTTGTCCCTTCCTTTTCAAATTTGGATAAGCAGGAGAAAATATTTGTATGAACTATTTCCTTGGGCATAATGACTCTGGTACAAAATTGTTATGAGTACTCTTGTTTTCTGTTGATCTTTTTCCTCCCAGAAATGGTCATTGTTTTCTTTTATTTCTGTCTTTTGTGTCATTTGTCATAAAGAAAAGAATGACAGGTCAGATAAGGTTTTCCTTTCAATTTGTTCTATGTCTTAAGAGCTTGGCTTAGTGACCAGTGAGAATATTCTCTCTGGTCTCTGCCATCTGGAGCATGTACGTACTAGCATGCACCTGGTAGACAGCCAAATAGGCTGGAACTAAGAAAGAGCGTTTTCTTTGTCCAACTGTGCCAGGTGTCAGGGAAGCTTGCCATAAGGGTTCCCTGTCCATGTGGGACCTTTGTCATCTTAATCTTCATAGTTTTGTTAGTGCTAGAAAAGTTCCATTCCAGTAGCACCTGCCTGGTGTAGCAGATTAGCAGGTCTGTGATTGGGGGTGTCTCACATTCTTGTGGGAAACCAAAGACACCATTCCACTGCACCATTCTACCACCTATGACAATAAAGGTATTTGCTTTCTTAGCCAGACTTTGGGAGTGAACTTGCTGTATCCTATATTCCGCCTTTCCTTTCCATGTTAAAATGGTATCTAATACTGAATCCTAAGCCAATTTGAGGAGTTACTAATTTTTCCCTGGGTGTCGCACATGTATACATGAAAAGTACATGTTAATAAACTTGTTTGTTTTTCTGTTATTAATCTATCTTTTATTATAGAGGTCTCAGTTCTGAACTCAAAAGCCTGGAAAAAAATTATTTTTCCTCTCCTACCATTTACATCTTATGCTGAATCATCTTCATTTCCATCCCCATGCACTCTCCAACCTTCTCCATCCTGCTATTTGCCCTAGGGCTTGACCTCTATGGAAGCCATAAGATGAGTTTGCTTGAACTCTGGGCTGAGTTCTATGGTTGCTCTCATGTGGACTCCATTGCACTCTGGCTTCCCGTTAGGCATGGCCACTATTGCATATTAATTTATTTTTCATGATATCTGCTTTTCCCATTCAGCCATTTTAGACTTTTTTTTTCCTGATCACACTCTCACTACCCCTAGGAAACTTAAAGTACTTTAAATTTAAATTTTCCTTTTTCTAGTGTCTCAGTTCCAATTATGAGAAACTGAATTTTAGTAATCATTTGATTCGAATTGTGGTGATGGGTTCTCCCCCATTGTTGCCCCAAGGTGCTTAATTATCTCTTGATAATTTCCACCCTCAACCCTACACAAATATCATTAGGTATCATCCTGATACATATCTGAGTTATCTATTTGTATCCTGTTAGTGAGACTTAGAAAAGGGGTAGGACTATTCTGCACACCATTGGATAGTTATCCAGGACTCTGTGAGATTATATTTCTGATCTTTAAATTAGGAAGGATGTATAGTAGTCTGCATTCAGAGTACTATTTGTAAACCGTGTCTGATCAGAAGATTCCTCTATTTTAACTTCTTTAAAGTATCCATCCCTGTTTGGGCAGGATTGCATTCAAATTAATTTTCTTTATACCAGGAACCACCATGGCTGATCACTACCTACCATTATAGGCTTATTTTGAAACATATTTAGGATGCCTGGGTGGCTCAGTCAGTTGAATATCCGACTTTGGCTCAGGTCATTGTCTCATGGTTTGTGGGTTCGAGCTTTGCATCAGGCTCCGTGCTGACAGCTCAGAGCCTGGAGCCTGCTTCAGATTCTGTGTCTCCCTCTCTCTCTGCCCCTCCCCCGCTCATGCTCTGTCTCTCTCTTTCTCTCAAAAGTAAATACACAATAAAAAATTTTTAAAGAAATATATTTATGTCAGATCTACTGAACTATATCAAATTCACTACCTTAAGTGTCTCAGAACCTATTACCTTTCCCACGTAAAATACTTTCATATTTTTCTTCCCATATCTCCTGCCTAAGTAATTTCTTCTTGTGCTACCAAGGTGAAGTCAATCTTCATTTGTTCCAAGAAGACTTCTTCTGCCCTCCCTCCCATTATATCTATTTTTTCCCCATCTATTCATAAAGGATCCTGTGTAAATGGCTATTACAACATCTATTACACTATTTGTCACTTTTGGCTTATTACCAATATTCTCACTAGTTCCTTGCATTCGGGGGCTGCCTTTTATTTGAATTATCTCTGCTTAGTAAAGTAGATGTCATATATGAATAGCTTAATACCTGTTGCATAAATGAACAAATGGGAGAAGGGGACTAGTATATTGTTTAAAACTCTGACTATATGAAAATAGACCAATCTTTCTTCATGAATTTCATGAATGGAGATTTCTGAATTCTTCTTTGTCCTATTATGTCCAGATTTCTCAGAAGTCAAATACAAGCATGCTGTGTTCCAAAGCACTGACTTATTCATGAAAGATTTTATCTTGATTTCTTACCTCTTTTTTTCCTACTGAATTAGGCTGACAGCTTAAATGTAAACTAAAAATAATTTCCCTCTACTTTTACCTTTTAAAGCTCAGAGTCTAGTAATAGATAAGCCTCCCTAGGAATGGAATCTGATGACCTGAATTTGGTTGACTGAAGAGTACTCTCATAAACACTAATTTTGAGGGAGAGAGAAAACCAAGACTGAGAGTGAATTAGGTTAAATTGTGTCATGGTAGCAATAATGGATTCTGCCTTTCTCACAGGGAGCTCTGAAACTAGGGTGACCCTCCAGAGAATCTCAAATCTGGGTAAGGGACTCAGTTCTTTGGATTCCTGTAACTGCCCTGGGGAGGGAATGTTGTCTGGGTGAGGAAGCTTCCTTTGACAGTAAACAATTTTCACAATGGCATGTGACTGTGAGCTATCAACAGCCAACTTTCTCAGCAGTCAAGGGTTAGGGTACTTCAATCCTAAAGGATTTGGATGATAAACCACAAAATGAACTATAAACTACCTCTTGTGATGCTTGTATCATGCTTCATAGTAAGTTAACCCCATCTGGGAGCAGTTCTTCCAGGATTTTGACTGGTTTCTTGTCCTGAGAAAAGTAAAAAGAGGATGGTCAGTAGGATGAACTTTAGCTCATGCTGTCACAGCTGATCTCAAGTTTGGAAGTGATTTTTATTTTCTCTCTCTTCTACATCCCATTCTACACTCCCCTGACTCCCCTACTCTTGACTAGAACCTATGCCAATTTGAGTTTACCCAATGGGCCACCTAGACCCTCATCTTTCAGAAATCTGAGCTCCTAGTAAGTCCCATTTCTCAGGTGGAGTTAAACATATTTTGCCATATTTACTTCAAAAATTTTAACAGCTAAAATTTTAAAGAGTTGAAGTATATCCTCCCTTAACTCATTCTCTTCCTTCCTTTCTAAGACCACTCACCACCCTAAAGTGAAGATCTCATAATCTCTTGCATATTTTTCACTCCATCTTTTTATGAGTACCTGCTTGACATAGATACTCACATGACAAGCAGCAAATTAGTACCCAGGATAAATGTACACATCAATAAGCAAAAAGGTAAACTACTCTATAGAAAAAGGGGGAGGGGTGGTGGGGAAGAAAATTCACAGAAAAATGAAACCAAATTGCCAGTAAACCATAAAAATACTTACATGAAATAATCAGATGTTACATGTTATGTAATTTCATTTTATATCTGTCAGATTTTCAAACATTAGTGAGTATTTCCCAATTTTTTTTCCTCTCTCTTTTCTCACAGATACATTTGGACTGTGAATTAACCACACCCAGACTTTCTCTTTCACTCATTTGCAATGAAGACACCTCACTTCTTTGAACTAATGTCTACCAGAAAAGGACACTTAAAATCAGTGATTTTTCCCCTTTTTTGATATTTTTAAAAATAATTTTATTTCAAAGGGTTTTCTTTTTTTTTTCCATATCTATCCCTTTATATATGAGCAATTCATAGAAATATTTTAAAATATTATACCATGAGATACACATATTGATATAAAGTTAATTCATATCTTTTTAAAATTTGTAGCTGTATACATTAATCAGTTTTTACCGTAGATTGATAACGAAACTAGCACTTGGTTAATTTTTTCTCTCTTGTTCTTTGAGAACTAATTTATTGCTCATGATTTGGCATAATGTTATTCTCAGTAAATATACCTTTATTATTTATTTATTTGAAATAGGGCATATAAGTAAAATAACAAGAAAATTATGGTGAGTGTGAAAAGGGTCCAAATGGAGTTGAGAGTCCAGAGGTATGCACTGTCTATAGTAGAAACCACTTTGGGTCTTTTTTAAAGAGTCATTATATGTGAAAGATCTGGAGAAAATTTAGTTTTGTATAAAGCATCTAGCAAGTTGAATTTGAATTGCTTCTGTATCACCATCACTCTGTATATTACAAAGTAGTAACACAGGATTCAATTTGCCTATTATCAGTACATTTACAAGAAATGGATACTGACCTTACAAATCCAGCGTTCACCTTTGCAAGGAAGCCAGCCCACCACTGGGTTTGTATTATTAGTTTTAGCAATGTGGAGGGCTTTGTTTTCTGTTCTGCTGCCCCTCTATTAACACCAGAAGGCTTACCTTTGTTTTAATAATCTAACCTTTCAGCCTCATCACTTAGAATACCAACCTTTTTCAAATAACCATAGTCTTTTGTAAAATTCTCCCTGGACATCCCCATCACTGCCTTATGGTATAAATTAAAATGATAGTATTCTATAACCCCATTAAATCAATAAATGTTAAAATGCAAAATGTCAAATGGGAAATTGAATTATTTAAAGTTGGAGATAGAGGAGAGACAACACCAAGCTACAGCAAAAAGCAAAGGTTTTTGGAATTAGTTTAATCCTAATTTTTAGATTTAGTTGATCCACTGTCATGATAAATGACATAGAATAAAACAGAGTAGCATTAGTATCTAAGGTGTTTTTGACATTAATGATGCAAATTTCTTAACTTCTGTAGATTTGTTCAATATCTCTTAATAGAATAATAATTTCATGTGAAATATAGTTTTTCTTTTTATTTTCATAAGAAATTGTGCTTCTTAAGTTTCTATTTACTTTGAATTAACATTATGAGCAATTTTTGTTTTTCTTTTAATCTAACAGTTTAGATTGCTGACCTCATGATGTGAGAAAGTTTCATCAAATCTCCTTGGTTTCTAAAGAAAATAGTTATAAATTGTCCTGTTTTGCTTATATTAATAAAATATTTGTGAACCTGAATGCATATTATAAGCCAGGTTTTTGTTTATCCTGCAAGTTAGTCCCTTTTGAATTTATATTTCATAAGTAAGAACTGTTATTCAAAGAGTTTATACAACTTGCTTAAGTTCTTAAAACTAAGTAGCAACAGTTTCAGAACTGAAACCCAGGTCATCTCCAAAATTCACAGTCTTTCACTATTCCATACTACGCTGGCACAATTATGTGTACTCCAGACAAAACATAGTGGGAGAGGTCAGCGGCACTGCAGTGGCAAAGTTGTCTCTTGCCATTTGATAAATTCCACACTGGAATCCATAGAGACTCGGGAAGAATGTGATCAGCTGATGCTATGACCCTTGACTGGCACCAGAAACTATCTGTCCCTGTACATTCATCACCCCCAACATTGTTCTTTCTCTTCCCCTAATCTGATGAGAGAGGAGATTCCATTAGCCAGAGACGCTATCATTGTAAGACACCAATTCCCATTCCTAAGAGAATCGTAGAGGTGACAAAAAGCTGACAATGAAGAGCTGAATATTGGTAATTTTTTAGAGGGAGAACTTGTGTCTTCTTTTTAAAGCAAGCTGATGTTTGTCTAATTCTTTGCTTACTTTGTCTTGTTTTATTTCTATGTCATTTGACCTTTTCCCTGCCATTAAGAATGACATTACCGTCTTACTTTCCTCTTTATGTGGGTTGCAAAATATCTGCATGGCACCTTCAATTACCCTCACACTGGCATCACTTCCCTAATCCCTGGTGCCCTGCTCTCTTCATCAGATGACCAACTATTTAACATGAAGTATTCATCAATGACTAGACGATTCAGGAATGGGACTCATAAAACAAAATATGGAAACTAATAGAAGGACATTGATTCTCTGTCCCATCCAAAGATAAGCCACAAATTAAGTAATAAAGCACACATTGCAGCTCGTGACGTTTCATTTCTGTGGAGCTGGAGTTAGCAATGCATAACCCATAGGCAGGTGCATGAATCTCACAAACTATCTAGATAGGAAACCCTATGTTGACAGCTTGATCTTTATTGCTATTCTAATATGCCTGTTACAAAAATTTGTATTTCCAATAAACTAAGCCAGAAGACAACAAAAGGAATTAACTGAAACTTGCAGTTTTGCAGAAAACAAGTCTTTATTCTGTTCTGCTTTACTGAATCTTAGTGCCAGCATTGCCTCTCCAAATTGTACTCTTAATATTTCCATCTCTCTATATAACAATAAAATGCAGTGGGTCTTAAAATTTGCCTCTGCCGAACCAGCATTTCTTCATGTACTTTAGCACTGAGGAATGTGAATCTCAGGGAAGAACTCTCTAGATCTTCAAAGACACAGTGATGATTGTGGATTCTCACAAGCTACCCATGATTTTCCCAGTCAGATGAAGGAAGGGTTTGGGGTGGACAGCATTCCAAGCAGAGAAAAATACATATACATATAGTGGCTTGATAAAACAGTGTGTGTTGGCAGAATGACAAATATTTCAAGATAAGAGGAGCTTTGGGAATCTGAAAAATAACTATCTAAAAATTTATGCAGAAGCCATAAAATTAAGTGGACTTTCCCACCTTTTTTTTCTGTTAATAAGAATGGAATTTATCCTACAGAATATAGGGAGATACCGAATATTCTTAAGCCTGGAAATGGGTTGGCAAGGTTAACAAATCTGGTTTCAAATGCTGGATCTTTCCCACTAGCAGCATGACCCAAGGAGCGATGTTAAATGTCTCTGTTAAATTTCTCAGTTTCCTCTTCTGTTAAATAAGAAAAATAACATATATGGAGATTGTGAGAATTGTACATATTGAATTAAAATATTTAAAATGCTCTGAGCCATCCTGGAATTAAGTGTTGTATACATTTTTGGAAAAAAAATTTATTATTTATCATTTGAGTCACTCAAGATTCACTTTATTAACCCTTTTCCACATGCAAGGCACTGTAATATTCGAGGCTGAAGAATAAAAAGATGATCAAAACAAACGTGTGCTCTATGAGAGCTTGTGTAGTGATAACTCCTAGTGTAGAGGCAAATGCCACAGGCTGCCAGGGCTGAGGCAGAAATTATTCTTCCTAGGTAGAGAAGTGAAATTTCCCCTTTAATGGAGTCTTACAAATAAATACAAGTTTCTCAGACAGAAAAGTGGGTAGGAGAAGAATATCAATGTGCAAAGTGGCATGGTGTCTTAGAAGAAGTTCTTTTGTTTGATATTCTGCAAACTGAGGAATGTGGTTCTAGTTCAATACGAATGGGGAAACATTGCAAAAATTGAAACCAAGTAAGCAGATGCCGAATCATTAAGGACTTTTAATGTCCAGCAAGTAGGTAGTACTTGTCTTTAGGCTCTGATTAATCTTTCAAGACATTCAGTAAGGCCATGTCAAAGTCACAGACGGCTTTAGGCATTTAATTTTGGTTTTCATCTGATCATTGAGGAATCCATCTATAATTCAAATAAAACTGCAAGATATTATCTTGTGTGTATGTAGTTGGAAATATTAAGGAAAATTATTCAAATAATAAAACTATCTCAGCTATAGTCGCATGAGCCATGATGACTAAGTTCCTAAAAAGAATCACCTTTTTATTCAATTTTAATTTCATGCAAAGGAAGAAAGAAAAGGAAAAAGGAGTAAAAAAGATAGAAAAAAAAGAGGAAGGAAGTGACAGGGAGATAAGGAGAGAGGTAGGCAAGGGAAGAAGGATAACAGAAAGAAAAGCAGAATAGGTTTTACAAATAAAGGTGAATAAAATTAGAAATTGTAAAATAAAAACTTCTCAGGCATAGCTGAAGTAGAAAAGAATATTCACTTGCAAAATTGCCACAGTGCAACTTTTCATGCAATGAGCAGGATATCAAAAGACGTTCCCCAAACAGCAGTTCTTTAGTATAATTAATCCTCTGATTCAATTTCTCTTTATATAAGGAAAACCTTGAATACATACGTAGTTAAGAATAATAATTTTCTTCACTTGTAACTCTCACCTGGAAAGACATAAGCAGAATCAACTACCCAGCCACTGAAATAGCTAAAGTTCACAGTATATTAAAAATAACAACCAAACTGAAGAAATAGCTGTCCAATACCATCAATATTGCCCCCTTTCAAAAAATTAGACCCACCACATTAAGCTCTCATTTCCTTGTTAAATTCTTCAACTTTTTGCAGTCATTTTCCTCTCCTCCTCCTCATCCTCCTTCATCATTACCTCTTCAGGTGTGTAACCCTTAACGGGATATGTCCAAATGGATGCCTTGAACTGCAGGTATGCTGGGTTTCTGAGAGGACCCACCTGACACAGCTAATCAGGAGGCTTTGGTCCCTAAGCTGAGCAACACTTTAAAGCAGTCACTGTCTAGTGACTTTCTGTCTAGAAAGGAAATACTCTGCTGAAAAGCTGTTTAAAATTATAGTGGGTGGTTGGTGGTTGATAAGAGAAGGTTGGCTCTTTTTTTTTTTTTTTTTTTTTTTTTTTTTAATAAATAAAAGCTGTTTTCCTTAGGTTGCAAGCTTTCTTATAACCATAACTGAGGAACATGAAATGCCTTTCTATGTTGTAAAACTAACTGACCTAACATAGTTATAGTAGTCTAGCTGGATGACAAAGCAATCTGTAAAACTTAAGCAGTAACCAGGACCGCAGCAACCCAATAGAGTTCATCCCAAGTTATCTGGGAAAACACAAAAAATGTATTTGTTCTTTTATATGTTTACGGAGACACGGAATGTAAACACAGAATGAAAAATGACAAACAGAAGATCTAATCTTTTTATAACTCGTGATGTAACTTTGTATAACTGGTGTTGGCTACATGTTTGACTTTGTAGACATGCTCTAGGACCCAATTACATTGGAACTTTTGCCAATACAATTAAAAACATGCTGGTAGTACTATTATCCACTACTGATAAATATTTCTTCTTCTATTAAGTCATTATCACATTTTGTAAAAAAAAAAAAGGTAATAATAATTGTCATATTTTCAATGACAAATTAAGTTATAAGTGGAAGAAATAAAATATTTCAAGGATTTTTTCTTTAATGCTTGTGACATTTGCATGTTATTTCGGTTCTCAAATTGCAAGGCCAGTACTCCACGGGGAATTTCCTAATTCCTCCTGGGAAGAATGTTTGTAATTTGTATATCCACTACTATAAACAAAGAATGAGACCTGGTTTGATTAGCCCAGATCACCCTACTAAGTTTCCTTCAAGTGAGATCATTAAAAAAGAAGTGATAGTAATCATGTTAGCCATCCTTTTGAATCTTAAATCAAACCGTATTTTTGAAATTAAGACTCATCAAAAAAGTGCTCTAAGTGTGGTCAATACTACCTAACATCTAAACAATGTAGCCCTTTTTGTTACACAAGTAGTTTTACTCTTATGGCAACTAATTTAATACTGTTAAAAACCTTTACAATTAAGGCTAAGATTTTAATGTTTTTGCCACATGAGAAAAGAGAAGTTCCTGGCTATAAACCAGGAAGAAGATTGTCACCAGGAAGCAACCATGCTGGTACTATGATCTTGGACTTCCCAGCCTCCATAACTACAAGAACAGAAGGAGACCTTCCAGATCCAATTCTTGAACTGACATCATCAAGATGACAACATAGGTCTTTCCTGACTTCACCATCCCTCACAAGAAAACCAACTACAACTACCCATAGACAAGCACTATTGGGAAATTCTGAGAAACCCAGGAACGAGGCTGAAACACCTCATTTGGGCACAGAGTCTGAGGAGTGCATTAAAAGGTAAGAGATGTGGTTTCACTCTGAACCAACTGACCCTCCACTAGGCCAGTACAGTGCCCACACTGAGAGGGGTTTTCTCCAGTGGGAAAAGAGAGCCCACAGTGGAATTCAGCTTTCCCAACATTGTCAAATGCTTCCCAGGAGATGCACTTGAGTCTATTTTCACTGGCATCAGTGGGGGAATCTGTGGGGCTTGACAAATGGGGATCAGACAGAAATAGAAATGGGTTTGGGCTCACAGCAACTGGGTCTCAGATCTTGGCAGACTGCATTCTTACTAGCAGTAGTGACTACGCAGAGATACTAGCCACTGGCTCTGCTCATCTGCAGAACCTAGCCAGTAGCCCCTTCTGGCCAGGGAGCTTGGATGGCAGTTTTGTCTGATTTGGGCCCCAAGCCAGTGGGTCATACTGGCCATTGGTCTGACTCTATGGGCATGGCTGGGCAGAGAAGCCAAATTGGCAGCCCTACCTAACTGCTAGGCCTTGTCTCCAGTCCTACCTGACCAGGAAGCCTGGTCAGAGAACCCAGGCAGCCATAGAGCCCATTATATGGACTTGCTTAGACAGCAAGCTAAGCCACCAACCCTGCCTGACTGTTGAGTATAGCCTCTGGCCCTGCATAACTAGGGATCTTGAACAGTGACTCCAGATAGTCTTTGAGCCCAACTACACAGTACTGCTCATCTATAGACAGAACCTTCCACCTGACAACACCAGAATATACATTCTTCTCAAGAGTACAAAAAACACTGTCCAGGGTATATCATCTGTTGGGCCACAAAGAAAGTCTTAACCAATTTAAGAAGGTTAGAATCTTATCTAGTATCTTTTCTGATAACAATTGTATGAAATTAGAAATCAATAAAAGGAGGAAACCTAGAAAATTTACAAATTGCATGCTAATTAAACAACACACTCCTCAAAAAATAATAGATCAAAAGGCAAAGCAAAATTAACTTCAAACAAGAGAAGATGGAAACACAACATACTAAAATTTATGGAATGCATCAAAAGCAGTTCTAAGAGGAAATTTATTGCTATAAACTTATACATTAAGAGAAAAGAAGGATCTCAAATGAACAACTTAACATTATACCTCAAGGAATTAGAAAAAGAAGAAGGAACTGAGACCAAACTTAGCAGAAGAAAGGGAATAGTAAAGATTACAGCAGAAATAAAGGAAATAGAGAATAGGAACACAATAGAAAAGTTAACAAAACTAAGAGTTGGCCCTTTGAAAAAATTAGCACAATTGACTAAACTTTAGCTAGACTAACCAAGAAAAAACTGACTCAAGTATGTAAAATTATAAATGTAGGAGTACACATTATAATTGATACCACAGAATATAAAGGATCATAAGAGACTACTATAAATAATTATATGCAAACAACTTGAATAATGTAGAAGAAATGGGCAAATTCTTAGGAGCATAAAACCTACCAAGACTCATCATGAAGAAATAGAAAGTCTAAGCAGATCAAATACAAGTAAGGAGATTTAATCAGTAATAAACACCTTCCAACAACAAAAACAACAACAACAACAACAACAACAAAAAAAAATTCAAGAACTAGATTGTTTCACTGGTTGGTTCTATCAAACATTTAAAGATGAATTAATGACAGTCTTTCTGAAACTCTTACAAAAATCTGAAGAGAGTACTTCCAAATTTAGTTTGCAAAGCCAGAATTACCTTGATGCCAAAGCCTAAGGACATTGCAAAAAAGAGAAAACTACAGGTCAATATCCTTGGTGATATTAGCAAACCAAATTCAACATTACATTAAAGGGATCATACACCATGGTCAAATGGGACTCATCCCTGGGATGCAAGAATAGGTCAACATATGTAAATCAATAAATTTGATACATCACATTAATAGAATAAAAGATAACAATCCTTTCAATAGATGCAGAAAAAGCATCCATTAATGATAAAAACGCCCAACAAACTGGGTATAGAAAGAATACAACACAACATAATAAAGACCATATATCACAAGCCTATAGCTAACATCATACCAACTTTTACAGGTTGGAAAATTTTCCTTCAAAATTGGGAATAAGACCAGGATGCACACTTCAACCACTTCTATTCAACATAGCATAGGAAGTCCTATCTGGAGCAATCAGGCAATAAATAACTAAATAAATAAAGTAAGTAAATAAACAAATAAAATCCAAATTGAATAGGAAGAGGTAAAATGGTCTCTGCAGATGACATGTTCTTGTATATAAAACATCCTAAAGACTCCATACACACACACATACACACACACACACACACACACACACACACAGAACTGTTAGAATTAATAAATTCAGTAGAGTTGCAGGATTCAAAATCAACCTACGAAAATCAGGATTTCTATACACTAACAACAAACTCTCTGAAAGAGAAATAAAAACAATTCCATTTACAACAGCATTACAAACAATAAAATACTTAGTATAAGTTTATCCAAGAAGGGGAAAGATCTATAACTGAAACTTTGAGACATTAAAAAGAAATTGAAGACCTAAATAAATGAAAATGTTCATGGATCAGACGAATTAATACATTAAACTGTCCATACTACCCAAAACTATCAATAGATTCAATATAAGATTCCAATAGCATGTTTTTAGGGAAATAGAACAAATGTTCCCAAAATTTGCAGGGAACCACAGAATTGCCAAAACAACCTTGAGAGAGAACAAAGCTGGGAACATCATATTTCCTGTTTCATACTATATTACAAAGATATAGTAATCAAAACAGTATGGTGTTAGAATAAAAACAGACAGATAACCAATGGAACAGAATCGAAAGCCCACAAATAAACTCATGTGTGTATGATCAACTAAAATTTGGCAATGGGGCCAAGAATACCTACTGTGGAAAAGATGATTTCTTCAATAAATGGCCTTGTGAAACTGGATATCCACATGCAAAAGAATGAAACTGGACCCCTATCTTACACTACTCACTAAAATGAACTCAAAATGAATTAAAGACTTGCATGCAAGACCTGAAACTATAAAACCCCTCCAAGAAAACACAGGGGAAAATCTCTTTCATACCGGTCTTGGCAGTAATTTTTTGTGTGTATGACACCAAAAACACAAGCTATAAAAGCAACAATAAACAAGTGGGACTATATCAAACTAAAAAGCTTCTGCACAGAAAACAAAACCAAAAGGCACCCTATGGGAGAAAATATGTACAAGCCATATATCTGATAAGAGGTTAATATTGAAAATACATAAGGAACTCATATGATTCAGTAGCAAAAAAACAAACAAACCAAAGCAAACCATCTGATTAAAATATCAGCAGAAGACCTGAATAAATATTTTCCAAAGAAGATACTCAAACGGTGAATAGGTACATGAAAAAGTGCTCAACATCACTAATCATTAGGGAAATGCAAATCATAACCACAATGAGATATCATCTCACAGCTGTTAGAATGGTTGTTATCAAAAAATGAGAGATAACAAATGCTGATTAAAATGTAGAGAGAAGGAAACCTTTGTACATAGTTGTATAACAATTGGTAAAGTGGTGCAGCAACTACAGAAAACAAATGTGGAGATTCACCAAAAAATTAAAAATAAAACTGTATGATATGGCAAGTTGCTCCTGTGTACATATACAAAGGAAATGAAATTAGGATCTTAAAAACATACCTGCATTCCCATTTTATTGCAGCATTATTTCCAAAATCCAGGACATGAGAATGACCTAAATATCTGTCAACAGATAATTGGGTAAAATACAATGTAATCTCTCTCTCTCTCTCTCTCTCTCTCTCTCTCTCACTCACACACACATACACACACACACACACACACACACACACACACTGAAATATTATTAAGTGATGAAAACAAAGGAAATCCTCTCATTTACCACAGCATGGATAAAGCTTGAGGGCATTGTGCTAAGTGGAATAAGTCAGACATAGAAGGACAAATATATTATGTCACTCATACATGTCATCTAACAAAACTGAAGTCATAGAAACAGAGAGGAGATTGGTGGTTGCCAGGAGTGGAGTGGGGTAGAGTAGGGGAAATGGATTTAGGTAGTCAAAGTGTATACGCTTCCAATTATAAGATGAATAAGTTCTGGAGATGTAAAATATAGCATGGTAACTATAATTAAAATACTGTATTGTAAACTTGATAGTAGCTAAGGGAATAAATCTTTAGAAAGTTCTTACCACATACACAGAAATATGGTAACTTTTTGAGGCGAAGGATGTGTTAACTAAGATATTGTGGTAATCATTTTGCAAAACATACGTATCTCAAATTATCACACTGTATATGTTAAACTTACACAATGTTATATGTCAATTATATCTCAATAAGCTGCAAAAAAATCTTTTAAAAAGAGCAAGATTCTTACCATAGAAGCAATGCATACCTAAGAACAAATGCACACAATTCTGATTTTATTTCAATGAGTTTTAAAGATTTTTCTAACTATTATACTCTCTAGGATCTGAGTCGGAACCTTTCTTAAAACTTTGAGAAGAGGGGTACCTGGGTGGCTCAGTCAGTTAAGCCTCTGATTCTTGATTTCAGCTCAGGTCATGGTCTCATGGTTCATGGGTTTGAGCCCTGCCTGGGGCTCTGCACTGACAGCTCAGAGCCTGCTTGGGATTCTCTGTCTCCCTCTCTCTCTGTCTCTCCCACCCCCCTCAGAAATAAATAATAAATAAACGTTAAAAAAAAAAAACTTTGAGAACAAAAACATTCAAGTTTTCAGGTTAACATTAGCACTTCAGTGATTTAAAATAGTTTTTGGCCCAAAGTCTTTAAGTGGTAGCTTCAGATAGTCTTTAAACTTAAATAAGTTCATCTAGCCATTGAATTTTGATATTTTACCAACTGTAAGGTCCTGGTTAGTTTCCTGAACATTTCAACTTCCCTTGCTTCTCTGGCACATCCTTTATACCAGGAGAAATGGCTTAGAGTTCTATGTGGTTGGCTGCTCCAAAAGACTGTGCCTTATAAAAGGGAAGTAAGAACGGCCTCTGGGCACGTATCTGTGGACCTGATTGTCCTTTGTTTCCAATCAGTTAGTGAAAATGTATACTTTAAGCAATTAACTCAAATAGTCTTAAAATATGTGGGTTCCATACTTTTAAAAGTCTTCTTTTCCTGAACTTTTGATTAAAATGCATTTAAATGGAGCAAATTTTAGAAAATTTTCTGGAAAACAGGAATTACCTCACCTGATAGGTTGCCGACTGAAATTAAAAGTTAAAAGTTAATTCCCTTACATCTCTGATAGGTTGCAAACAATCACAATGCAAAACAAACAAACAAACAAAAAGTAGGCTAATATATAAAAGCATTTATTTTTAAGTTGTTTTAAATTGTTAGATATTTTCTTTAAGAATAGCTCTATTATTTCAAGTTTTCCTTTGATTTTTCTTTGTGACTAAGGAAAGTAAAACACCATTGTTAGATTTCCTGCTCCAAGAACAGTTAGGCTCCATCACTAACATTCAGTGAATAAAGTTCATATTAATACCCAATTATTACAGTAAGGGAAGGGTTCCCAGTGCTCATATAAGTGCATGGGAGAAAGGAACATATTCCCCTCAGCAGTAAAGTAAGATCTCCGTCTTAGTTCAGGCTGCTCAAACCGAATACCACACACTGGGTGGCTTATACAACAGAAATTTATTGCTCATAGTTCTGGAGATTGGCAAGCTCAAGATCGAGTCACCAGCAGATTCAGCCTCAGCTGTGGGCCTGCTTTCTGGTTCATAAACAGCTGTCTTCTCACTGGAACTTCACACAGCAAAAGAGATGAAGAGATGAAGGAGCTCTTTGGGGATATTTATCATGAGGGCACTAATCCCATTCATGAGAGTTCCACACTGATGTCCTAATTACCTCCCAAGTGACAGCCCCACTTCCAACTACCATTATATAGGAGTTTAGGATCCAACATATAGATTTGGGGGGAGGGACACCGATATTCATTCTCTAGCAGTCTCTGACTCTGGACCATGGCACAGGCATGGTCGATCTGAGACTTTTTAAAGAAGGAAAGCAAGTTCTCCATTTCAATAACTCCTAGAAAATTGTGGGGTGAGGAAAAGAGGGGAGTGTGCTTTCATTATACATACAGCTTTGGAAGCAGCACCTAGTAACTCAAGGCACAAGAATATTTTAATGGCATATAATTCTCTTATCCATTCATTCACTTACTCATTCTTCCATTTACCAGGCATTATGCAAATGATGGAATACAAAAAAAGAATAAAATACTGCTTCATCCTCAAAACCATTATCTAGTAATCTAAGAAACAAATTATACTGAGTTAAATGAACTATTAAAATTCAATATAATCACAATAAATTTTAAAACAGTGTTTTTCTTATCCTCTGCCCCATAGCTTAAACTGAACTCCATATGCTTCAGCTAGAATATTTACTTAAAGAATCTTTGAGTCACCGAGTGACTTATCCACATGTCAAAATAAAATAACAATGCCAAAACCAAAATAAAACCTATTGGAGACAGAGTTAGTTTATCTAAATAATATTATTAAGACTATTTATTTGCCTCAATTAGTTGCCTATGAGACAATAATGCTAAAATCATATTTTTAAGTAACAAATCTCTTCTTAAAAACACTATAAAGTGTCCTCAGGGTAAAATAATTCAATGTACTAGCTAATTGTCATAGCTTCTAAAGGTGATGTATGTAAGGCAATATGAATTTGAAGGCATTTATATAACTATATGCATATCATAACATTAGATAAAATGGTAGATGCAAAGATAAATAAAGTATAATCTCTTCATCTGGTAATCTTACTTAATAAACAAGCTTTTAAAACTTGAGTAATAATTGAACCTTTTTTTTAATGTTTACTTATTTTTGAGAGAGAGAGAGAGAAAGAGAGTGTGAGTGGGGGAGGGGCAGAGAGAGAGGGAGACACAGAATTTGAAGAAGGCTTCAGGCTCTGAGCTGTCAGCACAGAGCCTGACACGGGGCTGGAACCCAGGAGCCATGAGATCATGACCTGGGCCAAAGTCAGATGCTCAACCAGCTCAAGCCATTCAGGTGCCCCAAATTGAACACTTTTTGAAAAATCAAATATTTCTGGGGTGCCTGGGTGGCTTAGCTGGTTAAGCCTCCAACTCTTGGTTTCAGGTCAGGTCGTGATCTCATGGTTTGTGAGTTTGAGCCCCACATGGGGCTCCACACTGACAGCATGGAGCTTGCTTGGGATTCTCTTTCTTTTCCTCTCTCTCTACACCTCCCCCACTCATTCTCTCTCTCTCTCTCTCTCTCTCTCTCTCTCTCTCTCTCTTTCTCTCTGTCTCAAAATAAATGAATAAACTTAAAAAAATCACATAATTCTAAGAATATGTCCTTGGACCCCCAGGTTTCTAGATAGCACAGGTTGAGGGAAACTAAGACCCGATAGCATATAGAGGCAGTGCAATATATTAGAAAAGACTAGAGTTCTAGCCTAGGCAGTGGTAATTATTACTGACATATCCCAGGGTAACTCTGAATCTTAAATGTTTACTATGCAAAATGGGACTATTTGTCTACCTAATACAACCTCCCAGATATTCATTTATTCCCCAAAACAATGCTGTGGAGAAGGTATGGTACTTAGTTAACAAACGTAGAAACTTAGGCACAGAGTATTTAAATGGCAAGCACAGTCACATATGTGGCAAATAAAAAAAGGTGATGCTTCTTGACACTAAATATTAAAGTACTTAAAACAATCTTCTTAAATCATAAAATAATGGAATTTTTATGATTACTTTATTCTTCCTTCTGCTGTTGATTGGTATTGTATTTGGGGGAAAGACCCATGTCACTTACTTTTGTGAATGTCTTTCCATGTCACCCACTAAGCTGCTGTAACAAGAGATCCCAAAATCCCGTGACTAAAGAGGTTAATTTATTTCTCTCTCATGTGACAGCTCAGAAGTACATAGCCCAGGCCGTAGAAACAAATCTGCCATTCTCAACATGGAGCCTCCATCTCAGATGCAAGTTCCACTTTGTCTTAGCCGTGGGAATAGAGAAAGGAATCAGAGGAGTATGTAACCAATTTACGTGTGTGAGACCAATTTTTTTAAGGGTAAAACTGAAGACTGTTAAATATAACTTCTGTTCATATCCCATTGATAAAATTGGCAAAACTTGTACCATAGGAAGTTATAAAACATACTGGAAAATATAGTTTTCAGGGTTGGCTTTGCCAGTGAGGATGAAGTCCTTACAGTGAAAGAAAGGAAGAAATGATATCAGACAGCGTCCAGCATTCTGACACATTTACCATTCAATGGAAATGCAGTTACTAAATGCCTTCTAGGTATATGTATATTGTACTAGATTCTTTGAAGTTTATAAAATGGCACGGCAATAAACTGATTGTAGCTTTTGCTTTCTTTGGCAAAATTCTAGTTTTGATATTAAGAAATCAGTGCGATTTTTGCCCCATTGTAATCTAATATTAAAGAGTCATGAAGTGAAAAACTCAGACATGTCCCATGGATAATATTAAGCTAATGTTGTTTCTTCTCCACAGTGAGCTGAAGACCCTAACGGAGGGTGGAAGCTTATTAGAATATTGAAGTCTTCTGGGATATGTTAATGAAGATAGATACGGATTTAAATTGTGGCTAATAGGTCTACACTGATCAAAAATTCCTAAAGCGATGGCCAACCCATGTGCTTTTCTGCAGGAAGCAAGATACGCTGCCTTTCCTGGGCACTGGCTCGTCAGCACTGTCATGAATGCATGTCTGAGAAGATTGTTCCCGCTGCTTTCACTAACTATTTGCTAATCTTATGAGTTAGAGCTCATTTCTAGAAAGTGTGGTCGCTGCAGGGTGTAGGAACCAGAAGGACTGCAGAATTTCATAGAATTTATGTCAACATATAGGTCATTTTAGACTGCTGGGAATTTTAGAATATATTATAATATTTATTAATATTTGAAAGAATTCAGAGTGCCATTTTTACCGCTCAAGCAAAATAGTATATTCTGGCCTCATTATGTCTTATACAAAGATGAATGGCATGATTACGGTATTTGGCTTCTTTTGAAAGTCTAAGTTAAAAAGGAAACAACAGTTAAAACATATTTTGCCTTTTTCTTAATTTAGAATATTACCTTAATCTTATCTGGTGAATCCTTTCTGATACCACCTCTATAAATTAGGGTGTTGGACCAAAATTTGATTGTTAACTCTCTTTGATTACTATTATGCATTGATATAGCATAATATTTGCTTTTGAAATTCTTCCAGGGGATGACTTTTATGGTAGAGTAAGAGATAGCTATTAAATAAATAAAATATTTGTCTAATAAATTGACACTAATGTGGGGTGCCTGGATGGCTCAGTCGGTTACTCATCAGACTATTGATATCAGCTCAGGTCATGATCTCATGATTGGTGGGATTTATCCCCATGTCAGGCTCTGTGCAGACAGCTCAGAGCATGCTTGAGATTCTTTCTCTCCCTCTCTCTCTGCCCCTGACCCCCCTCTCAAAATAAATAACTAAAACTTTAAAAATAAATAAATAAATAAGTAAATAAATAAATAAACTGACTCTAATGCCCCCAAAATAACAATGATTGAAAAGAAAAAAAATCTCCCTTAATTCCAATTTGGTTAGTCAATCAAATGTGTGACTTTTGGGAATTTACTTATCCTACTAAGTTTCATTTTCTCTTCTGTTCACCAGGAATGATAACATGCATCCTGATTATCTTAAGGTAGTATTTAGATAATCAACTAAAATAATGTACATTCATTGCCTTTAAATTTACAATGAATATTTACTGAAGGAATATTATCTATTGAACACTGTATTCATTTAAAGTGTTTAACATTCAAATACCTTTGTCATATTTACTAAAGCATGATCCAAAAAGTTTAGTTCTAGGACATATTAATAATTCTATGGAAAAAACTATGGGCTCAAATAAATTTGGAAAAAATGTATTAAGTCTAGTTAAACAAGTTTCTTTAACTTAGTCTTAGCATTTTTAATATACCAATGTGACTGGGGACTCTCCAAGATAATATAGTAGGCAGAATTTTCCCTTCTTATTTCAAAGGACACCTTTTAGGACTATTGTTCTTTGGATCATACTTTAGGAAGATTTTGTTTTATCATGAACTCAAACTAATTTACATAGAATATAATGCATCTTGGGAGAATCTTGTTAGAGGTGGAAGTGATTTGAGGATAAGACTTAAATGCCTGTATCTTTCAACCTATACCCATACAATAATATCTTTTATTATTTAAAATTTTAATTTTTCTGATTCTGATTTTAAAAATAATTATCTCCTTTAATTTCTGTATTATTTTCTTATCTTTCCATACTCTCATGCATTTTCCTTACTGGGAATTTGAAACTAAAATTGCTTTCTTTGAGAAATTAATATTCTACTGCCTTATCCCAAACTCCCCAACATCTTTTCAATAAAATAAGCACGAGGAGGAGAGAAAAGTATGTTTCATATCAGGAAACTCTAAGGTCATAAAAATCGTAGAATAATGTAAGCATCAAATACTTGGATCACGAGGATAAGCTACAGAACAATATCCTATTTTGCCACAAATTCGATTCTTTTGAGAAAAGCTACATGCGTTGCTGTGCAAAGGCTTATGTCCTCCAGTATTCTGCCAAGGACAGAGTATACACCTGCAGAATACAATGGAGTTGAAGACAGCCCATACCTGTTAAGCACCTACTTCTGCACTGAGCTCACAAAGACTATTCCAATGGGCTCAGTAAATAAAAATCACAGCAAGGCTACAAGAGCTTATTTAAAAGTAACTATATATAGGGGTGCCTGGGTGGATGAGTCAGTTAAGTGTCCGGCTTCCGCTCAGGTTATGATCTTGCCATTCAGAGTTCAAGGCCCATGTAAGGCTCTGTGCTGACACCTCAGAGCCTGGAGCCTATTTCAGATTCTCTCTCTCTCTCTCTCTCTCTCTCTCTCTCTCTCAAAAATAAATAAACACTAAAAAAATGGTTTTAAATAAGTATGTATTATGTGTTCTGGAATGAGACAACCATAATTTCTCGAAGAGTAGACAGAAAGTCATCCGACAACTTTTGTGGAATGCCAAAGAGACTTTGGCCAAGACTTCTAAGGTCCCGTCACCACAAAACCATGGGAAGAAATTTTTTTTTTCCAGCTTAACCATACAATTAAAGCTGTCAAATCCTCTTTGGTGCAAAAGTTTAGGAGAGAGGGATGGATACAATTACACAGTTCTCTGACAAACTGCTTTCAAATTTCCATTCTAAGTCATCCCCATGCTTTCATACTACCTACAATTATAGAAACGTACAATTGCATTAGTGACTTTGTAACAAGCAAAACAAATAGTCACTTGTGAACTTTTTTGTTTGTTTGAGTATAGTTGTGCTTGTGAATTCTTACCTTCTTTGACTTTCTATGGCATTTAGTATTGTTAAATTTCTGCCTGCTTGGTGAAACATTCTCCCCTATAAACGTCCCTAAAATTTGTGTGGTTTTTTTCCCAATTTTCTTTCCCTCTCTTTAATATTTTTGTTTGTTTCTTTTTGGGGTCCTTAGGTACAAAGGGCTGAGTTAATTACATTCCTTTCATCACTACCCACATTTAAAATATTTTTGTTTCCTTTGAGGGATTTATCTATAATGCATGTGAGCATGCTCAAATGTAGGTTAATACTCATTTATTATTTTATATATTTTTATCTCTATTCCCCATTCATATTCTCTTTAGCTTCCATAGCCAAATGTTCTAATATATTTCATGTTTCCTTGAATTTGTATGTATTCTTTTCAAATATTAGCTTGAATTATTTGTTATATTTTAAATTTACTTAATTAGTATTGTGTTAGAGACCTTACACTGTATTTCTTTCTTTCAACGCCGCTAATTACTTCGGATCCAAAAATGAGTTTATTCTAACTACTATGTGGCATTCCACAAAGTAACAGCTTTTGAGATGTTGCATACAAGAAAAAAAATCACCTGAATTCTAGTGAATTATAAAAACAAAACTTTAGTTCTTATTTGCATTACATGTTGTCTGTGCCTCTGTTCTATATCCTCTTCATACCAGAATCTTGGTAAAGGAAGAGCTCCTATCTACAATAAAGCCATCCTTATGACAGAATACAAAGAGACACAGAAGACTCATACTCTGGGCCTAAAGCTTCTGCTTAGAGGGGGTACCCGTCGTTTCCACTCATACTTCATAAGTTACGTTTCTAAGTGTGACAAGGATTGGGTAGGAAATATAATATTTTCACAGGATTGGCCCAGTGAGAAGGATCTTATGAGTACCGTGAGTATTTTAACAGTAATACATCTGCCACACACGCTGTGCACTTCCCATGCTATCCATTACCTCAAATGTTAGCTCTTAGTTTGTTTCTAACCCCTCACTTTTACAGAGAACAATTTGCTAAGTATCCTCTACTTGTCCCGTAAGTATCAGGCAAGCATTTCTCTGGAATGTAAACTCAGGGTTGGAATTACTGAATTATAAACACATACTTGAACTGAGTAAAGATGGAAATTACTCTGCAAAATGACCACAAGAGTCTAGACTTTTCTTTTTAATGTTTATTTAGTTTTGAGAGACAGGGAGAGAGTGCAAGTGGGGGAGGGGCAGGGAGGGAGACAGAGGATCCAAAGCAGGCCCTGCGCTGATCAAGCAGGCCTGACGTGGGACTCAAACTCAAGAACCTTGAGATCAGTACCTGAGCTGAAGTTGACTCAACTGACTGAGCCATGCAGGCACCATAAAGTCTATACTTTTAATCAGCACACAAGAGCACAGCACCTGATTTTCTGTATGGCAACCATCACTATTCCTTATTCGACTTTATAATTTTTGAAAATCTGATAGATAATGAGTAGTAGTTTATTGTTTAAATGTGTTTTTTCCCCTCATCTCCAGTGATTTTAAATACCTATTCATATAACTGTTTCTTGTATTTTTTATGTCCTTTTCCTCATCCATTATACCCCAATGTCTCTATAAATAATTTTGTTTTTTCTCCAGGTTTTATCCTTGGGACTTTTTTCTTTTACCTGTTAAATATCTGTAGAGAATCTGATTCCACTCATATATTTTTTTTTTTTTTTTAACATTTTTTATTTATTTTTGGGACAGAGAGAGACAGAGCATGAACGGGGGAGGGGCAGAGAGAGAGGGAGACACAGAATCGGAAACAGGCTCCAGGCTCCGAGCCATCAGCCCAGAGCCCGACGCGGGGCTCGAACTCACGGACCGCGAGATCGTGACCTGGCTGAAGTCGGACGCTTAACCGACTGCGCCACCCAGGCGCCCCTCCACTCATATATTTTCAGCAACCATTTATACACTCATAACCCTCACACTTATCTCTTTTTTTCACTCTCAACTGTTATCAGTCTCTTTACTCTTAGGCTGTTGAATACTAATAGTTGATCCTAACAGGTCTTTTTATCTCCAGGACTCTGGTTATAATCTACTCTGTTTGTGCCTGATCTCGTATATACCACTTCCACGTAATGGCAGAGGGCTGCCGCACATGTCCAACTTTATGGATTGACAGGTCAGATGCATTAAGTTCATGATGGGAAGCTCAGGTCATGTGTCAACTTGATGGCCCATGGTTAAGTATTCAGTCTCCACTAAGGCCCAGTAGGAAGTCAAACACTAAATCTCAAAAGGAGGGTAGTGGCAGGGTTTTGCTTCAAAATTCTGAAGGTTTTCTCTCTGATTCATGTGCAGGGACCTGGCTTCAAACAGCATCCCTATCTGTCATTGACTCTTTAAGCACCATTGGATCAGCTGGATTACGTGGCCCAAGTGGTAGAACTACACACATAGCAGTCAGGACTTATTACAGAGCCCTCCATTTTTCTGGGCCCCACTTAAAACTAGCAGCTTTATGGGCCACTTAGGTAAATAGGGCTGAGTAACGCACCCATATAAGGAATATGTTGCCTCAAAAATCAAAAGAGGCCCATTAAATGTTATGCCTCTCTTTTGATTGTAGAGGGGTCAGACACAATAAATTATTCTTCACCTTAAAAAATATATCTTCACATGCCCCACAGCACTGGACTCCTAGATATTTTACTGAGCTATAAGGCCCCAAAGTTTTTTTTTTCCTCCAACCCTCAACAAGTAAATATCTTTCCAATAAGTTTAGAGTAGTTGCTACTTCTCCCATACTAAGTCCAATGTTATGGACCGAAGTGATATCTTATGGAAGGGAAAGATATTTAAGACCCCTCTGAACTAAATTTTGACATAGGACTAAAGAACTGGTGTTATAGACTGAATTCTGTCCCCTAAAATCCTATGTTGAAGTTCTAACCTCCAACATGATTGTGTTTGGAGATACAGCCTTTAATGCAGTTATTAAGATTAAACAATGTCCTAAGGGTGAGGTTCTTAGCCAATAGAACTGGCATTTTTATAAGATGGCGAGAGAGATACTGGAGATGCACAAACACTGGAGAAGGGCCATGTGAGGTCATAGCGAGGTGGCAGCCATTTGCAAGCCAGGGAGATAGTTCTTTAGAGCAACCAAACCTTCTGGAAACTTGACTCCCACCCCCCAGAACCATGAGAAAATACACTTGCATTGTTTAAGCCACCCAGTCTGAGGTATAGATATAGATATAGATATAGATATAGATATAGATGATATAGATATAGATATAGATATAGATATAGATGATATAGATATAGATATAGATATAGATATAGATATAGATGATATAGCTATAGATAGGTACATATATTTTAATGCCAGCTTTAGCAGACCAGTACAGTTGATTTACTCCTCAGGTAGGAGAGTGGAGGTATATCCTTGACCTTTCCATTTAATAGCAAACTCTTTCTAGTGGTCTCAATTAACAGGGATGGAGAAAAAAGCATTTGCCAGATCAATAGCTGTGTATCAGTTACGAGGGGACGTGTTAATTTGCTCAAGAAACAAAACCACATCTGGCATAGCAGCTACAAATGGAGTCACAAACTAATTATGCTTATGATAATCCACTGTCATTCTCCAAGATTTATCTATATTCTACATGCGTCAGATAGGCAAGTTGAATGGGGATGTGGTTAAAATTACTACTCCCTCATCTTTCAAGTCCTTAATGGTGGCACTATGGTCTGCAATCCCTCCAGGAATGAGGTATTGCTTTTAGTTTTCTAGTAACCTAAGTAAAGGCAGTTTTAATGGCTTCCACTTGGTATTTCTCAACAAAGTGGTCCTCACTCCACAGGTCAAGGAACAAATATTTGGGTTCTGCCAACTGTTGAGTGTGTCTATTCCAATTATTTATTTTGGAATAGGGACAATAACCACAGGATATGGCTGGACACCCACTGAGTTCACTGTGAAGCAGACTTGAGCTGAAACCCCATTGATCATCTGACCACTGTAAGCCCTGTCTCTGCCTGGTCAACCATAGTGACATTTGGGATCTCAAGGAATTAGTATCAGTTTGGAGCCAGTGTCTAGTAGTTCCTGTAATGTCTAATTATTTCTTTTTTTCCAATGCACATTTACCCTGGTAAAAGGACACAGGTTGTTTTGGGAAAGGCTGGGAGAAGAATTAACAGGATAAATTTTTGTCAATGTACCAGGGACCTTCCTCAAGGGGACCTGTTCATTCAAGGTGTTCTGCATCTGTAAATTGGCTCATGTCTGGGAATGAATTAATGAGGCCATGACTCTGTTTTTGCGAATCGTGTTAAACTTCTCTTCTCTTAACCTAGAACTCTTTTACTTATACATATCAAGTAAAAATGTAGTAGATTTCCATGCTATTTTACTTCAAGGAACAACCTGATCAACTAGCCAATGTGATAAATCTGCCTGAGTCATACTATTTTGATTGCTACTTTGACTCTGCTATCCCATTACAGTAGCTACACCTACCATGACATTAGCTGTTGAGTGCCACCACTTGGCCCCTGCTACCCTGGGATCCAATTACTACTTCCATTGCATTTAAGTTTCTGAATTCAGTGAACACAGTTGCCATGTGAGATCTGGCCTACAGGGAAGAGCCCTTGTAGGGATGCTTAAAATTTGTTTTTTATAGTCATGGTGAAATGTGTGTCTTCTGTATCCTCTCAGGGTGGGTGGGTAGGTCTTCAGTGACCAATCTACTCTGACTTTCCAATCTCCCTGCATCTTTGAATCCCATTCTTGACAGTAAACCAAGGCAGTTCTGGCATTTCTAACTCATTTACTATGGGCTATCTTTTGTTTCATATTTCAGCCAGACCTATAGAACAATTAGAGCCTTTTGTAATTCCCTGAGCTGTAACATTAAATAAAGAATCCCTGCTTAGTGAGCTCATATCCATAAATTGAGCCTGATTGAAATTTTTTCTGCCAACATTATTGCCCTCCCTTAATATTCATTCCTAGACGTATTCTCTGAATTTATGTTTGTATGAATTAGAAAATTCAAGTTATCATTTTGGAGTGTAGCACACCTCTTCATAGGTCACACATTGTTCTTCACCTAGGGCCCTCCTGGGACTCAAATCCAGTTGTTAAGTCCAGTAGCAAAGACAGGTAGTGGAAATGAGTTTTAAGGAGAATCAGCATTCTCTTGCAAGGCAACTGCTTCAGAGGAAGCCATTACAGTTTCCTCAGGCAATGCAGTGTTAATTCCCTCCAATGAGCCTACTTCTACTGGCAAAGACTCATCGACATTTTATGGGCTCAATGTCCCTAGCTTCATCAGGTTCTTTTTACACATCCCAATTTCAACTTTGACGACCCCATTCCTTCCCTATCAGTGCCCTCACTTTATAAAAGTAGATACCCTGTGAGGCTGAGAATTCAAATTGGGTTGTAACTCAGATACCTATAGGTTGAAACTTTGGATTTGGTTTTCAGCAATCTTGGCCCTGTGGTTACAGGTGATAAGTCTTTTCGCAGGCTACACATGGAAGATTTTAGGTCATTTATGGGTGCTTGATCTGGGAATTCTAATTCTTGAGTGCATCCTTTTCCTTACCCACTTTACCCAGAAACATTAGGAGTAACCAACCAGTCTCATTTTATTAGTTAGGTTGACAAAAATATTCAAAAGTCAAATACACTGTCACCCAGATCCTTGCTTCTTGTAAGTGTTTGATTAGGAGTGTCCAGCTGTGATAAGCAAAAGCTTATCTCTTTTGCCAAATCATGCCATGGACTATCAGAGCTCTATTTACTACTGGAAATAGAGTCATTAGTATGTTTACATCTAATCAAATTAGACAGCCATTCTGGAAGCCCCAGAATCAATTCAGAAAACTCATCCCTAAAGTTCTGTTCTTCTAGAACAACCCTTGTACCAAAACCTGTATTAGTCAGGGATCTACAGAGAAACAGAACCAATAGGATGTGTGTGTGTGTGTGTGTGTGTGTGTGTGTGTGTGTGTGTATAGAGGTTTATTATAAGGAATTGGCTTGCATGATTATGGAGGCTAGCAAATTCAAAATCTACAGGATGGAGGTCATGATCTCACAGTTCGTGAGTTCGAGCCCCACATTGGGCTCTGTGCTGACAGCTCGGAGCCTGGAGCCGGCTTTGCACTCTGTGTCTCTCTCTCTCTCTGCTCCTCCCCCACTCACACTCTGTCTCTCTCTCAAAAATAAATAAACATTGAAAAAAAGAATTCAAAATCTATAGGATGGGCCAGTAGGCTGAGACCCAGAAGAGCTAATGTTCCTGTTTGTGTCTGAAGGATGGAGGCTGCTCTGAGAACCAGGAAGACCTGATGTTGCAGATGAAGTTCAGAGACAGTCTTCTGGAAGACTGTCTCTTGCTCAAGATCATCCAGAATTTCTGTTATATTCAAATATTGAACTAATTGGATGAATACCACCCACATACTAAAGGGCAATCTGCTTTACTTGAAGTCCACTGATTAAAACATAGAAACAATTGTTTTAGAATTGGCAATGGATTCATGGATAAGACACCCAAAAACACAAGCAACAAAAGAAAACATAGATCAACTAGACATCAAATACTTAAAAACCATCTAAGATCTAATGAGAACTCACAGGGAAAACTTTAAAATATTTTGAACTTTATGTAAATTAAATACAAAATATATTTTATATGTATTATATATATAATATATAGTTGCCATATAGTTATAAATTATGTATATATAACCTATGAATTACAGTTAAAAAACATTTTAGAAAGAAAATTATACTTTAAATGTTTACATGGGATAAGAAGAAAGGTTCAAAATCCAGACCTAAGTTTCCATTTAAGAAGCTAAAAAAAGAGGTGCAAATCAAACCCAAATTTATATATGAAGGAAACAATATTGGTAAGAGTGGTAAATCAGTGACAGCAATGAGCAAAATCAAAAATTGTGGGTTTTTTAAAAAAAAATGTAATTGTTTAAGGTCTAGCTAGACTGATCAATAAAAAGAGACAAAACAGATTGCCAATATCAAAATTAAAGAGACAGCCCTCCAGCGTTCATAAAGACAGCAAAATGAGTATGAGGGAATGTGTGTGATAAACAACTTTATGCTAATAAATTAACTAGCTTAGATGAAATTATAACAATTTTGAAAATAAAAAATTTTCAGAACTGACTCAAGAATAAATAATATACGATTGCCCTATATCTGTTTAAAGAAAATGAAGTGATAATTAAAAACCTCCCCACAAAGAAAACTCTAAGCCAATAAGACACAGTGCTGGTGATTTCTATCAAATGTTTAAGGAAGAAATTATATCAGTCTTACACAATCTCTTTTAGTAAATTGAGGAAGACAGAAGAGACACTTCCCAACTGACTTTAGGAGCCTAACATCACTATTATACCAAACTGGAGAAAGACGATACAAGAAAAAAATACATGGATCATTTATGGATTTTATATAAGAATTTAAAAACTTTTAGGTAATCAAATCCAACAATACATAAGAAGGATAATACAATAAAATAAAATTGGGCTTGTCCCATAATTGTGAAGTTGGTTTAATATTTAAAAAATTGATAAAAAAAAATTAACAGAAGAATGGAGGGAAACCAAGTCATCATCTCCACAGACACAGAAAAAACATTTAACAAAATTTAAAGTGAAGTCGTGATAAATGCCCTCCACAAACCAAAAATAGATGAAAATTTCCTCAACCTGATAACCTTATAAATGATATCTAGAATTTATATGGAATTGCAAAGGACAAAAAAAAAAAAAAACAGAAAACAATTCATGCTATGTGACTTCATTTTTATGAAGTTGTTTATCAGGAAAAAATTATTTGTAGAAATAAAAATCAGAATAGTGTTAACCTATGGGGTTCTGGGGATTCAGTGAATGAGAACTTTCTGGGTTGGTGGAATGCTCTGGATCCTATTTGGGGGTTGTTTACAGGATGCATACATTTTTCAAAACTCACTGAGCTTTTCAATACCTGTGCCTTTCACTGCACATACATTTTACAGCGATAATTTAAAGATTTGTAATTCTATGAAGGGTGTGTTTAAGCAGGGTATTGTAGATTTGGTATGTAGACAGAGAGGAGATAAATACGGAGGAAGCATAAGCAATCCATTAGAAACATTAATAAGCCAAGGGCAATAAAAACAACAGCCGGGGTGAAAGAGGAAAGTCATTCACTGCTTGTGAATGTCCTTATACCCTAACCTGAAGTTTGGGGGTTATACTGGATACATAAGGGGGAACATTCTAGACAATTAACGGATCAATGGGAGTTGGATTGGGGGAAATTTAGTTTATTAAGGAAAGAAAGTTAGGACACCAATATTAGATTATTTGAACACCATATTAAAGGCCTGTGTTGAAAGTGGCAAGAGAAAGTAAAGGAAAAAAAGGAAGAGGAAGGGCATACAATGGCCAGTAGCAGCAGGAGGGGTGAAATTGTTAAGAATTCTTTTTCTCAGTCTTGCAGCATCATTTTTGATTCCGAGAAACGTGGTTTCCCCTCCTGTGCAAGTCTGATCTCTGTCCGTGAGTTTGCCTGAGCTGTGTGAGAAACTAATTCCCAATGCCTGCTGATTTGAGACTAAGTGCAAGTTTAAGAACAGTTTTGCAGCTTGTCAATTTCCCCTGCTTCGTTCTATGGAGGGCTTGTGGCCTGGGTATCATAACCTCACTTAGAGATCTGCCTGAGGTGCATGGTTTCTCCAGCGGGTGGTGCAGCAAGGTGCAAAGAGTCAATTTATGACACTTTTATGTTCCTCAAAGATCACAGTCAGCCCTATTTGATTTTTATGTACCCAGTGGGAGAGTAAAGGGGATAATGTTCAGGAGTACTTTGCATTTAAATGATTTCTTTATTCAAAGAGATTTACAAATGTTATATCATTAAACAAGGTTCCCTTTGAGATACATTAGAAGTAAATACAAAATTGTAATGCCTGTTTCACAGTGGGACAGTATTATGTGGTTTAGGAAGAGAGGCCTAAAGAATGTCATTCAAGAATAGTGCACACTAATCAATATGTAACAACAGGAACATCTTCCGTAGATTTCATTCTGCCTCTCTCACTAGCTCTAGAATTTTCTAACAAATGCTTGATCTCTTTTAAATTTCTTGCCTTTATCTCCTAAATGGGGCTAATAATAGCTTTCCTCTCTATCTCATAAGTTGTTATAAGCAATCAAATAATAGAGAAATGGACAGGTAAAAATTATATAAATGTAAGAATAAATAAAAGGAGCATTTCTTGGTTTTCTTCCTATTAACTCATGGCCTTCAATGCGTACTGTACTACTGTTGTTGTTTACTGAGATATCAGGAACTTCAGGACACGTGACATTAAGCCTTAACTTTCAACTGTATGGTATTTAATATTTAAAGGCATATGAAGGTCATTCACTTTGTTTTAAAAATAAAGACTACATTTACCTGGATTGCTAAATGATATATGGATAGTTAATGATAGGTTTGGAATTAGACTTTAGATAATTTTGGGCTTTGCATTTAGTTCTTTTCAAACTATGGTTTAGGGGCGCCTGGGTGGCCTAATTGGTTAAGCGTCCGACTTCGGCTCAGGTCATTATCTCGCGGTTTGTGGGTTCAAGCCCCACACAGGGCTCTGTGCTGACAGCTCAGAACCTGGAGCTTGTTTCAGATTCTGTGTCTCCCCTCTCTCTGTCCCTCCCCTGTTCATTCTCTGTCTCTCAATAATAAACAAACGTTAAAAAAAAAAAAACTATGGTTTAAAAGATTCTAATTTAGTTCAAGGCAAGCTTTTCGAATATTTGAATTATGTAAAGGAATTTCAAGAAAAAAAAAAGAAGTATCAGAGAAGTTGAAAATCAAGACTCACAAATAAAATGGCATAACAAAATTAGTAAGCAAACATTCTGTTTCAAAGGAAGAAAATATATATATATATATATATATATATATATATATATATATATATAGAGAGAGAGAGAGAGAGAGAGAGAGAGAGAGAGAGAGATAATTGTTGCTTTTTAAAGACAGAGCAATAAATTTAGTCATGGAAGTCCAGAAAAGGCCTGTTGAAAAATTAAAGATCATAGTTAGCACAATACAGAAGAAGGCTACATTATTCGGTAAAATTTTCTTAGCTTAAATTAATTTGTAATTTGATAATGTGTCCAGTGCTTGCGCCAAATACAACTTCATATATCAATGGGGTTTTTTTCAACGTTTTTATTTTTATTTTTGAGAGACAGAGACAGAGTGTGAGTGGGGGAAAGGCAGAGAGAGAGAGGGAGACACAGAATCTGAAAAAGGCTCCAGTCTCTGAGCTGTCAGTACAGAACCTGATGCGGGGCTCGTAGTAACGAACCCTGAGATCATGACCTGAGCCGAAGTTGGATGCTTAACCCGACTGAGACACCCAGGTGCCTCATCCATGTTTGTTTTTGTTTTTGTTTTTGTTTTCAGTACATTGAAGAAATACTTGAGCTATGAAGGGTTGGCACATATTTACAGATAATCTATTCAGAGATACCACTGTTTATAATAGCCCTAAAAGCACTAATCTGCATGCTTAACTTATGTTCCTTGCTTATGACCATTTGCTTGTGAAGGCAAAATTTTGGTAGTGCACTTCAAGCTAAGCTTATGCCTGAAAGTCATAAAAGTTCATTAATTTTTAAATGCCTATAATTCAAATTTTTAACATTTTTAAATTGACCAACTTCTGCTTACAAACTACCCAGAGACGTACCTGGGTGACTCAGTTGGTTAAGTGTCTTACTCTTGATTTCCGCTGAGGTCATGATCTCACAGTTAGTGAGTTCCAGTCCCGCATCCAGCTCCATGCTGACAATGCAGAGCCTGCTTGGGATTCTGTCTCTCTCTCTCTCTCTCTCTCTCTCTCTCTCTCTCTCTCTCCACGTCTCCTGCACTCTCTGTCTCTCAAACAACAAGAAATAAAACCACAATTAGCCATATTTAGTCACTCAGCTAGCTGAACAAAGGCAGAAGAAGATGAAGGAGAACCCAAGTCTTACAATTTGAAAGCAGAATGATTGTCCATAAATTCAGTTAGAACTTTCAGTGCATATTAGGAAGGGGGAAGGAGGGAAGACTCGCCAGCAATCAGAATTTGAGATGTCCAAAGCACAATTGAGGAATTATAAATTTGACTTTGAAATCCTTGATGAAAAGTCACTAAAGGAAACATAATTATTATGTTTTAATTGGATGCACGTTGCCATGCTGTACCAAAGTGATTTTTGAAGTTGATTGCATTTTTGCCTTCCTTCCTATTCTTTAATGCTCAGTCAACCCTATAAGGGAGAAAAAGGTAGGTTACACAACAGAAGGAAAAGCTAATGATTTAAGAACGTGTGGTTTTCCCTCACATGAAACATCACTCTTAAGTTTCTCATTTGGGGGCAACATCCATTCTTTTATAGAGAAAAAAATATTATATTAGGCAGCAAATCATTATGGTGTTGGGTATTTAGAGGAATTCTGTTTGTTGTATTAAATTATCCTGGCATCTGCACCATACTCTACTGGCTTTGATTATAAAGGTCTTTAATCATTGATAGCATTTATTTGTTAAGCATAGCTTTCTTTTGTTCATTTAAGACCAATTGTTGGTTATTTCATAAAAACTAAAAAGCATAATATCAGTGATTTTAATATATTTAATTATAGTTTTAATCTATTTAACATACTCTAAATTTAATTAATTTAGTTAATTTATTAAGTTTATTAAATTAACTTATAATTAATAGTGATCAGTAAGGAAAATACAGAGTATTCTCTGAAGAAAAACTCCCAAATTTTACAAGTATGCTACTTTAGTTTGCTTAGTAATTTTTTTTTTATACATAAAACCAAAAGACAGTCATTAAAGACTTACCACTTTTTTCTTTCAGCCACGTACATTATTCTTTCCAAATCACACAGGGGGGAAAATATGTAGTCTCAATTCATGTGAAGCTTCTTTGATCTTCATGTAAATAAAGAGGCCACCTTCCTCTCTTAGGATTCTTTCTTGAATATGATTTCTTTCATCAAATAGTTTATCTCATCTCTGTGAACATCAAGGTAGTTTGCTTCAAAACTTCAAACAAGCATTTCCTACACATTTACAGGAAATATATTAAACACTATAAATGGCAAACTTCCTCTCAACTTTCCAGCAAGACAGAGCAGGAGACATTTTATGTTGCACCTCAACTGGTTGGAGGCACATCCTACATTGTAGTCATAATATCCTAGACAAACACCAAGCATTCCGTTCCCTTGAAGGCAAAAAACAAAGGAAACATGTATGCCACAAAGGTGAGCTAGCTTGGCAAAACATGGAAAAGAAATCAAGAACAGATGACTGCAGAGAAAGCTATAAACTATGAAGAGTTTTAAGACTAAATGTTTATAACAAAAAGGAAAGTTTACAATAGAAAATTCAGCAAAATGGGTCCAAGTGTTCAACATAGTATTAGTTTAGAGAGTCCGTGAGGGTATGATTTGTTCTTGTTTCTCCAAGTTACTCTAATTGCCTGCGTTCCTTAACTCCCAGTTGGCTAAGCAATTTTATGATTCTTGGCACTGTATAAATGTATTTTTTCAGGTCTTTGAAAATTGACCGATTTCTTGCCGAATGAACCAGTCAGCCAGCTGTGAAGTCAATTTTCCTAGCTTTAGCAGACTGGGCATTAAAAAAAAAATTCTTCAATAATTTAAGAATTTTCTTTTAATTGACCCTAAACTAGGATATGGAGCAGTGATTTTTTTTGTCCTAATACTTAGATTGTAAATTGATAGTCTTATTGAGGAAGTTTTCATCAGAATTTCTTTTTCACCATGGCAAAATGGAAATAACACATACTTCATTTTATAGGATAAACACAAAATATATTTTTAAAATTCTTAATTCTAGGAATAGTTTAAATCATCAATAAACATATGACTACTGACAAAATCTTTTGTTTACTCAGGAATTATGATTTTTCAAAATTATTCAATACCATAATCATTTATTGCCCACCTATGTACTATGAACAAAGTTCCATATAATGAAAAAGATAATTAAGAACTTTTGTAAAGTATTGGTGGGAATTGGTACAGCCATTATGGAAATAGTATGCAGTTTCCTCAAAAAATTACAAATAGAATTACCACATGATCCAGCAACTCACTTTTGGCTATATATCCAAATGAAGTGAAACCAGTATTTTGAAGTTATATCTGCACTGCTTTGTTCACTGAAGCATTATTCAAAATAGGTAAGATATGGAAACAACCTAAGCATTGTGAACAGATGAACATATATATATAGTATTAATCATTCAAGATTTATGGCAAATACAATCTCCTTTATGAAGCCATTTTGTTTCACAAAGCCTAAAAAACTTATCTTCCTAAATAATCACTAATAACACTTTTAAAAAGTGTCATATATATATATATATATATATATATATATATATACACATATATATATTCCATTGTGTATATAATAATATACATAATTACCTACATAGTGTATGTTCCATTGTGTGTGTGTGTGTGTATATATATATATATATATATATATATATATACACATGTGCACATAATGGAACATTATTCAGCCTTCAAAAAGAAGGAAATCCTACTATTTGTGACAACATGGATGAACTCAAAGAGCATTTTGCTAAGTGATAAAATCTAGTCACTGAAAGACAAATACTACATGATCTCACTATTATGTCTAGTCTAAAATAATCAAGTCCATAAAAGCAGAGAGTAGAATGGTGGTTGGTTGCCAGGGGTTGGGAGGAGTGAGAAATGGGGAGATGCTGGTCCAAGCATACAAATCTTCAGTTATGTAGATTGAATAAGTTCTGGTGGTCTAATGTACAGCTTGGTGACTATAGTTAATAATGTATACTTGAAATTCACTAAGAGTAGATGTTATCTGTTCTCATCACACACACACACACACACACACACACACACACACACACAATGTAACTAAGGTAACAGATATGTTAAGTAGCTTGATAGTGGTAATCATTTCACAATGTATGCCTATATCAAAACATCATGTTGTAAATATAATATATATAATTTTCATTTGTCAATTATATATACCTCAACAAAGCTGTAACAAGAGAAAAAGATGCCCATGACACCTTTCCTGACCTCTATGCAATCACATTCTTACTGGATAGAAATCTATTTGGCTAAAATCTCTTAGCCAAAGAGGCACTACTTTTATAGAGGTTTATTTTTTAAAGTGTTAGTAGTGACTGTTTAAGATAAGTTTTTCATAGGCTTTGTGAACTGAGATGACTTCATAAAGGAGATTGTATTTGCCATAAGCCTTGAATGATTAATAGCATTTGTCTATATAGGTAGATATTACAGATGGAGGTCATGGAAACAGTTTAAGTAGAAAAATGAGTATCTAAATAGCATGTAATTATCTATGGTGATTTGAATGTGGCTATCATGGGCATATATGTTGAGAAAGAACATTTTCACATATATTTTTTATTTAGCATTAGAGAAGCAATAGTGGTTAAGAGCTCAGGGTCTGATTGTCAGAGATCTGAGTTCAAAACTTCATCCAGCACTAGCAGTGCTAGTAACATTGCCCTTGGCTAGTTACTTATTTTGGTTAGCTTCAGTTTCCATAGTTATAAAATAGTGGGTATAATAAAACTTAGTTACTATTCAGAGCTAGATTAAATAATGGAGTGAAGAGTTTTTCATGAGACCTAGAACATAAAACAAATTTATCATTGTTATCAGGTTAATTATCTGAAAATTACTATGGCAGAATGTTTGCTGGTTCTTTTTTAATTTTTTTAAAACATATGAGCTCTAAATGGTGAAATGTCATTATAATTACCTGGTGCAATATGATCTAGAACTCACATTTTCTAATTTTTGATCTATAGATGTTTCCAAAGCAGTACTTTGTTACTATGTAATTTTCTATTTTCCAACTTCTTAAATTATAAATAGTTGTGACATCTCCAAGTCTTTATTCAAATTTATCCCTCTGCTTATAGTACATTCCTCTACAAAAGGTTAGGAGTTTCTTCTCTTCAGCAGAAAGATAATGTCGAGAAAAAACGTTCACACTTTTGGTAGGTGGGGGTACCTCTGCCCTTTCTTTTGAAACTTTGAAACTCAGAAACTGAAGGGGCCCAGATTAGAATCTGAAAAATGAGTTTATGAATTCTCTTTGTATCTGAGAATAATATCTGCCATAAGTTCTTTTTGCACATGTTCTGGAAGATGCTCATCCACCATATGACCTTCTATTCATTTATTAATTTATTTTTAAAATGTAAACTAAGCATCTATTATGTTCACAGAAGGATGTCACAGTTCAGAATGAGAGACGTAAGTAAGCGTATAATTACAGTAAGACATAATAGGTTCCATTTGTTAAGGAAATCAGAGTGCATTGGGGATACGATCAAATAACGAAAACAAAATATATTGTGAAGATACACTTATTTTATTACATTTATTAAAATTCAAGGGTACTATGGAAGATATTTTACCTCATGAAAACTTTAATTTTAACTCCCTTAAACTGAAGAAATTGAGAAGACCTTAATTGCTTCTGGTTCTACAGGCAAATTTCCATTCATTTATTTTTTTCTTTTTTTTGCTTCTTCCCACTCAAATAAGTCACTGAAATCCACATTCTTTTTTCTAGTGATCACTGTGACAAACTTCTGCCATTTCACACCAATTTCACTCTTTTGAAATTATTTCATCATAAAGAGAAGTTTCTCCTCTTCTCAATAATTGCAACATTTCTATTGAAAACATACTTTATTACTGAAATTACATCTTTTTCACTTTTTGCTGTCACTAACTTTTGAGATGACATATCACTTTCTCCTGATACTGTGAGTGACATGGTACTATTCTATCTTCAAAGTCATAAACGAGAGCTTCTTTTATAACATAACTTCTTTATGTAATCTTTTACTAATCCTCCATGTGTACTAAACATGGCTGAAGCCTTTACCCAGACTTCCAAAGAACCACACTCATTTAAGTCATGTATTACATTTCTTTCCCTTATATTTACATTCCAAATAAATTTGGTTGTAAAATCAGACTTTCTATATAAAAGTCTGTTCTTATGAACAGCTTTTTTAAGCATTTGACTCTAACAATATCACTGAGCAGCAGTGGTTCATCCTGGGATTTTTTTATTTTTTTTCTGATTGGGCACTTAAATTGCACAGTTCTATAAGATCAAGAATTCTATAGTTGTAATCATATATGAATTTGTGATGGCCATTCTACATCCTAACTAAATTCTTTTTGCATTTAAGTTCATGCCATCTACTATACAATAAATCTGCAATTTTCAATGAGTTATCACAATAAATATATATTCCTCATTCATCTGATATCCAAATTCAGGTATTAATGACCGGTGGCTTTCCTCTGATTCAGGGATCTAGGACCTTTTATCTTGTCACATACTATCTTTTAGTGTCTTTGGGTTCTTCACTTCTAGCTGACAAACATGTGAAGAGATGGTTTGGAAATAAGTGTAGTCACTTAGCCATCTTAGTTTGGAAGTGATACATATTACTTTCACTCAAATTCCACCGGTATTAGTAACATGACAGAGGAATGTATTCACTGGCAGGACAGTTTTTTCTTAATCATAACCAAAGAGAGCACAGGGTTTTGGAGTTATCCAGATGATTCTGCCACAGCAATTATTTCTTCCAAAAAGTTGGAATGGAATTTCCAGGTTAATTAGGATAATCTTGAATGCTAAGTGATAACACATTTTTATAACGTTTATTTATTTATTTTGAGAGAGACAGAGACAGTGCAAGTGGGGGAGAAGCAAAGAGAGAAGGAGAGAGAGAGAGAATCCCAAGAGGACTTTGCGCTGCCAGCCCAGAGCTTGATGTGGGATTGGAACTCAGGAAACCAAAGATCATGACCTGAGCTGGAATCAAGAGTCAGATGCTTAAACAACCAAGCCACCCAGACACCCCTAAGTGGTAACACATTTTTTAAAAAGCTGTAAATATACTGTTGAGAAACCTATACCTGATTATTTCTAGTTGAATAAATTAACATTTTTTTCTTTTATTTGGAGCATCAAGAAAAGATATACTTACGAATTTACTCTTTCATTTATCAAATATTTCTTAAGTGCTACTAAGTGCCAGGCATACATTGACATACTTGGGATACATTGGTGATTAAAACATACAAAAATCACTGCCTTTGTGGATTTATATTCTAGTAGGTAGAGATAAACCATCAACAGTAGACATACTAAATAATTGAGTTATTTTGAATATTAAAATTTATTAAACTCTAGAAAAATGAAAGGTGGATTAGGGTAATGGGAATCAGGAGTATAGGAAATGTGGGGGCTGGTTAAAATTTACAAAATAGTTATCACTGAAGGCCTAATTGAGAAGACAGAATTTAAAGAAAACTAGAAGCACATGAGGCCTCAGCCATGCAGATACCTGGCTAAAGAGAATTCCCAGTAGAGAGAACAGCTAGGGCAAGAGTCTCAATGTAGGCGTTCACATAGTGCACTCAAGAGACAGTGAAATGGGACACGTTGACAGAGTTTGGAGTAGAGAAGTGAATGAACCCTTATAACTGAAAAGAATCACTCTGGTTGTCATGTTGAGACAGACAATAGGGTGACAAACGTCAAAGCAGGGAGCCAGGTAGGAGGTTATTGCGCTAACCACGTAAGGGGTGATGCTGACGTGGAAGACAGTGCTACCCCCTTCATGTTGATGGAAACAGTGGTTAAAATGTGCTTTGTCTACTAACATTTTGACCTTTAATGGACACTAATGCCTTGGGAGTATTTTGACACCCTACATGTTAAATCTCTGTTTACCGGTTAAAAATTTCCATAAGAAAGAATGAAGATTACCCTGAATGGACTGCTGTTCACTTAGCAGAACTGGGGAGGAGATCCTAAAACAATCCTTTGGTTTAGATACATTATCCTAAGATGAGGAGAGATAGGAACTAATATTCCTGTTGGACTTGAGAACGTAATTTCCACAGCATTGGAAAAATGTACGTTAAACAAGATCTTCTCTTACTTTAATTTTTAGTTCCAAGTGACTCTATGTAGTACTTCAAAATTATCAAATTTGTTCTGTACATTTCAGAATGTTAAGGAAACACATAAGAAATAAAGAAATAAATTGCCTATTATCCACTCCAGCACTTGCTGCCACTAATTAATATTAATGTTTTTCTATTATTATCTCTATATATTTACAAAATTGTAATAAAATTATATTCATTATTTTCATTTACTATTATATTGTGAACATGATACCGTTTTCAATGAGTATGCTTCCGAAACCTGATTTAACATATTAGGAAAATTTATCACTTCGTTATATTGTTACTTATTTAACCATCCCATAGTTGTTGAAAATCAACTTATCATTTTTATTAATATAAATATACTTTCTTTTTTTATTTATTTTTAGAATTTTTTTAAGGTTTATTCATTTTTGAGAGAGAGAGAGAAAAAGAGAGAAAGAGAGAGCATGAGTGGGAGAGGGGCAGAGAGAGAGGGAGACACAGAATCTGAAGCAGGCTCCAGGCTCTGAGCTGTCAGCACAGAGCTTCATGCAGGGCTGGAACTCATGAACTGTGAGATCATGACCTGAGCCGAAGTTGGACATTTAACCAACTGAGCCACCCAGGCACCCCAATATAAATATACTTTAAATGACTATAGGTTTTCAAATGCCTGCTCATATTCTTATAAGATAATGTGGAAGGACTGGGTCAAAAAGTATAAACAACTCATTAGTCAGTTTCGTGTTGCAAGAAATTGCTCTGCAGCCAGAATTTGCATAGGGTCCAAACCTCGCCTTTCTTGGGCATCTTGCACTTTGTAATTCAGGTGATCAATCAAGACCTTGATTCCTGATATAAACCATAGTATCGAGTTACACTGAAGGTACTGAAGATTATCCCATGTGATGGAGTTTTGTATTGGTAACCTCCTTATGTGATTGTTTACACTCACCCACACACCTCATGGCACAGATTGTCATTTTGGAAATAATGGCAGTGCTAACTACTCCCATGGTCTGGCAGGTGACTTGGAATTAGATCTTCAGCTTAAAAGAGGTGACCTCTTCTTTAATGACACTGCTTTCTTATGATTCAGCCTATCCCTGGATCTGTTTCTATTTCTTTTTCTTTTGTCTCTCCACGGCTAAACATTTTGTTTCAACTATTGTAGCTATTCCACAGTTCTCTTTATTTCTTGATATTAAATTATTTGAGAGAAAATTAACTGGATCATTTTATGTGGTATATTTTTATTGGGCAGCTGTCTTGAGATAATCTCAAAGGTCATTGGGTATCTGCATATTTAGCTGACAGATAATACCTTTAGCTAGGGCACTGATCTTCTCTAGGACATGGCAGTATGGCAGAATCACAGAATTTCAAACTGTCTAGAAAGAAGCTCTTTCAGTGGTAGGCGTAGCCAACACTTCGAGTTTCACAAGCTTTTCTTGAGTATAAACATTTCTGATATGTTTTCCTATGAAATGTGTGAGTTTATTACCTCTCACTACATACTATCTCTTTTTATGTTTCCCTTTTCCTGAGAAACATGCCTTAAGCATTTACTTTAGTCTGACAATATATTTTTGGATATTGGAGGATTATATATTATTGATCACATAGAATTTCTTCTACAATTCTATTTTGAGGTTATTCTTGACTGTCTTCTCGACACATAACAGCTTTTGCAGAAGGCTCAGCCTTTGCAGTTGAATCATGGAGCCTGGCATGTAGTTGTTATTCAACTGTGTCTGTTAACATTCTTCTTGAGATGACAGAGGGTAGCATTTACCATTCACTCCTATCCACTTGCTCAACTCAGTGTATCTGCACATTCATTTCCAGTTCTTTGTTCACTGACATATGAGAATAATAGTTTCTTGCCCAATGTGAAGCCTTCACCATGAACCTATGTCCTCAGTTACCTATTCCTCTTTCTGGAATTTTATGCTCACAGTTAACATCAGTACTCTTCCCCAGGATTTTCCTTTTTGTTTTAATTCACCAGTTATTCTTGTCCACTAACAAGCATGCTCAACTGGATTCAACTGTCCTTTGTAGTCAATGTCTTTCTGCTTTTGCTAGACTATTTTTTTTTCCTGAAGCATTGTACAAATTATTGATGTTGCAAAAAAAAATAACTTCAGTTACTATGAGGTATATTGTATGGTAATTTCTGTTGTTTTTTTTTTTCATAATGCATAGTCTGAAAGTTAGTTGGCACTCATATTGCATATCTCACTCGGGTCAGTCTTATAAACATCAGCTATTTTTGGCATTGTTTTACCACACTAAAGACAGACAATAAGAATCATTATTTTCAGAACATGCTTCTTTCTTTTACTCCCTGATGTGTTGTAGTTGATTATCATGACAGGAGACTGATGCTGGTGGTGGTGTTCCTGTGTTTTCGTCTCAATTATTTTTGAACAATAAAGAAGGAAAAATACTCTGGTGAACAGCTTTGACTATGGCAAAAAATTAAGAGCGATATATTACTGTTATTTGTTACTGTGAGCAATAATAAATGTCATTACAAAATCTGCACTGCTAATAATACCCTTTTTTCAATAGCTTTTTTCTAATATATTCAAAAATTCTTATAAACTCCAACTGAGTTAACTTCACAGCATCTTATAAAGATAAGAAAACTTTTGATCAGGTAAAATTAGATCTTCACTTGATCTTTAATATTCTGTTCTCTGACCACGTAGACTTACAGTCCTCAGTCTTACTGCACCAGCTCCAAGACCTTCCATTCCTGGCTGATGCCTTTTCTTCAAGTCCTGCCTTTATGCTCTTTGTATTGGTCTGAGACTCTAAGTGCCTATTTAAGCCATTTGCTATTAGGCACTTCAACCTTCCCAGCCTTGCTTGAGCATTGTACTTACAAGACTATACTCATATTGAATGATCCTGTTCATCTCCAGTCTCTACTAATAAACCTAGGCTTAGATTTCAGGTTTGTGGTTAGGGAGTATTATGGTTATCTACTGCTGGATAGCAAGTTACCTAAAATTTATGGTACAAAACAGTAATTTATTATGTTTGTGGACTCTGAGTGTTAAAAATTTGGGCAGGGCTTTCTCTTCCACAATGTCTAGGGCCTCCTCTGGCTCATCTGGAAGACTCCAGGGTTGGTGGCTATAATCATCTGAAGGCTCACATGGTCAGTGGTAAAGGAAAGAAAGACAACTTACATGGTTACCATGTGCTAGAATTTCTTCTAGGCAACTTGTATTAATTGTCTTGTTTGATCTTTAAAATGAATGATTGATATGACCAGTATTAACCTCAATTTACAGATGAGAAGTCTCAAAGGGCTGCCTGCTATTTCCAAGATCACTTCAAGGAAATGGTAAAGGCAGCCTCGGCTATTTATTTTTTTGTTCAATTGCTCTTCCAATACTAATGGCACCGCACTTCATGAATTATATCTTCTTTGAAATCTTTAATTTCTTTCAATTTTGGTTTCTTCTCTCATTTTTTTCATCATTGTCCTCAGGCCATGCTCTCTAAAGCTCCTCCTTTAAGACCCTGTGAAAACCTCCACGATAGCACTTACAATATTATTTTTTTTTTCAATTGCTTCTGTACAAATTTATTCCAGTAGACTGTGGCTACATCAAGGCCAGAGATTGTGTCTCATTCATCATCACATAACCTGGCAGGTAGATGTTGCTCAATCATGCCTGTTGAATTAATTTTTAAAGAGGCAGACTGAATACAATATTTCTGGCTCTTTTAACATCTCCTAATGAAAGAATCTTGCCCATTCTAGTTTCAAACACCTTTAAAGTGACTGTATATGTCTATTCTCATGTGAATTATGCATAGCATTTCAGCACTAATATGCCATCGTGAGGTAAACATACTTTGCAAGAACCTTAGCAATGGTATGCATAATGTCGTTCAGATTTGAATTATTAATAAAAACCGAGCCTCAGTGTTTTCAATGGTGTCAGAATTTAAGCAGAAAGTTTTGAACTTAAGTTTGTTTAAAATCCTGGTAGCAATCTGTAAATGTTATGGCTAGATTGGGCACGCCTGTTGGAAAAAAATGTATTTATTTTAACTCACATCTCATAGACATTTAGTTGTAAGCTAAAGGTTATTTCCTCATTTTTTTGTATATAAGAATAGTTCCTCTCCCACTTAGTGTTTAAATAAACAATATTATCTTTCCGTGAGAAAATACAATTCTATTGTTAATGTCATGTGTGCTTTGGTGTAGTAGTATGTAATATGCTAATCAACCTATATTTACAATTTTTAGAAAAAATGTATTAATGCTATGTAATGAATACAAAAAATACTCTTTCTCTGTTGAACACTAAAAGAAAACAAATAGGCTTCTAAGTCGATTAAAGTTGAAAGATGCTAATATGATAGTATAGAACTGAAAGTTAAGGTTGATCTGGTTTAACACAAGAGAAACTTCCCAAGTGATTGAAAAGATTTATGCACACCAAAAAAACATTTTTTTTCTAACATCCCAAATTTGCTTTTTACAACACTACCTAATGGTCATTTGACAACCTCAAATCCTGTTAAATACTCAGTATTATCAGATGTGTGGTATGACAAACTCACAGGAACATAGCCAGACATTCTCTCACAGTTATACAATGTCTTTACGTCACAAGGAAAAATCAAGATCAAAGTCTCATACAATTTGACGTGGGCATATGTTTCAACAAATTTGGACACAGAAACCACTGACAGACTAGTTCTGAGCACTGCTATTTCCTGATCTACACTACATGTGGGCTGGCTGGACAGATCTCTAGAGGTCGTGCTAGTTTAATCCTTTGCCAAAATATTACAAACAAAACAAAAACAGGACAGGGTGTGAAAGCAACTCTCAAGGACTGGCTCTCAGGACTAGATTCTGGAATCATGGGAATGGAAGGAAGAGAATAAGAAGTCGGATCAGCTCCCAACCGGAATTCAAGTTATAGCCAGAGTTGAAGGTAGAATGTGGTGTTTTCCTGGCATCCAGGAGTCTGATTAAGTTGAAAAGCTATGCAATTCTTTGGACCCTGGGTCAAAAGGCAGTTGCCAAGGTTCAGGGCCACTGTAAGGACTGCTGCACACATCATTTCTTACAGATTTGCACCTTGACAATATGTACATAGTTTGAAATATAAAAGTATTCTGACATAATTGAGTGGTTTGAGTCCACTGGTTTGAGCAACATTCTGGGGGGCAACGGGAGAGATATGGGAAAGCCTTTTTCTGAGAGATAGTGTTTTATTCTTTTTATGAGTTTTCGGCTTTCTTCACTGTCAAGAAAACATAAAGGAAACAATAGGAAACTCGACACAATCCATCAACCAGTTAGTAGGCCATACTATGTATGCCACCCAGGAAAGTGCTTGTTTTTGGCTGTGAGTGATTTAGATTTGTATGCTGTGCACAAAATAGCCAGTAAATATTAATATTAATTTTAAATATTGTAACTATATCTCATTGTATAAGTAACTGCTGACTTATTATTTAGTTGTTATATTTTGTCTGATGTCACTCCTTTATCTTAGAAAGCCCTTTGCTCTCATTTGCACTGGTAGAAATTCAATGCCTACAAACACATACGTGAAAGATTTTTATGTTTTTCCCTCGCCCGCATTTAATGATTTCCTTTCCCTACTACTTCCTAAATCCTATTCATCTTATTTTCCTTATTCAAAGAACCCATTCCATCTGACAACCGAGGGTGCTTCATTCTACACCTACAGCTTGTTTCATCCCATAAATTTACAATGCTCTGTTCTACAGTGCACATTCTGAGAACTATAAGACACCTAATATTGACTTTGGTGTCCATTTCACATACTACTCTATTTTTATTTGTATGTGCCTGTGTGTGTGTGTGTACATGTGTGAGTGCTTGTGAAAATCCATCTTACCATTGGTAGCCATAAAAGTCGTTTAGCTCTTTATTACAGAAGGGTTGGACAAAGAAGCATCTCTGGATTTAATGGCAGATATTTGTTTCTCTTCCCTAGGAATCCTTTATGTCACAAAGGCAATAACTCATTCACAGAGACACCTTTTCCAAAAGTGACAGACCATGAGTCTTACAACTCTGGGAAGAATTGTTTCATAAACATCTGGATCACAGATGTTTTTAGAACTGCACTGCATTTCTTTGATTTTATTAAATTCTGTGCATGCTATTTTATACATTCGGGAAAGATATTCTAGAAAAGGTCCATTGGCTCTTAGGGATCATTAGATAAATAAGGAAAGTAAGGAGCCCTAGTGAGTTGTAAAAGTAACCTTGCCCAAGTCAAATGTCTAGGTAATGGTGAAAGTTTGCAACTACTACATTATTCATATCCCTACACATCATGCTACATTGCCCACATGGACCTCAGTTCACTCTTCAGCTATGTTATGGTTGTAACTAATGATTTTGAAAACTTCTTCCAGTGCTTTAAAAAACTGTACATTCAAGATATCTTAGGTTGAGTGGCAAAGTCTTGCATGGATAAAAGATCATGGACACTGATAAAGAAAGTACAATGAGCTTTGACTAGGTTCTAAGTGGAATTCTTCACCACTGCCTTTCTATCTACATGCAAGGAGAAAGGCTACAAGACAAGCTTTCAAAATGAGTTGATAGAGCCCTCCAAAACAATAATTAATCTGTCACATAAAAAATTGCATAATGTAACAAATCATTTTTTTAATGTAGCATTCATGGGCAAATAGAAAATTCTTTTCCCTAGTTTATATATTAGAGCTCTTTTGCAACATAAGGTCAAATGTCCATATTACAGACCTTTATGGACATTTACATTATGTCTGTGAGAACTGTAAGACACAATTTACTGTAGTTTGCTGGGTGTTGGTTGAGGTAGAGGGGCAGGGACTGCTGGTCTCTTCTTTGGCACCGACCTTGAATTGCCCTGTCCCTTAGTTTACAGCCACTCACAAATGTGAGAATATAGTTTTTCATTTGATCTCCTTTCTCATTTTCTACAAATGTTTGCAAACTTTAGTAAGTACCCAATTATTTTTAATACTTGAAATAATTACTTAGAGAGAGCCTGGTAAACATGCATTTTCTTATGGAAAAAAATAATCACAAGAGTTGCCATTAAAATTTTAAAAACATGTAGTGATATTCTAAACCACAAATATTATAATTATTCAGTCTAACACAATAAGAAAGCCAATAAGAGGATATTTTATCTTTGACTTCTTTGTTAAGAAAACAAAGTCAATAGGCATTAATGCTGATCTATTCATGAAACGTGGTATTTACGGGAGAAGTTAAGGACATAAACTGAGTTTGTAGGGGATTTTTTTCGTTTTCACAGAGTTCATTCACCTTCAGAAACATTGTTTATAAGAGAGAACCTCATTGCAATTGAAATAAATGATCTTGGTAACACAAGGTAAAAACTGTTCATTTATTTTACGTATTTCAATCAATTTGAGTTCAGCTCTAGATTTTCTTTTCTTGAAAATATTTGACATTCCTTCTTATAAAAGATGTGATGTTAAAATCAAGGTTTTTAAGGGATCTATTTTTCAAACAAAGACAGTCCATTAAACAACAACAAAAATATGACACAAAATTCAGTGACAAAAAACTTCTCCACTTCCTAACTAAACCTGTCAATACTCTGGTGAAGCCAAGAATGGTCTGTTAACTAAATTAATTCATCATAAATTCTGGAGCTAGTTAAGTTCAATCTCCAAATCTCTGGTTTAATATAAAGTTACTGAAAATAGTAACCAAGGAGAATATCACAGAGAAGTATGGTATAATATCATTTATTTAATATTGCAGGGCAAATTTAAAATTCTGCTTCTTTCCATCTGCAGGATACATGACTTACAGAAGGCATATAATAACACTGAAAGAAATGAAAATACAGGGACTACATTAGCTCATTTGACCCTCACAAGTATACGATGAAGAGATTCTATCTATCCTCCTTTTATAAATGAGGAGATTAAGGCCCACAGACCAAACAGTCTGTAGAGTAGATTTCAGATTTGAACTGAGATAGCCTGACCCCAGGGTACAGTCCTTTGACCACTATTTTTTTTAACTTTTTTAATGCATATTTATTTTTGAGGGGGGGGAGGGGCAGAGAGAGAGGGAGACACAAAATCCGAAGTAGGCTCCAGGCTTTGAGCTGTCAGCACAGAGCCTGATGCGGGGCTCGAACCCATGAACTGGGAGATCATGACCTGACTGAAGTCACTTAAGTCACTTAAGTTCACTTAAGTCACACTTAACTGACTGAGTCACCTAGGCGCCCCCACTATGTTTTGCCTTGATGGCTCATTGACCTTGTGGACAGTCTTGAATTATGTTTGATTTTACTTTGAATTCTGATAATGATCCAGGGTTTTCGTATTGGAAAAACAGAGATAATAATGCACAAACTCATTAAGTATAATATTACCATAACATGGTAAAGTGTGTATATAGTCTTAGACTGAGAAGTCAGCCAAGTATGCTTCTCAGCTTCTCAATTAGCAGGCTCTGTTCCCTTTCATCTATTCTCATGGTACCTTCTCCAGGTGGCTAGTATCTCCACGTTACCCTCCTACTTCTCAGAGGTACCTTTGAACCCTCTCCCACTCCCAAACCCTCACACATCAGAAACTACACACAAGCTGTGGCCTCCTGACATGCTGCTGCCCTCTCAAGGGAACCAAGGTCACACCCAAATATCTCAGTGGCTGTCACATGGAGGGAGTCAGAGGGTTAGACTCACTCAATGTGCTCTAAATCAAGGAATAACATTAGAAATCATGGGGGGAAAATTACCAAGAAATATATTTGGGCTCAAAAGAATAAAAATATAATCCAGTGTTGATGGAAAGCTAGTGCTGTTTCTGAAATGTTGAAGTACTCCATCATTGAAGGCATTCAAACAGCTGCTTAACTGCCACTTGGCAGGTATATTGTAGAAAGAACTCAGGCGTTCAAAGCAAGTCTAGATTAGATGACCTTTGAGGTCCCTTTCAGATGTGAATGCCTCTTCTAAGTAACTAAAGGATTTTTTTCTATTATGGAAATTGTCACTTATGACTGGTACCTACAAAAAGCACAGGAGATATGAATCCTCAAAGTTGGAAGAAAAAAATTTTTTTAAATCTCTAGGGGAAAAAAGGGGAACAAATCTTAGCACTTCATAAGTACAGCAGGCTGAGAAAGCTTCAGTGATGCTCTCTTGGCCACACACATTGGTTTATTTATGGCCTGGCACAGTTATAAAATTGTTAGATATGTATTCAAACTACTTTGTTTTAAATACTGCCATAGTAGTATACTTCATTTTGCAGATAAAAATGTGATCAGATTCTTGCTAGGCATGTAGTACTTAGCTCAGTCCCAGCACAACACAGGTTTGATCAAAACCAGTGCTATTGCAGAAAAAGTGAGAGAAAAATAGAGAGGAAGCTAAATATGTCCATTGTGCTATTACTTTGTTCATAGATCTTTAAGATCACAGTCCCAAATATCAAGAAAATATAAGAGTTGAAACCTAAGCAAATCCAACTGCTTTTTCTTCTTTTTTTCTTTTCCTTTTTTTTTTTTTTTTTGGCCAATAACTGTTATCAGTTAGTTAATTTGTTTTTGTTTAGATCATATATGTGGAAAATATTTTGGACTATTTTAGTGACTAAAGTATCTTTCATATAGCTCTAGTGAATCACTTATAGAATCTACTAGTATGATTTTTTTTGTGAAGTAGAATGAATGGTATTTGCTGATTGGAATTATCCTGTCAAATGAGATGAAAACAATTTACTCGCACATTCGACATTTTAAACAAAGTTTTCTTAATTAGCGACTATTTTACATAATATAAATTTTGCCTAGATATTTAAAAAATAAAACTAAGATCTGATGTTCCTCCTAATAACCACCCAAATTCTTTAAAGAATCTCTTACTGAAAATTAATGGGCAATAATATATATAGTATTACAAAATATAATGTATTACAAAATGTATGACAATATATAATATGCTATACATTGTAATACATAATACATTATATATGCGAGCACATATATATGCGCGCACACACACACACTCAGAGTACACACTCAATAAAATTTGCTTAATCGGTGCCTGTTGTCTTGGAAATCAAGCAGATGCAGAGAAAGCACATTCTGTATTCCAACTGAGGATTTTGCCGTCTTGGTGAAAAGGACTTTTGTTCAAATAAAATAATGTATTGAATAACAACAATAATAATAAGCTAAAAGCTATATATCTAATTACAGCACACTTTATACACTATCCCTCATAAAGGGAGAAATAAAATTCCAGTTTGTCAAAGAAAAAAAAAGTAAATGCCCTGTGACACAACTCTAATTCCATTATTTGCAGAATATGTTGATAGAAATTTATGGAATCAGAATGTCTCATGGCATCAAATCTTAGGAAATACTCCTTGGTACCTAAATTAATTTTCTTAAGATCATTTATGCTACTCTTTGCAGTGACAAAAGGAAATTTCTCCAAGTTCACAGAACAGCTTCCAGCAATATCAATCCAGTGTTTGCATATTTCTAGAGGAAACATGTTTTTCTCTATAATCTTGGCAAAAACCTCAGTAACCTTCAGATAGTACTTTGGGGAAAAAATTACATGGAAGCTTCCTCTTTCAACTATCATTACAAAGTACCTACTGAGCCCTCCTTTTATACTCACATTAATGAAGTAGGTAGCAAACACAGAAGATTGATACCTGAATCTTGTTAATATAAAGCTATTTCTGGCACTCTCCATCTTATAAATCATCAGGATTCCCTGATACCAAATCTTCTAAATGACAATGGCAGTTTCTGGGCTTCATTATCATAGCATTTAAACAACAACATCTCTAAAAGTGACCTTTCCTCTTGCACGATTGCCATGTTTTTATATCTGCAAACAGAATTCATTGATTTAGCAAAGGTACATCAAGTGCTTTCTATGTGCCAGGTACTCTGCTGAGCCTTGGACTTTAAAAAAAAAGTGAATAAGACAAGGTCAGTGCTATCTCACAGAGACATATAAATATATAATTGCGATGCAATATGATAAATGCCATGATCCAGGCATTTGTAGCATTTATGGCATAGCAGTGGTATGAAGGAAAGAGGGATGCTTTTACAAAGAGGGTTTTTAGATTTTCCCTTCTGTGAGGGCCTCTGAAATGATGTAGTTTTTTAATATTATTATTTGAGAGCACAAGCTGGGGAGGATCAGAGAGAGGGGACCAGAAGATCCCAAGCCAGCTCTGCACTGACAGCAGCAAAACTGATGTGGGGCTCGAACTTAGGAACCAGGAGATCATGACTTGAGTCCAAGTTGGACACTCAACCCACTGAACCACCCAGGTGCCCCAATGTAGTTATTTTTTATGGAGAAAAAAAGATAAACTTTTTCATATATTGTTTAACTTATTAATGAAGAACTTCATGAACACTCAGCGGATCTGTAACTCTCCTCTCCAATACTCAGGGTTTAGAAATTCTGTTTCCATTTTGGCAACCTCAGCCAAAGACAGTTCTCACCCTCTTTCAGCAACCTCCTCCCAGCAGGCAGAGATGCTGAGAATCATCTGTACACAAGTAATTCAGCTGCCTACTTTTGATTAAACTTGCTCTGGACCATGCTAGGCTACTCTTACCTCCATTTCTATAGGTCAAAGACAACCTATAAAAAGCCAGAGCTGTTATTTTGAGCAGCTTCCTTTGAAACCCCTTTTACGTGTGCTTTTCTAGTCTCTGAACATTGGCTGTGTACTCAGATCCCCCTTTTGTATGGATGACCTGTTTGGATATCTGCCATGATTTCTAATTTGTAATGTCCGAAAGCTATCGATCCTCTGATTACACTGCATACTCCTCAGATCGCACCAGATTAAAAACAAAACCAACAAACGAAACAGGAGAAGGAAAAATGTTTCCAGTAACAGGGAATAGTATGATCACAATCACTGAGGTAGAGATATTGGTCTCTGGGAATAGGAAGAAGTTTAACAAGTGTGAAAACTATAATTATGGCTACCTGAAAATTGGTCATGGGGTCTAGTTGTGTGTAGAGACAAATGGCTTAAACTCTACAAAAGATCATATAAAATACCAACAATGTAATTGTGTGTGTGCACACATATATATGTGTGTATGTGGGGGTATACACACACACACACACACACACACACACACACACACAGTGCAACATAAATAGATGCCATCCTTTTTATTTCTTTTGCATGAGTAAAACACCACATACTATTATAGTAGTTCCATGATGCTATAACCCATTAGTCGTTCTTTCTTTTCTGTTTTTAAATTTGACCTCCACCTGTGATCCAGAATCCCCTTAACTACTTAATGGTTTCATGCTCACACATTAATTTTACTACATTTCTAATTACAGTTTAAACCTTTACTTATTTAAGATAAAAAGTAATCTAACATTAAAGTGAATCTTCACTCCTCTCTATGAACACTTCATTTGAGAATATGAAAGACTAGTAACTTGGGTCATTACTTTATCTTGATGACTATCCTGACCTATTTGTCCTGAACTTCATATCCTGAACTATTTTCCCCGCACACTCACCCCACTCCCTGGATAATCTTTCTAATATCCGGGTCTTCCATAAAAACAGTTTCCCATTATATACCTTTCCAACAGCAAATCACAGTCAACTCTGTATTTTCATTTTTTTCGCCATGTATGGTTGATTCATTCATTAAACAGTATTTAGAAGCTACTATTCAGGTGCTAGAGACAAAAGGTCCAGCCTTCCTGAAACACACATTTTTAAAAAATTTTTGTCAATATTCATTTATTTTTGAGAGAGAAACAGAGTGTGAGGGGGGAGGGGCAAAGAGAGAGGGAGACACAGAATCTGAAGCAGGCTCCAGGCTCTGAGCTGTCAGCACAGAGCCCTTCGGGACTCAAACTCACAAACACTGATATCATGACCTGAGTTGAAGTCGGAGCTTAACTGACTGCACCACCCAGGCGCCCCATGAAACACACATTTTAATGGAGGAAGAAGGCAGTAAACAAATGAATGAAACCATTGAATAATGTCAAGTATTGCTGAGGGCCATAAGCAACAACAATAAAAACTTGATTAGTGGGGCATAGTAAGAGACAGAGAATGGCAATTTATCATGAAGTATCTCTCATTAATAAATGAATTTCTAACTTTATATGTATGTGATCATAACCAGATTTTGTATTTAGTTAACTCAACACTCATGTTCTCATTTTAGTGCAAAGGCTAGCTTGAGTCTAACACAGTACAGATCTTAGCAAAAATATGTTCACATTTTACACCCACTTAAACTTCTAATTATTAACAAAAGATGTATATAACCAAGCTATTAATTTTAAATGGTATAATTGGTTCACACCTTGGAAAGAAATTTAGATTCTTATAAAAATGATATTTTTAAATGTTCAACAAAATTTTAAATTTATTTAGCGTTTTTAAATTCAGTTAAGGTGAGAAGAAACTCAATTTTCAAAGTCTTGAAATCCTGATTAAGTATTTTGAAGTCTAACTATTCAAATGTAAGTTAAAAATTAGTTTAATTTTTATGAAAATTTGTTCAAACCTGACAAACATTTTGATGTGTTTAATTATAATAATGAATGCCCTGTAATGTATGCAGGCAGTGCTGTAGAATTTTTACCTAAATTCTACCATTTGTGATCAGCTCAGCTTAAGAGTTAGCATTTTTGTTTGTCCATTTCTTAGTTAGCTAATGTATTTGCCAAGTGGAACACAGATCGGCATTAGAATGTAATTTAAAAATGTTTGCCCTAATAAACATACTTAGCACTTATGTTTTGGTTTCTAAATTCTATTCCTCACCAAAAGGAACCAGAAATCTCTGAAGAAATGGCTGGTTTTAGAAACAGGTTAGAGAAATTCCCCTAACAGTGTAAGATTTAAATTAGTTATGAAATGTAAGATAAAAAAAATCTTACTTGCATAGGTTTATTGTGATATCTAACTTGCTAAAGAGTGAACAAATAACAGATGCATCAAAAAAACACTTTTTAAACACAGCAGAAAAATACATATATAATAATAAGCAAGAAATTGATTCAGTTAAACATAGTTTTGCTAAGGAAATTTTGCCTTCCTTTTCAAAGTTTCTAGTGATATAGAAGGTATTACATGGACCTCATTACATTTAGTACAGTTTTCTAACTAGTTGCATATGCAGGGCTAATGCGAGTGATAACTTGTTACTATATAGAAACAAATAACAACTTGTTTACCCTTAGCTGGTTTCCTAGGTCAACCTTAACCAGAAACGTTATTCAGATGACTATTCGGCATTAGAACACAAGCTCATAGGACTCTCCTGGTTTCCCTCCTACATCTTTGTTCATTCCCTGTCTCACCCTCAAGGCCCTCTTCCTTGCCTCTGAATGTGAGATCTCAAGATTGTCTAGCCCTTGTCCTTTTCTTCTCCTTTCCTTATTCTAGTTTCCTCATTGTTCATTCTCACTGATGCACAGGACTTCAAAAGATGCCTACCTGTGGATGCCTCCTACATTTTCATTACCATCTCAGGCTTCTTTTCTGAGGTCTGATTTTATAGATTCTGTTGCCTAGTTAACAACTCTTCTTGGAGCTTCCCACGGGGAATCTGTCTCCAATTCCCAGGATTGTTACCATGTCTATCTTCATCTTCACCACTCATTCATCAGTTGCTGTCTCTACTATTAAATGGCCTTCTGCTTGTCTTGCTCACACCCACCTGCACCTTTCTTCATTCCACTCTGCACACTGAAGCCTGAGAATATGATCCTTCACTCCTGACTGAAATGCTTCCACAGCTTTCTAATGCTCTCAGGAGAGAGTGGTTCTTATTCTGACCTCTTTCTCCTTTCTCCTCTCTTAACTTTTAAGCCATGTGGCTCTCCCAAGTTTCAAATATTTTGCTTGTCAGCCGCTTCTGTGTGATTCCCAGGTACTTCCTCTGTGGATCCTTTGCATATGCAGCTCTCTCTTATTGAAATCCCCCCTTTGTCCTCACCTCATAAACTCCTACTGAATCTTCAAATCTCAACTCAAGCATTGTGGCATCAGCCTCCAGGGATCCCTCTCTGACTTCCTTAATGTGATATCCAGCTCTCTTGTAGATTTCCCTAACCACTGTGCATCTTCCCTTCAGAGAAATCACAAAACCAATTTAACATATGTGATGATTTGATTGTCTTTCTTCAAATTTAGACTCTAATCTCCATGAAAACAGAGAAAATGTGTATTTTAATCACTATGGTGTCTTCCTGCACAACAGGGTTCTTAGAGCGTGTTAGGCACTCAATAAATACCTACTAAGTAAATGAATGATTGAATGATCCATTTCTCTTTCCTGAGTAGTCAACCTCATTTACATATGTATTAGGATGAGGCCCAAACTGAGAAATGATATGGAAACAGGTGGGATGTCTGGCAGCAAGACTGTTCAGTGAGCCACACTGAATTGAAAACCATCAAATTTTACTTCCACAAAGGATAACATCCCCCAAGATCCTCCTTTCACCAGTGAGGAAATTGCATGGCACTGGCCTAGCTTCTAGGAAGACAGCCATAAGATTTGTTTTCAGAAGATTTGTAATCATTTAAGATATAATAGGCACCTTGCTAAGTGTTTATGCACATATAATTGAATTCTTCCAACCAATTAAAATTAATTGATTAATTGATTAATACAAATTTCACAGACAAAACTGTGGCTCACAGGCTTGAACAACTAGCCAGGGTTATATAGTTATTAAACAGTGTTCAGCTTGTGTTTGCCTAGTTCCCCAACACTGCTCTTTCAATTACACTAAAATAGTTACTTCTATTCATGTCATTTATCTCTGTTCTCCTCAGGTGTCTCCTAAAATATGCCATTTAGTCACTTGCTGTTTCATTCAGACGGTATATTTCTCACCAACACCACATCTAGATCCACCTTTCATTTCTACTCTCTTCCAGCATTTTGAGCTGGGCACCCATGAGCCCAATTGCATTATAAAACACTCACTCACAGCATTCCCATTTTCATTGTACCCTAATTAACTGAAACCTGAATCTCCCCAGATTAAAACAGCAGATTAAGGACAAAAGTGTGTCAGGGGGAAGAAGAGGTAAAGGGAGAAACTGGACATGGGACAGTGGTGGAAAGAGAGCAACCAAAATTTTGCTGTGCCCGAAAGGAAGCTGAAGTGGAATGTGAAAGCAGGTAATATTTGGCTGAGCCTCATCCCATTACATTAAATTTAAATATTGTGTGAAAAGAAAAGGAGGCGGCAAAACAGTATAGAAGGAAGGGATCCTAGGATCCATTTTGTCAGCTCTTTACTTCTTGACATTGGGAGACTGGGGCCAAAAAAAATCTATTACTTAAAGAGTGTAAATAAGTAATCAATGGCAGACCTGAGACTAAAATTTAGATGTGCTAACTAATGAAGAGTTAAAATAATTTTGAAGTTTCTTAAATAAAAGATGGATTAAAAATATAATGACTGCTATCTTGAATAGCTTCTCTAGTTTAGCCAAAATGCTGTCCACATTTTCTGTTTTTTGAAATAAATAGATCAGTTCAGTCAAGGTTCATGACACCATCACTTTGGAGTCCTAAGGCCTACCATTATGTAAATTTTCATTTGCTCATGGAGACACAGACTGATTTGTTGTTGATTTTTCCCCTTAATCAACTTAGTATTTAATCAGAGCCACAGAATAGTGGAGCAGATTTGACGTAAAAAGAAAAAAAAAGTTTCCTAACTTACAAATAAGATATCTTACTGTATACAGAAATATGAATGTATTCTTATTTGAATATAAACAGAAAAACTCTAGACTATTTCAAGTTTGCTACATAGTCCCATATTCTTTCATTTCAAGAATGAGTATTCAGACCTTCATATTTGATAACACTGATTAACATATGATGGCATTAGAATATGATTATTACATCGTTTTGCATGGGTGATTATTGGTTGCACTAAATATTCATAAATAATGTTCATTCTCCCATATATATGACTGCTTGTGACATAAATAACCCTGATATGTGAATGAAATTTGAGGAAGTCAACACCTGGCCACTCTGGTATTGAATATATAAACTTGTTTCCCACTTGTATCAACTCTAATGACATCATTTGCCTATGGCCAGGAAGAGTTTAAGACTACAGGACTCATATTGTGAAGAGTGATTTTCAGTTAAGAATATTGAATTCTTTAAGCCTCGTCTTCTGAGAGGGTTCAATTTGACTCAACCTTCAGAGCCACCACCATTGACATCATGTATTCAATACACGCTAATTGAGAACTTTCTGTAATTTAGCCCGAATTTCAAATGCTGAGGAGTCAGAGACACAAGACACAGTCCATGATCTCCTAAAGCTCAGAGTCTACTGGCTAACTTACAAAAACAAGCCAACAAGGACACTGTAGCATAGTACATTCTTTGAAAGTAAGGATCCCAAGACACTGAGAGAACTTAGAGAAGGAAAATGCAACTCAGCACATAAGGGAAGAGGAAGAGAGGGGGAGGGGAGGGTGTTGATAAGGAAAGAAAGGGACTAAATGATTCAGGCTCTGCTGTGTGAGGTGATGTAATCTGTTAATGAGGTTCCAATGTCAGTGGAATAGGCAGCTCATCAGAACTGACAGCTGATTAAAAAAAACAAAAAACAAAAAACAAAAGGAATCTCTTGGGCATTGCAATTTAGTAAGATCTAATGGAGCTTCCTTTTGACTTATTTCTGTTATCTGTGGGTTGAGATAGAAGATAACCTGTGAGGAAAGGTTTTGCAATTGTGGCTGTGAGTTTCTTCATTATAAGGCCTGAGCTTGTGTATCTTCTAAACCGTTGTATAACCTAACAACAAACCTAAGAGGCAATGGATGGTTAATAAATTTGGTTAAATTAAAACATCATTGCCAGGAAGAACATTTTTTAGCCCTGGCCAAACAACCTTATCTGAGGATAGGTATCTGCCTTAACTGACAGTTTTGGGCCAGTCTAGTGAACTAAATCAAAGAAAGGAGAACTATGGTCTCTGGGATGAGTGGCTTTCCATTCAGTTTCCTGATACAATATTTGACAATGCTTCAAATCATACCTGATTCAAAGTGTCTAGATTCAAGTGTCTATGGCATTAGCCCAGGGGAGCATATTCTATACACCATTTATTTTCCTACAAGAGAAGTACATATATTTCACCACTGGCTAATATTTGGAACCTGTCATCTTTTTTATTTCTTCTTTTTCATTTATGTGTTTTTAGCAATCTTATCACAAGGCCAAATATACTAAAAATACTCAAAAATATATTCTTTTGTAATTTCAAAGAGATATAAAGTGTTGGATAATGACTCTTGGCCAGATGTACTCATCTACAAATATCAAAAGTCAACACTTGTACAAATCTTGTTTACAAGTTATTTATACATTTACTAAGAACTTAGATTTATTATGGTAACTATGTTTTATCTGGAAGGGACCTGTGAGACTATTTGACCAAACCCTTTATTTTACCTATGAGGGAATTAAGATCTCAAGATATGTGGTTCCTAGAGTTAAAATAGATTTGAAACCAAAAAGATCTCTGTGCCTATGAGTTTACTATACCCATTTATGTTAAAGCCAAATTTAATTTCCTTTTCCTTAAAATATATATGATCAGTTCTGCTACAGTGATTTGTTTCAAAAACAGAAGTTTGTTCCAGTGTAATTGATATACAACCAGCAAGCAAACTGGAACCTCAAAATGCATTCCTCAGAAACTGAATTCTGCAACAAATGGATGAGCTTGGAGTGGATTCTTCCCCAAAGAAACAAGACCCCAACACCTTGATTTTGAAACCCAGAGCAGAGAACCAAATCTGTGTCCCCACCTCTGACTCATGGAAGCTGCCAGATCCAGGATAACTTTTATGTCCACAAGGGAAAGCTAATACACCCTCCACATGTGGTGTTAACAATTTTCCATCCAGTTTCAGACAACATTTCTTGTAGCATTTCATAATAACTTCACAAACTGCAACCCTCCTGATACTGACCTCCACAAGCAAACTTCAGGTCTTTTTAGGGCAAAGTGCCATATTTATTGGGCACTTTTATGTTTTTTAAATCATTTAACACTTGTAAAACTGCCCCATTTTTATTAGGTTCTTATCTTTTTGTGTGTATCATTGATGAAGTCTTTGAGTTTCATGCCCAACCCCATTTTTTTTTTTACAGAAGTACTGTGATTTTTACTGCACAATTTAGCATAGTATGATGAATGTTAGGAATGCATATGTTCATATAGATATAGATATAGATGGAGATAGAGAAATAGAGACAGATAAAAAGAGAGATATAGGGGCGCCTGGGTGGCTCAGTCGGTTGGGCATCCAACTTCAGCTCAGGTCACGATCTCATGGTTCCTGAGTTTGAGCCCCACTTCGGGATCTGTGCTGACAGCTCAAAGCCTGGAGCCTGCTTCGGATTCTGTGTCTCACTCTCTCCCTCTGTCCCTCCTCCACTCGCACTCTCTCTCTCTCTCTCTCTCTCAAAAATAAAGATTAAAAAAAAAATAAAAAGAAAGAGAGATATGGAGAGAGATATATATAGAGAGAATATTTTTTCCTCTACTCATCTCAGGTTTGTTGGCTGAGGCCCTGTAAATTAGAGTGACAAAAGACAGATTAACAAGAGAAAAAATACAAAAAAAGTTTATTACCATATGCATCACAGGTATATGTGAGAATACTCAATCATGAGTAAGGAGGCGGGTGTGAGAATTTGAGCTTATATGGCATTTTAGCCAAGAACAGCAATTTTGTAGAGAAATGACAAGGCAAAGGTAAAGGACTTAGCTTCTAGAAGGGCAAACTGTGGAAAGACAAATACACGGGGAAAGTAAGAGTAGAACAGGACTGATTTTAGCAAGGTTTGCTATGCAGTTTCGTCTGGTACTATCTCCAGGTTGCAAAGGTTCTCAAGTTGTCCCCATGACTAGCTTCTGTTCTTTCTGGTAGAGAAGAGGTAGACTCTACCTTTACAAATTTATGTCCTGCTTTTCGACAAATTAGGGAAAGGTCAGAGAGCTTTTCCTGTATCTGTTTCTTCTCAGGTGCCCTCAACTCACAACAATCCTCATACGAATGTTATATGTTTTAAGGTGGTATATTCTGCTACCATTCAGGTTCTTTCAGGTTCTTAATACATTCAGGTCCTATAATACATTATATTTGGGAAATGATTCTGTTGGCTCACACCTAAAGTTATACAGTACTAATTTCAGGACATAATTACTCCATGTGAAGAATCTTGCCTCTACAACTTTGTAAATGCTTCTCCTTTGAAGAGGCATATCTTTACTCTCCAATCTCCTCAAAAATGTGTCCTTTTCCTTCCAATATCTGCTAAGATGTTACATCTTAGGAGTAGCTGTCCTTCATCCCACAAGAGGTGACTTCTACGAGCTTCTATGATACCTTATAGTATCCATAGGATGGCCCACCTCATGTTTAAATTGTCCATTTGTTTTCCTATATCCCTGATAAATTGTAAGCTTTAAGAAGAAAGATAATACATCTTATTTATACATTTTATTTTTTTCATATCAGGTTATCAACACTCTGCCTCAGCACCTAACACATAACAGATATGCAGCCGATATGTATTAGGTGAAAATTGAATACGTGGTGGAAAATATAAATAATAGGTCAATGTTATTGTAAGTGGCCTAATGTGATCACATTCACTCCTTGCTGAGTTACAGTTAGAGACTATACCAGAGGGAGTTGTCATACAAATGAAACTTTATTGGCAGCAAATAAGGAGATTGTGGGGAATAATCCCCAAAGCCATGACTCCCTGAGCAAGGGTAAATTGTTTCCTTTTACTTAGGGTCAGGATGAATATTTAGAAAGGGGAGCCTTGTTATCATATGTAAAGGTGGGTAAAAGATCACACGTGTTAGGAAACATGTAAATGAGACTTATGCTCCTCTGTGAGCAGAGATTTTAGTATTATAATGAGGTTAATGTAACTGTCAGTCACTCTATGGTCCATCTCCACAGGTATGAGCTGGGGTTTGAGCTCAAGTTAGTCCAGGTGTCTTCAGCCGCTGGAGCTTTTCTTCAGGGCAATAATTATTACTTGAGTAGTAGTTTTAGTTTCCATCACAAGATGTTATGACTGTGAGGTCTTTTATCTGAGTTAAGAGATAAGTTGGGAAGAAGAGTTTAAGGAAAAATATGGGGTAAAGTTTGGTGAGTACAAGCAGGTGGGCAAAAAAGTTCAGGTCTTGGAGTCTAGCTGGTGGCACTGTTTGTTCCTGTATTGCCATAGTATGGCAGCTGTGCAGATTTTTAGAGTAAGCAGTTAGTTAGGTTTTAACCAGATACCTGGAGGCCAGCAAAGGGAGAGTTATGGCCTGCTATCAGGAAAGTCAGAGGCCTATCCTCACAACACTCCAAAATGGAGCCACAATGGGGCGCCTGGGTGGCTCCGTCAGTTACGCGGCCAACTTCGGCTCGGATCATGATCTCGCGGTCCGTGAGTTCGAGCCCCGCGTCGGGCTCTGTGCTGATGGCTCAGAGGCTGGAGCCTGTTTCGGATTCTGTGTCTCCCTCTCTCTGACCCTTCACCGTTCATGCTCTGTCTCTCTCTGTCTCAAAAATAAATAAACGTTAAAAGACAAAACAAAACAAAACAAAAAAACAAAATGGAGCCACAAGATGTTGGATCACACCAGATGGACCCAAGGCAAAGAAGGTTGAAGACCCTGCCCAATTAAGGAGAAAAGGTGAGGAACCTTGCTCCCAAGAAATCCTCTGCCCAGGTAATAAATATTTCACCCCCTAGTTAATAACTGTCAATAAAAGCTAAGAGACCCCAGATCCTGGGCATAGCCCTCCCTCCAGCTTACCCACTCTCACATCTCAAGAGTGTACCCTCCCTTTACTTAACTTCCCTTCTTGGGGCGCCTGGGTGGCTCAGTCGGTTAAGTGGCCGACTTCGGCTCAGGTCATGATCTCGCAGTCCGTGAGTTCAAGCCCCACGTCGGGCTCTGTGCTGACCGCTCAGAGCCTGGAGCCTGCTTGGGATTCTGTGTCTCCCTCTCTCTCTGACCCTCCCCCATTCATGCTCTGTCTCTCTGTCTCAAAAATAAATAAACATTAAAAAAAATAAAAAAAATAAACTTCCCTTCTTGCACCACTCAACTACCGTGTCTTGTCCATCCTTGAACTCTATCTTGTGAGGAGACCGAGGGCTTCTGCCCAACCTCCCAGGGCTGGGCTGGACAAAGGCCTCCAAGTACAGGGATCTCCCCATCCACCCAGCAATAGATACAGTAATGTTTCCCTTAAATTACTAGAACCATTTGTGTCAAATTCCCTTTTCTGTGGATTTTTATAATTCTTTCATCAAAGATGTACATCTAACTCTAACAATATCAATGTGTGACTCAGGGCTGTGGCATGGAGCAAAATAATCATTGGGAGACAAAACCTAGAATTAAAAATGTTCCTTATCTCTTTAGGTCCAATTCAAGTATACTATTTTCTGAAGCTTTATAATTGCTAAACATTGTTAAAAGATAAAATTAGCTTCCTAATTTGGCTTACTAGCTCTTCTAAGGTGGCTGTGATTATAATGAGACATACCTCAATTTATGAGCAATCTAGGCAGGATAGCTTACTCAACCTGCAAATTACTTGCAAAATATATGAAATGTTTACAGCTCAAGATGAAAATACTGTATTAAAAATGTTCCTGGGGTCACATTAAAAATGATTGAGGGGTTTTAAAAATCTATTGGCCTTGTAGTTTGTTGCCAGAGAGAAAAGTCACATCAACAGTTTGGTATTTTGCAAGTACTTTTTAGTGTCCACGTGACTAGAAGCTAGAGGCTAGAGGAAAATACAGCATATCCTGAAAGACAGAAGAGTCCAATCTTTATACTCACATGGTACACTTCAACTGTATTCTCCAGAATAATTTCTATGAGAGTTAATATTGGTATTAATTCTATCTTCGGTGAGTCACAGGTTGAGAATTTCTCTGTAGCCAACAGTGAGAATGGAATAGGAACAAAAGAAGAAAGGGCCCTTCTTGGAGAATCTGTAATTAAGGAGGGGACAGAACAGGGGTCCAGAAAGGACAGCAGCCAAGAAAAGAAAAGGTATGGCCAGAAGTTAAACCATGTGGGGCAGATTCAGAAGGGATACTGGATTTGAGAGAAGAGAACAAGAACACTGAGGACTGGAATACCCAGAAAAGAACACTCTGCTAGGAGATCTCTTTGCTCAGATAAAAAGCATGAAGTCAATGGCTTGTGACTTGGACAACTGTTCACTGGGAACCCAGATGAGTCCGTCAGCTTACTTTGCTACAACAACTAGCAGCTCATGGAAAACTTTCAGCCATTACTGACCTTGATCAGAATGAGGTCGGAGCCAAGAAAAGAGAAGTGGAGCTCCTCCTTTCCAATTCCCTATTCCACTCATTCTCTCTGGATCCTGGTTGTGGGCAATGGTCTGCTTAACCATTGAGTACAGGACATAAAGGCAACCTTTTAGGTATATGATAGCGACAACCGTAAAAAAGGGCAAACACACTTATACCTGCAATTAAATAGAGCCGCACAGATGGTGCAAGGGAACCTTTCTATAGGTCTTGAGCCAGACCCCATCACTCTCTGTTTCATATAATGGCCCTGTGCAGTAACTGTGGACCATCACATTGCACAGATGGAAGACAGAGTTAGAGGGCTATTGAACATGTGAATTTTCCCAGTGTGTCACAATTACAGAAACATCTGTGCTAAATATTTTCAAGCTGATCCACTATAAAAATTGGCAATGTTCAATAGCACTCAATGTCTTCCCTTTCCCTAGTGGGAAAGCAGTCTAATGATTGCATTTGGGACTACAGCATAAGGCATGTACCTATGCTGATTGCTTGCTGTTTAAAGGGGCCTCATTTGCATTATGCAGTTTGTAACGTTCTTTCTTTATTCCTCCTCCTTTCTTTTTTGCTTGCAAATATAAACTGAAAAGGAAATCAAACCGTTTACTGCACTTGTCATTGAAATGTTTCCCAGGGCGCAGTTAATGGAATGGCCTGGGCAGGGGCAAGGAAAAAGAGAGCAATAAGGTCTCCTGACAGTAATTGTAGACTGTGCTGCTTGTTAATTCTGATTATATTGAAATGGATGATTGGCTGTGTCAGCACTTGCTCACAAACATGCTACTGCATCCTAGAAATTTACTAATCAAAGCAAAGTTCACAGCACTTTTTATTTATATGAATTTTGCCTTCAAGAAGCTTGCATTCTTGGGCAGTGTCATATAAATGTTAACGTTTATGTGAATTGCCTAGGATTCTCGCAGGATGAAGACTCTGGTTCAATAAGTCTGGGGGGTGGGGCACAGATTCCTCATTTCTAAGCAGCTCCCAGGTGGTGCTCATGCTGTTGGTTTAAAGATGACACTGTACAGGGCAAGGTTCTAGGTTTAGAGAATGCAAGATGAAAAGTCGATGCATCATTTGCTCTTTTCACTGGCCAGAAATTTCACATGTTCCTAGTAAACACTTTAAACAAAAAAAAAAGGAGAAGCACAACTACTTAAGAAATCCCTATCTTGCAATAATGTCCATTTTCAATGTGTTGCAATTTTACATTTACTCATCAAATACTATTTCACGGGCATGTGTTATGCACCTACCAAATGTTAGCCTTCTTTTCTGAAACTCAAACTCAGTCGAAGACAAGCAAGTAAGCAAATCATTGCAGTGCATTTGGGAAGGGCAATTTAAAAATGTAACATGGAGCGGTGCCTGGGTGGCTCAGTCGGTTAAGCATCCAACTCTTGGTTTTGGCTCAGGTCATGATCTCACCGGTGGTGAGTTCAAGCCTGGCGTTGGGCTCTGCACTGACAGAGCGGAGCCTACTTGGGATTCTCTTTCTGTCTCTCCCCTGCTCATGTTCTTTCTCTCTCTCTCTTTCTCTTTCTCTTTCTCTCTCTCTTTCTCTCTCAAAATAAATAAACATTTAAAAAACAAATAAAAATAAATAAAAAGGTATCATGGAATAGAGAATAGAGGATGAGTTTGGGAATCAGGACTGGCTGCTTCACTTACAGGGTATGTGATTCTGTACTAGTTACTTAGTTACTCCAAGGATACGTTTCTCCATCAATAAAGTCAACATACTAATCTTTTTCTTAGAGTTACTGTGTTGAAAATACATTGCATGGTACTCACCACATGATAGTTATATGCTAAAAAGTAGTCTGCTTCTGTATTTTTGATATACGAAAGCAAAATAAAACAAAGCAAAAAGACTACCCCTAGTGCAAAGATGGCAGGTGCTATAAAAATACATAAGATGACTTCATCTCTAAGGAGCTTACAATTTAATAGAAGAGATAAAAAGAAGAGCACAGGTGACTCTTAAACTGTTATGCAAGGCAGAATGTGATAAATTCTTTAAGATAAATTTTAAGAAAGTGCCAGAAATAAAGTGAATTGAATTCTGTGGAATTTGAGCTGAGACATAAAGGATAGGTAGGCTTAGAGCAGGCTATGGGAGAAAAAGAGAATTTCATTCAGGAAGAAGGGCAAAAAAACAAGAGCAATAACAACAACAACAACAACAACAACAACAACAACAGAAACTGGAAGATCTTTGTGGAAAACATTCAGTTCAGCTGGAGGGTAGGTTATGTCAAAGAGACATAGGAAATCAGAATCAGATCACAGGGAATGTGGGATACAGCTTAAGAGTTGGAAACTGATTCCATGGGCCAGGTAAATTAGTAAAACTTAGAACAGAGGAGATTTAATACATGTTAAATTTGGCAGCACTGTGTGTAAGAGTCAGAGGGAGAGAAATCTAGGAAGAGAGCTAAGTTAAGAAATGACGGCACTTGTCTCTGTTGGCGATGATAAAAGGCCAATTATAGTAGATTGAAAAGAAAGACAACAGGTACAAGGACAGAAGTAAACTGGGCAGGATTTGGGGACTGATTAGAAAATAAAACATTGGACAAGATTTCTGTTTTCTAGGGATGCCTGGGTGGATCATGTGGTTCAGTGTTCGACTCTTGATTTCAGCCCAGGTCACGATCTCACTCTTCCTAAGTTCAAGCCCTGTGCCAGGCTCCATATTGACTGTATGGAGCCTGCTTGGGATTCTCTCTCTCCCTCTCTCTCTGCCCCTCCTCTGCTCACACTCTCTCTCTCTCTGACTCTCTCTCTCTCAAAATAAATAAACATTAATAAAAACAGGCTTCCTATTTCTAGATGGGGTGACTAGGAGTACAGTGATATGATTTCAAAAATATAATGAATTTAAGAGAATGGATGGATCATTGATGACAGCAATGAAAGTGCCAGAGTAACCATGGAACCAGAGCTTGAGAAACATCTATGTAGATGAATAAACTGAAGTTCACACCAGAACGAAGGAAAACCTAGGACATTTCCTTAGCAAATACACTCACTTGGGTAAATATGGAGATAGGTCTTTTAGGTAAAGGGAAAAGCACTAGTGATGAGACAGACGACAAGGAAGATGTTCCCAGGTAGGAGAATGTTAGGAATGTATAGCACAGGTGAAATAGGTGAGCAGAGGATTTAAGAGTTAGTGATGGCTAGAGACCATGGTAGATCTGGAATTAGGCCAACTACTTAGTTGAAAGGATGTACCGGGGGGGAGTTTTAAAAGCTGTATTTGTATAGCATGGAGCTGTTACTTAGAAAGCGTATTAATTCAAGGTGGTTTCAATAGCTGCTAAAGATTTCAAAGGTCTACCGCTGTCTCCCAAATCCCTCTTTGCACTGTGTTCTGCTTTAGGAGAGAGAGGACATTATGTAACATTCTTTGTTTTAGTTTTTTGAGTAACATAATTTACCTGGATATTTATGTTCTTGAGCTTACCTTAGGTTTAAATTATATATATACGTATGTCTTTAAATACAGAAAATACCATAGAGAAAATACACTATATTTAGTTAGCTCTCCTTTGCCAATTCTCTTTCTCTCCCTCTCTTGTAGTTGAAGGTACAAACTATAAAATTCTGTGCTGGCCTTGTAACTAAATCCTAATTTTAATATAAAAACAAATACTTATAGTAGTTATGTTGTGCTACATGGAATAATCTCATACCAAAATTACTTACTCGAGAAAGATCTGCATAACCTGGAGAATAGTGGCGAGTTAAAAAGCAGCTCCTTTGCATGTCATTTGTATACACAAAGCATTGTCCTCTACAATGTTAGCTACTTACAGACCTAACCTCGTTTAATAATGCAACAGTTGAGAGTAGTAAATATTCTCATCCCCATTTTATAGTGGAGAAAACAAAGTCTCATCAAGCTTGAGTAGCACAGCTATTATGTTGAAAAGCCAGGATAAAAATAAAATCTGTCTAACGTCACAGTCCTAAATCTTTTCACTATACTGTAATGTAGGGGAAAACAGATCTCCTCTCCCTATCTTAGGCTCTTTGACCAGGCCTCTGTAAACTGGACTGGCAAAAGACAGATTAACAAGAGAAAACCATGCACATACATTGAGCCTTCATAAGTAAGTAGAGATCTGAAGAAATGGCTAAACCTGAGTGCTTTTAATACTAGATTTGCTGAAGAGCAGAAAGTGGAAAGTGTGGAAAATGTGATAGATATAAGTTCAAGATACTAAACTGGGTGAAATTTAGTAAAGCCTGTTTGGTTTTTGTTTTGTTTTGTTTTCCAGATTCCTCTATGCTACCCTCTGTCTTCAGAGATAAAGATGCTCCTTTCCTCTGGGTATAGGTGGGGCACCTCACGTATAAGGATCTTTTGGCCTATTTCAGGGGAAAACGAAGTGGTCAGAGAATCTGTTGTGCACCTACCATTTTCCTTCAGCTTAAAATATGCCATATTCCAAGGTGTCATATTATAGGGTAGCATGTTCCCCAAACCATAAGTAACATAGAACTTTCACTGTATAGCAGCCAATATATAGAAGATTCTGTGCCCTCCTGATGGCGCTGAAAGGGACAAGCTGAGCTAGTGCCACTGGCAGACAACACAGGTCTGTATCATACTTAGACCAGGACGCAAACGGACAGTGGAACATCATAATTTTGATGCAAATTCTAAAACACTTGTATTTGAAAATGATAATAAGAAGCACCTAATGCAGAGCAATTTAATGTCAAATTTTCAGCTAGATCCCTGGAGGCATAAGAACTATAAAGGAGGCAAAAATATCCTTGCTCTAGAATAATTGCAACCATTAAAATGAAATATTGCACCCACAATTAGAAAGAACCTCACAATAGTTTACCTCCTTTTTCTGTTAAAGGCTTTCCAATGAAGAGAGAATACTTTAATCCAATGGACCATATTGGAACAATGCTAATTTTATTCATTTAATTCTGGGTTTAAAATATCCATACTTACTATGTGATTTTACATATATTAAGAAGTAAGCAGGGGTGGGTGTGGACGGTACGGGGTGCCCAGGTGGCTCAGTCAGTTGAGCATCAGACTTCAGCTCAGGTCATGATCTCACTGTTCATGGTTTTGAGGCCCACATCAGGCTCTGTGCTGACTGCTTGCTTGCTCAGAGCCTAGAGGCTGCTTCAGATTCTTTGTCTCCTTCTCTCTCTGCCCCTCCCCTGCTCACGCTCTGTCTCACTCTGTCTCTCAAAAATAAATAAAATGTAAAAAAAAAATTTAACAAGTAAGGGGCCACTTGGGTGGCCCAGTCGGTTAAGGTCACAATCTCACAGTTCCTGAGTTCAAGCCCTGCATCAGGCTTTGCACTGTCAATGTGGAGCCTGCTTGAGATTCTCTCCCTCACCCTCTCTCTGTCTCTGCCCTTCCCCCATGCTCTCTCTCAAAATAAATAAATAAACTTAAAAAAATAAGTAAGATACACAGGTTATATGCTAATAATAACTCAATAAAATTGTAAAGAAATGAATTTAAAAAATAAGTAGAGTGTGTTTAAATATAGTGTTCTTAGTTGTGGTCTAATCTTAAGAAATTGTATGTAAAATAATTTTTAAGCTGTGAACTCCTGTGCAGGTAAATTAATAAATTAGGATGACTATTTTATTGCTCTCCCTGGTATGCTCCCATTATTATTACCCCCACAAACTGCAAAAGTTGAAAATGAGTATGAGGAAATGGCTCCATAAACATTAGGAATTAATGAAAGTGAAAAGATGGGCAGTTGAAATCAGAAAGTTTAGAATTTAAGATCTTGAAGGAAAATTATAGCTGTATACTTTTTCTAGTGGAGGTGTCAAAGACCAAATCTGGATGGTACTTAAAATAATAAAAACAGATTTTATTCAGGGGTGCCTGGATGGCTCAGTCTACTGAGCGTCCGACTTTGACTCGGGTCATGATCTCACAGGTCATGAGTTTGAGCCCCACTTTGGGCTCTGTGCTGCCGGCTCAGAACCTGAAGCCTGCTTCTAGTTCTGTGTCTTCCTCTCTCACTGCCCCTTCCCCACTCATACTCTCTCTCTCTCAAAAATAAACATTCAACAAAATTTTTTTTAAAAAACAACAACAACAAAAAAAACCCACCCAGATTTTATTCAGGAACTACTGCAATAAGGAAAAAAAGACCTCAGTATAGAACTGGGCTTAATTCCAAATACAGCAAATTAAAGTGGGATTTTATAGCCCAGGAGCAGGTACAGGGCTTAGTGGATAGAAAATACTAGAAGGAGACATCAACAGTAGGGGAGATTCTTGCTAACCCTACCTATTAGGATTCTTGCTGAACAGAGATGTCACTGGGGGAAAGTGGAGGTGAGGGTAGATACCAATGGTGATCCAATACCAAGGGTGAGAGATTATCTCTAAACTGACTTCTTGGATTCTCGCTAAAACTGGGTGATACAAGTATTGACACAGAAGTCCAAGGCCTAGTGAAGAAAAGAGCTCAGAGAAGCCTGAATAAAGCTTGGTTAAGAAGAGAGTTTATGTCCAGGTGGAGAATATTGAAATTGAACAGCTCAAGGTAACTTGACACTTGCTAGTAGGAAAAGTCAGCAAGGTGGATAAAGTAAGCAGATAACAAGCAACAGTTTAGAAAGAACAGTGAACATGAACTCAGTTGGATGGATATACAGACTTTAAGAGGTGAGTAAAAGATAGTACTAAGAACTGAATTTGAGATATAACCACTGATTAACAAAAGAGCAGGTATGTAATATTCTTAAAACCACCTTATTGGAAGGCAATAAGAACTATGGCAAAATTTAGATGTTAGACTCTGACAGATCTGTCTTCTAATCACTGGCACACAATTTGCTTAGTGAATTTGAATGCCACAAACATGGAGAGTCAATCTTTTCATTTAGAAACTTTTAGGAGAAATGTATCTAGCATCGTACCTGTACACTGTGTGCTCAGGAAAGGCCAATTTCTTTCCTCTTCTCACGCCCAACACATTTTTTTTACCTATTGTAAGTTTATTCTCATACATATTTTCTTTTTTGCAGCTAATTCTACCACTTTATTTTGTGGGTAATTATATACTAATACATTCCATATTACAAAAATATGTAACATTCAGCTTACCCTTAAATTTTCTGGAACTAATTTGAGAAGCAAATTACAAGTTTAAAAATCATGCCAAATGCATTTTTCCATTTAAATTCCTGTCAAGTAGGTTGCTAAGTTATACGTTGGACTTTATCATCCAAAATCTCACATGCCTGCCCCTTCTTTTTTCCACCATAAGCCTCCAAAGAATTTTATGCCCTCCTTTGTAAATATTTATACAAATATTATTATTTTTTATCTTTATTTTTTTTTAATTTTAGAGAGACAGACAGACAGACAGAACAGGGGAGAGGGACAGAGGGAGAGAGAGAATCTTAAGCAGGCTCCATGTTCAGCTCAGAGCCCCACACGGGGCTTGATCTCACGACCGTGAGATCATGTCCTGAGCCCAAATCAGGAGTCAGACACTCAATTGACTGAGCCACCCAGGCACCCCTCAAATGAATATTCCTTTAAAAATATACATTTACTAAAATTCCACTATGTACAAGGACTTGTGATTGACATGGCTCAAAAATCAACACTAAATAAGAACAAGCCTTTGCCCCTTTGCCACAAGGAACCTCTTTGCATTGCTTAAATCTTCCTCTTCTGCTGGATTGTAAATTGTTTTTGCAGAGTAGCCTACTCTGGAATTCTACTTTGAAAGTCCAATAGTCTTACTGCTATCTAGAATTAAAAATCATTCTGATTTGAGAAAAAAAGTTACTTTTTTATACTCCCTGAAGGTCAGGCAAAAATAAAACATGGAGGAGTTTGGACGGTGCCACACACCTTAGTAATTTCAAATGTTAAGTATCTTAAGTAGGGTCTGAATCCTACTAGATCCAGGCCAAGTCTGGGCTATTATGGGTCATACCTTAGAGAGATGAGCTAATGTCCTATTCTCTTCCTCAGGAGAAATTGGAATAGAAATTCCTGAATTTAAAGGGAAATTAATAATCGACACACTGCTTCAAGTGTGGAGTAGTGGTTTTAGTTTTATTGACGAGTCAATTTCTCAATCCCATTAACATTCCTTGCTCTTCTCTGAACTTTTGCCTAATTGTCAACTTTTCCGAGGGCATTGAGGGAATGGAATGGAATATAATATCTTTAATGAAAATCTCACTAGGACTAAACAAAAGGGGCCTTAAACCTCCTTGCCTAACAGTTTGGTGTTTGACACTCTTGGAAGCCATAGCCCAGTCTAAATTAATAAAAAGTTTTTCATCTAATATATCATCATTCGAAAAAGGGTATTTGTGATATTGTGACTTATAATAAGAAATATGTATTTGGTTTTTGACCTTATTTTTTGGCTCAGAGCTCTTAAAATGCTTGGAATTTCCTAAGTGATGAGAGTGTTAAAGGTGTCTTTTGTAATATTTTAGGGGAGAAAAATAATTTTCCCTCTACTCTTCTAGGTTTGTGACTGAGAACCTCCTGTAATAAAAGAATAACAGGAGAAAACCAAATAGAAGTTTAGTAACATGTTCCCTGTCTATATACATGGGAGATATCCAGGAAAACTGAGTAACTCCCTCAAATGGCTGAAGACATCAACTTAAATCTCTGTAGCCAAAAAACAAAAGATGTCGGGGGTATGGAAGGCAATTTATGAAAAGTTATCGGTCAAAGCACAATAAACAAGGGGTGGTTGTTATACAGATTTAAGTCCATGCCTTCTCTATTGATAAACTTCTAGAGTCATTTTCCTCTTTCTGGCACAGAGAGGGAGACACCTTTACACATGGAGATTCTCCTTATAATTTTAAGTGTCCCCTACAAAAAAGTAACTTCTATTCAGTTCTCAGAGCTTCTCCTATGTATACTGTTTCTTAAAAATAATCAGCCTAAAATAATTCTTACGCCAAACAGACACATTTTGGAATGACAAATTATGTTCACCTTCATTATCTTAGTGAGGTGACTTTTCGACCACACCTAAGAATGGGGAATGGCTGCCAAGAGGATCAACCATGTGATTAGAGGGTTGGAGCTTTCAGTTCTACTCTCCTGACCTCTGCAGAGGAGGCAGGGGGCAGAGGGGGTGAAGAGACTGGAGGTTGAATCAATTACAAATGGCCAATGACTTAATCAATCCTGTCTTGTGTAATAAAGCCTCCATAAAAACCTAAATGAAGAATTTTCAAGATCTTCTGGGTTGGTGAACACCTGAAGATTTGAGGGAGAATGCAGCCTCAGAGAGCATGGAAGCTCTGCTCCTTTTCCCATACTATGATCTATGTATCTCCTCGTCTGACTATTGATTCATATACTTTAAAATAGTTTGAAATAAATGAAAGCCTTTGTAATAAACTGGTACATTCATGAGAAAACTGGTTTCCTGAGTTCTGTGAGTCACTCTAGCAAACTAATTGAACCTATGGAGGGGGTCATGGTAACCTCAGATTTATAGTCAGAAGTATAAGTGACAACATGGAGTGGCATCTGAAATGGAGGGCAGCATTGATGAAGGACCATAAGGCAAGCTGAGGGCCAGGCACAAGCTAGCACAACGTCTGCCCCTCCAGGTGGGATATGTGTGATATTCCTAGGATACTCCTGGCAGCTCAGGAACAAAGGAAAGGGGGAAACAAATGGTTAACTGATAGAGTCTCCATCAGTTTACAAATACCTCAATAGCCTAATCTTCAGGAGCTCCCTACTATCTTAATGTTAATGCTTTGCTAGAGGGAAAAACCACCTTAGTTTGACAATAGCTAGGCATCCAGAAATCTGTAAATTCTCTTTAGCATATGGAAATTCCTTTAAGAAACTTCCTCTTTACTTTACCTCCCCCAACACCACAGTATATACGCAGTCACTGTTCACAACCCCAGTGCGCTATTTCTGTCCATGGGTCCTGTCCTGTGCTTTAATAAAATCACCTTTTTGTACTAAAGACATCTTCAAGAATTCTTTCTTGGCCATTGGCTCCAAACCCCCACCAACACCCCAAAACTCCATCAGTACTATGGCACTGGGTCCTTAACCTGTAGAATCTGATGCTATCTCTAGGTAGGTAATGTTAGAATTGAAGTGAATTGTAGGACAACCCAACTGGAGAATTTCTTGATAGTGTGTGAGAATCTCCCCACCCCCCACAACATTGGACTTGGTGTCAGAATCTTAGAGGAGAATCAGTTAAGTGCTAGGATGTGTATGAATTTATGTAGTTAAGAGACATAGTTAGGCCTAAATTCTAGGATCTATGTGTCTAAACGTCCATAGTCTTTATGCATAAACAAATGCCTACAACAGGAAAAGAAGGGTAGTTAATTTATTTCCAAGCCAGTCCACTGTTCCCCAGTGAACAGTCACCTTCCAACACTTGTCTCTAAGTTTTTCCTCTTCTACCAACTGTAACAACTGCCAACTTGTCAAATGATGCAGCTCTTGCTTCCCCATGGCAACAGATCCCTGCCCTGAGTGACAAGATTTCCATATTGACAACTGGAAAATGTCCCAAATAACTCCAAAAAGCACCTGGAGTTTAATTCCACATCTTAACATCCAGAAGGAGTCTTTTTTATTATTTCTCACATGTTAAAGTGAGGTTATTTATATACCTCACAACTGATGGTAGGATGACAGCCAAGCTAGGCAGAGAGTATTTGAAAGATTCAATAAACTTAGCTTCCCTGGAAATGGTATACTAATGTCTTTCAAAAGATTTGAATGATCTGCCTACAATAAAAATAGCAAGGAATTTCAAGACATCTTTTCATCTAAAATAATGATAACATAACAGCATCTAGTCACCTTAACAACAAAAAAGGTGAGGTTGGAATAATTTGCCATAAAAGACCTCAAGCTTTACATGTCAAAGTGTAAGTAAATGCAAGAGAACAAGCGAAAAATACATAAGTATCTCTGCTGCAGAATAGGTATCTTTTAATACAAGACCGAGAGCCATATTTCTTTCTCTCTAATGGCAACTCTTTATCACTAAAAATAGTGTGCTGAGAACTGACAAAGTGGAGCGTTTTTGAATAAGCCTGAATTATAGATAGTGACCTGAATGGGAGCAATGAGCATGATTCAGAACCATGTTCATTGGCAGTCCCTGCCAGGAACGTAGTAATCCTTCAGTTGCCTAATTGGTGTGTGTGTGCGCGCGCATGTGTGTAAGTGCAAAACTTTATTTGAGAGATATGATTTCTCTTCGTTTAGCATACGATTTAAAGTCATATTTTCTATCCAGTGACATAGATTTCTCTTTAGACTCTGTAGTAGATTTTTCTAAAAATAGAAATAACAATGCTGCAATAGATTTTCATAAAACTAGAAATTACTATTCTTTCTTCATGTAATTCCTATGTATGATGTGTCTTCTTTCTCCTCCATGTTGTTTTGAAAAAGAAATATAAACATGCTTTCACCACATAACAACCTTTACTTATGTTTCTTATCTACAACAGCAAACGCTTTGTGACCATGATTGTGGTTTAGTCTCAGCCTGACAGAGCATAGGTTAAACTAAATGCTTTTTGATTACTTGACACTGGCTGAAGGCCTCACTGAAAGGGTCAACAAAATATATGGCCTCTCACCTGCACCCAAAATTGATGTTTGGGCCCTCCTTCCATTTTTGTTGTCTAAACTGGGAATGCCCATCATCGAGATTTGTTGGCCTGAAGCAGTTAATGAAGTAGAGCTTCCTCACTCCCAGCTCTCATTGCTTAGGGACAGGACAGATTCTTGAGATCCCCCAAAGAAAGAGTCAAGGGAAGCAAATCAAAGGCACATATCATGTCTAGTCTTTCTTGCTGTGCCAGAGAGAAATCAGGATTTTGATGGGTTTGTTCCCCCTCAGTTATTGTGAAACATTGATGAATTGTGCTTTTTCTTTCAACCAATTTTTAAAATTTTAATAAAACATGATAGTAGATGGTCAATTTCATCTTATGCTTTCTTTTATTAATGATGGTAAATAATCTTCTTGTCATGGCCTATATTTGGTCTTTACATGTTTCTCCTTTCTATGTTATATGCCACAACCAAACGTAATTGCTCATATGTCATGGTCATAGTAAAAGAAAACTTTCTTTCACTCCTCATTTCTTATGGAAGTTGGCTTTTTTTTTTTCTCAAGGATTCAAGGCTATCTGCCATCTGTGTCTTGAAATGGAACTACTAGCCACTGGATACTTGAACTTTACCCCAGAAATTTTCAAGTCAGTGTGATTTTGCTCTTAAGGCCTTAAGGGACATTTGGCAATGTCAGGAGACATTTTTGATTGTCATGGGTGGGGGAGGGGATGCTCCTGGCATCTAGTTTGTCAGATGTCAGGGATGCTGCTAAATATCTTTCAGTGCACAGGAGATCTCCACACTACAAGGAAATATCCAGCCTTAAATGTCAATAGTGAGGAAGTTTAAGAAATACCACTTTTGACTAATTGATCTATGGTACCTGGAAAAAAACCTTGCACGTTCATTCTTGTGTCCTTCTTCGTGATGCCGTTCCAGCCCTAATTTCCCAGTGTCACAGTACTATCTCCGATCTCCTTCCCTCCTCTGAATCCTGCTCATCTCCCCAGGCACAACACAACACCCCCTGCAGAAAACAGATAGGGTTCTTAGTCTGATTAAAATGCTCCACTGAACTACATCTTTAACCAGATATAAGTTCAAAAGAAGCCAAAAAAATGTTTTTTGCTTTTTGGTGGAAATCCTTGCAAATAGTAAGTATTTAATCATTGAACTGCATTGAGGCAAACTGAACTTCCATGCTGCAAAAAGAGGACTTTGTTTTTTAAATAGCTGAACAATTCTGCATTTAATGGTCTTATTGGGTGGGAGGATGAGAAACAGCTCTACAAAAAAAAGGAGGGGAAGAAATATAGTTTCTGTATCCTATTCCATGCCTCTTGAATAAAATTTTAGCATATTGCTTACTATTTTACATAGTTTCTTCATTAGCATAAGGCAGATATGCTTCAATTTCTTTGCTGATGAGATAGTTCACGAAATTCTGGGATGTTAGCAACAAAATGCCTAAAAGATCATCTAGTCCAATTCCATTAGTTGAAGATACTGAAGGCCAGAGTAAGTATTAATTGTAACAGATTTAAGCAGTGATCTTTTGTGTGTATACCAATAATTGTTCTATGAAGTATCATTCTAATATCCCTTTAACAGATCAAGAAACTGGGTGCTTGGGTGTCTCAGTCAGTTGAGTGACTGACTTTAGGTCGGGTCTCCATCTCATGGTTCATGGGTTTGAGCCCAACATCAGGCTTGCTACTGTCAGTGCAGAGCCCACTTGTGTTACTCTATACCCCTCTCCTCCACTCCTGCTTGCATGTGCTCTCTCTCTCTCTCTCTCTCTCAAAAATAAACATTTAAAACAAATCCCAGAAAAATATAGGTAATATTTCAAAAAGAGGGGTGGGAGGGGCGGGGCAGGCACCTGGTGGCCCAGTTGGTTAAGCAACCTACTGTCCATTTCAACTCAGGTCATAATCTCTGGTTCATGAGTTCAAGCCCCAGGCCAGGCTCCTCATCCTCACTGACGGTGAGGAGACTGCTTGGGATTCTGTTTCTCTCTCTCTCTCTCTCTCTCTCTTTCTCACATTCTCTCTCTCAGCCCCTCCCACATGCATTCTCTCTCTCTCTCTCTCAAAATAAATAAATAGACTTAAAAAAACTCATAAAACATCACCAAACTGAGACCTGGAGAGGTTAAATAACTTGTCAGAGATCATAATGCTCATCAGTGATAGTCTGTACTTTCAACTCCTGCCATGGAGCTCCAGTGTTTGTTTTGAGACTGCATACTTCATTGTTACTCCATTAAATTTTTTCCCATGGTCAAATGGCAATTTAGAAGCAGAGCAGTAGTCAAAACTCAGATCTTCTCTCTCCAGATCTAGTGTTCATACCACTCTGCAATATTGTCTCCATTTATTACAATAATTCTCTGTAGAAATTAAATGAAAATTTTATCTCAAAAACAGAAAATTCATATAGAATCAAACTTTTATCTGCATAATAAAGCATATGTATGCTTACGGGATTAACCTGTAATATATTTGATCACCAAAGTACCTTATAAAGGATACACAATAACTACAAAGTAAACAACTTTTTTTCTAATTCTGTTTTTTTATATGTCCTGTATTTTAAGAATTATTTAGTTGGCATATGCAAAGTTCAGGAAGACAAGCACATATCTAGAAAGTAAAGTTTCTAGATTAAAATTGAAAAAAAATATATTCATTGTTAATGAAGGTGAGGTAGATCAGTGTTTAACAGACAATATATTCAGAACACTGACTAGAAATGTTTTTATTTGCACTTATTAAATAATATGCTTCAAAAACTCTCTGATTTGTAAAGTTTCACTATTTGCAAATTCTTTGAAATCCTTTTCTTAAGCATTTCTTAAAGTTGTTTCTTAGACCACTCAATCCTACAGCATTCTTTGTGGGGGAAAAATGTATTCCTAAAATGAAAAAGTTTAGCAAACTGCAAAATGTCTTCCTCTTGGAGAATCATTGTGAACATGAGAATATTACAAGGTTTTGAGGGTCTTGCATTCAAGAGATTTGTATGACTTGGCCTAAGCCACCATTTACCAATTTAATTTGACTAAATCTTTACGTTTACATAGGACATATTAATGTGCCCAATGCACATGCTTTTGGTGATATAATTCTGAAAATACTAATGTAGTGTAAAGCATGAATAGGAGAGGCAGATCAGGGAATAAGAGACAAATCATGTAAGAAGAGCAATATGGGAGAATGATTCAATTCATCCTTCCACTCAGTAAAGGAAGCCCCACTGCATAGCATCTGACAGGAGCCCTCCACTTTGACATTATGAGGGACAGCCAAATTACTAGCACATGAGGTGGACCATCACATTGCAAACTCCTTAGACGGTCATTGGACAGCCTCCATAAATCCAGCCTCTGACCAAATCCAAACGTATCCATTCACATCAGGTCCTTGTTCTCCTAACCCTTCCTTATGCCAAATGTGAGATACCCTTTATCTATGAAATCAGATCTATCAGATCTATCAGATCTCTCCATCTTAGTGATAAATCATATATTTTGGTATTTGATTGGATTTTACAAGTTATTGCAGTCTAATTCTTTTATATGTTAGGTCTTGTTTTCTCTAAATCTTTCATATGACTCCACTGCAAGTTTATAAAAAATGTTGGAACAGGGTTAAAGAAATAGATGTCTGTTTATCACTCTAGCCCAATGTTGAGCACAAAACAAATAATTAACATAAACTGTACGAACAAATAAGGTAGATATGTTCCAAAAATAGACTATGTCATTTTAATGAGAAGAACTTTAGGCACTTTTCTTTCTAATAATATCACAAGATTTTTTTAAATTCCTTGATCAGAAACAATCTTATAAACAGGAAGGTAGAAAATTGGAGTTGTCACAGAAATTTAACTAGAAGGAGCCAAGACAACTTAAAATGGTAAATATATTTCCCTAATCATCTTTAAACTACCAAAAGGAAATGAAGACAGGAGATTGACTTACATTTATTATTGCTCGCTTGCTAACTAAAATGTAAAATTATTTTCATATAGTATCTGTTCTCCCTGCCACCACTTACTCCCATGTCAATGTATCATATTCTTTTCCAATTATTCCTATTTTTGTTAGGATCTGGATAGATTTTGGCTGAAATTCTTTTATTCAATTTCATTTTTGTATGTTGATTCTTACCTTTTACCTAAGTGACATAGCAGCCAAGACTCTTGAGTAATTGGACCAGTTTTGGAAACAGCAAAATTCTTTTGGTCTTTGTTGCCCCAAATCTTTCACAAACTTTATAAAATACAGGTTTACTTGGAACAAACATTTCTAGGGAGAAGTTGCATGAAACAATGATCTGTTGCTTGTATGTCAGAGATGTATTGGTTTAATGCAATAGTTTAATATAAGGACCTGGGCAAAATCTTGTCTGGGTTTGAATCTTTGCCACTATTCTTGGGAAAAGTACTTAACTTCTCTGGGCCTCAAAGAGCTAACACTCTTAGGAGCTATTAAAATTAGATTCTTTTTCCCCCTGGGTGGATAGACTCTCAGGTAGCATGGATATGAAAAAATAGGGCAAGAAAGGAAAGTTTATATTATTTTAAATAAAACATTTGCATAACTACGTATCACACGATGTTCTAATCACTTTACAAATGTCACCTCAGGTGACCCTTATAAAACTTCTATGACCTATGCACGTTATAATCCACATTTTACAGGTAAAGAAATGGGCAGAGATAGGTCAGAGGGGTAGGGTCTGGGATTCAACTGTGGCAGACTTACTACAGAGGACATTTGCTTTCCCATAGCCAAAGACATTTTAAAAACATTGGTTTAAACAGTTAAATGTGTTTCTCTGCAAGAAGATATAAAACTTTTAATATGCTAATATGCATTGGTGAATCTCCAAGAAATGTGTATGGTAATCAGGGTTTCCCAGCAGTTTGACAGCAGAATGGAAAAAAAAAATTATTCTTTCAAGATTCTCTCATAGGAATTGTATTCCTTGGAAAAGTCTCTGGAGGAAAGGAAAGAAAATTTCAGTTTAAATCATATAGATTTGACTTCCATAAAAGGGCTTCATTAACAGATTAGAAAAGAAAATAACTGTGAATGACTTAATTTTAATGATGCTCAATACAGCTCTGCAAATTATTCTGAAAGGAATGAAAACTTTTAAGGTGAAGAATTCAGATTAAAAAAAAAAACGGTTTTGAAATACCAATAGGAAAAGCATTTCTCTTAGCTTTGATGAATGCAACTTTAAACATCTGTCTATTGAACTTATTTAAGATTCCAGGGCCCATTTTGCAATTCTGAGCACTGTTATCCACTCTGAATAAATGTTTCCCTCCCACCTAACTCCCTTTAGAATGTCAACTGAAAGAGAGGTTTCCACTTTTTGTTGTAAATCATTATGGTTATTGTTCCTATTAGGCAATTGATCCATTAACTTTCAAAAGTGATGCATTCCAATAATGGATAAAATATTTGCTTTTCTATAATCTCATTAAGAGATCTCTGGAGCCTTCTGAATGATATAATCTACATGAATACTGATTTAGTAATTGCAGGTGCTATAAAGGCTTAGCCGGGAAAATAATAGACAACACACCATTATAATTACAAACATGTTCATAATCCTTTAGGGTTTACAAAGTGCCTTCTCAAATTTGATCCTCGATCTTTGTTAAGTAGGAGAGATATCAATGTCCTCATTTGTCAATGAGAAATTTAGGTTCCAGAAAATAAGGAAATTACCCAATTTCACACAAATAGAAATTAGTAGAAATAGGGTTTGTTTTTGTTTCTAAAACTCCTACACTTAATGCTGTTTCATGATTTGTGTAAAAAAATTGAATTATAGTTAAGAATGATATAATTTTCATTTTAAGAGAGGGTTATTTCTAAATAGATAAATAACACAAAATATCAAGACAAAAATGAAAAAGAATCTTCCACATATCCTATTTCTTTGTTTGTTTTTAACAAATAGATTGGGATTAGTTGATGATTGTCAAATTAGCTATTTATTTTTTAAAATTGTTTTAACATTTATTCATTTTTTGAGAGACAGAGCATGAGAAAGGGAGGGGCAGAGAGAGAGAGAGAGAGAGAGAGAGAGAGAGACAGAATCTGAAGCAGGGTCCAGGCTCCGAGCTGTCAGCACAGAGCCAGATGGGGGGCTCGAACCCACCAACTGTGAGATCATGACCTGAGCTGAAGTTGGTACGCTTAACTGACTGAGCCACCCAGGTGCCCCTTAAATTTGCTATTTACACTGAGCAGTGGGTACAAGTACTTCTGACAAGGTCCGTACATTTCTTTGAGTAAAATACATGTTTTTCCCTTGGATCTGTGCATCTTAATCCCTGATATAATGCAGGCAGGCAGACACTTGAAGGAAGGAAGGAAGGAAGGAAGGAAGGAAGGAAGGAAGGAAGGAAAGAAGAAAGGAAAGAATAAAAAATACAGAAATGCAGAGGCCTATTCTTGTCCTAAAATGAGAAATGCATTAGCTGTGTCTCCCTTTCTCACCTCTTCTTCCCAGCCTGTCACCCCATCCTTCAACCCTCTGTCATGCACTGTGTAAACCTTCCTCATATGAGCTTTGTTCCTGGCTATGTGAGGATCTGTCTTACTATGCTATTCTTGTGTTCATTCCCTTGGCATATGTGACGTTTAGTGCAAAAGAAATCATTTCTGTGCCAAGGATGTTTGTAGCTATTAGTAAAATGAACGACGCATCAGGGAATTTATAGGAAAGGACACTTAATTAAGGATTTGTGGCTATACAATCCGTACTTCTTGAACAGGCTCTTGGCAGGTGTTTGATTTTGTTGCCATGGTAGACCATATGATATTTCCCCATTAAGTAAATGTATTTTTCACAAGCTACTAGGTTACTTTTTAGTAAAGAGAGTGGCAAAGGATGGCTTGGATTTTTATTTTCTAGATCAGCCATCCTATATCTCTTATCATGAGTGTCACTATAAAATAAAATATCTAATGATGTCCAATATGACAGATAGTATGAGCCACTCAAGTGATAATAAATTCATAGAATTCAAAATAGAAACTAACTTAAGAACTAGTGAGTAAGGGTCTTTTTCTGTTTTAAATGCTGATTTCTTGAGATCACATCATTTCATATATAAAACATGATCCTTCTCTCCTTGTAGTAAGGTTCTTTTACTAAAACACTTGGGTGGTTCAAAGGGCAGGCCCCAGCACCTAACTACTGGAGTATATACTTTGGTTTCCTCACTTGGAGAAATCGCATAGCCTTCCTATTTCTTAAATTGTGATAATGGACTAATGCTTACTTTTTAATAAGGTGTGAAGAGGCAAATGAGCAAATAAATGCATGCAAGAAGCCATGGTGATTAGTACATAATAATTAACAAAAGTTAGTTTTTATTAATATATGTCCAACAAGTTTAATATATTAATATAAGTACTACCAAGGGGGCTTATGAATCAATAATCATTAATATCAACTAATTATCAATAAATCTTAGTTTCCCATTTATTTCAAGCACACCTTCCTACAATGTAAATATTTTTCATGAAGAAAAGAAATAGTGCTAGCCTAAACTGGGAAATATTCCTAAAATAAAACACTGCATCGTTCATCAGACCATTACTTACAGAAAGTAAAGAGAAGAGATGTTTAGGAAGGTCTAACTCTTTTTAACATCTTGAAATATAAACTAAGCAAAGAACCTACAAAAATAAAGCAATTATTACAAAGTATAATAAATTATCTGATTGGGAAGTAAAGAAAGCATTAGTCATATAAAAATAGGACCACTACATCCAGAGTGGGCTGCCTAGGCTAAGGGACTTTTAGTAAAAACTTTATAAAGAAAGTAAAATTTAAGTTAAGACCTATTGGATATATAGGAAAGACCTAGATAAAGAGAGCATGGTGAAAGGTGAAATTTATGAGTAGAGGCGAGGTTGACATTTCAAGAAGAAAGTAACATGTGAAGACTTAGAGGTAAGAGGACATAGAATTTTTTGAGAACTGAATGAATTTCAGTCTTCACAGTTTCAGTAGAGAGATGGATGTGGGGCAATAGGAGGGCAATAGGTAAGGTGGTAGAAAGAATTGGCTTCAAAAGAAGTACATTTGTTTAAGATTTTGGAGGTCCCTAAGGTCCATGATCTAATTTTCATTTTATAAAGAAGCAAAATGAAAGTGGAGGAATAGACAGGGAAATGAGGTACAAAACAAAGTCAGCAAGATCAGTTAGGAGGTGGAAGCAATAACCCAGAAAGAAGATGATGATGGGATGAAGGAGTAATGGGTAGATGATGGTAGGATGGAAAGAAATGGATATGATTGCTATTTTGAAAGATGGAAGTCCTCCAGGATAGGAAAAGGACTAGTTAAAAGAGAGATTACCAGTGACATGCTATTTTGCTTTTTAAAATAATTGCAGATCACATGATTTCACTCATATGTAGAATTTGAGAAACTCAACAGATGAACATAGGGGAAGGGAAGGAACAATAAGATAAAAACATAGAAGGGGGCAAGCCATAAGAAACCCTTAAATACTGAGAATAAACTGAGGGTTGCTGGAATGGGAGGGAGGTGGCGGGGTGGGTTAAATGGGTGACAGGCATTAAGGAGGGCACTTTTTGGGATGAGCACTGTGTGTCATATGTAAGAGATGAATCACTGGGTTCAACTCCTGAAGTCAAGACTACACTGTATATTAACTAACTTGAATATAAATTAAAAAATAAAAATAAAGTAAAATATAATTATGATATATAAAAAAGTAAAATAAAATAAACGCATAGAATGATTAAAGTGTCAGTGGTTGAACACAAAGAGAAATAAAAGGTATCATTAGCCTCAGAGGCATGTGGAATTTTACACGTGTTGAGGATCATAATATGAATGAGAGAGTATGAACAAGGAGGACATCTAGCATGTCCTGAGGAAAGTTCTGAGGACTTTGGATTTATAAAATTAAAATTTATAAAATTTGGACATCTAGCATGTCCTGTTTTCAGTTCTGAGGAAAGGAAGGGTAAAACAATGAGCCTGCTTCACATGGGTGGGTTTAAAAATTAGTTCTCATGAGCTCATGGTTTGCTCTGAACACCCAGTCCCCCATACCACCTGAACCAACATAGAGTCTCAATCTTACAACCCTTCTCTCTCCTCACGATGCAAAATTGGAGACACAGGGAGCAAAAGAACTGAATGGGGTTTGTTGCAAATGGGGCTCCATATGGCCTGGTGACAGGGGAGGAAAGAACAACTCCTTGACTTGCTGTTTGCTACTTGTCAATTTTGGACATTTTTGGACACTGCATCCTCAATAAGACATTGTGCAACCCAAGGTTCATTCCCTCACAAGAATCCCAGCATCTCATGTTGGCTATATTTTTGTACTTGCATCATTTTAGGTATTACCCCTCCAAATGCCTCTCTCCTTATGTCTCTGTGTAACTGAGGTCCTTATTTCACGCAACAGTGTTCTAACTTGCTTCCTTGTCATTTTGAGTTCAGGGTAGATTTTGTATGGAAGAAAGACTTCACAGAGTTTTATGTTTATATTAAATTTAATTTTTTGAAGTTACAAATTCAAACCCCTTGTCAAGTACTTAAGTACAATTAGCAAATTCTTTTCAACTTACAAATCTAGAAGAACAGTTATCTTTAAAGGGACTTTGAATATGACTTCAAACCTTTTAAACAGAATTTATAAATGAAATATATTTTAGGTTAATTTTAAGCATTTTGATTTTCTAAGAAAAATCCTTCCCAAGTATTGGGGACTTTTGTAAATCCAATAAATTAACATAAATATGGCACAATTTAAGTTTGTATAAATGTTTATAATGTACTATACATAAACTTAGCAAGATTTTAACTTACATTATCAATATGAATCAATTACTCAATAAAATTTTAAATTGGATTTACAGGGCTGTCACTCAAACATACCAGATTCTATTCAATTTCACATACACTAAAAACAATGTATAGGATGTGTTCTATCATACATCATATCCCAAGATAATAACTTAATTTAATTCTCTTAAAATATCTTTATACTTTATTCTAATGAACTCTAAAGTTGAAAGATACAAACACACTAAGAAATACATGCATATGGCACAAGGGACATATGGCCAGAAATTTTTGCTGGTCAGGATCTCTGGAGTTCAGAAATGTGGTTCAATTCTCACTGTTTGAAACTCTCACTGTTTGAAATGTCAAATATCATCCCAGATACTTTTGAGTATTGTCTCATCACTATTTTACTGAGTGAATTCTTGTTGGCAACCCTAAGCAGACAGAATAGACTCTGTTTGGAGTTGTTATATTAATAGTTGCCATGAAGGATATGATCCTGTGATCATATAGCCCTGACTCCTTGTTACCAATATACAATCATCTGACCCTTCTTCCTACATACAGAAGGCTGTAGCTCCCACCATGGGTGAAAACTGAGATTGGAGTTTGTAATTATTTATCTCTTGATAGACACACAATTCTTTAAACAAATACTAAAGGTATTTATCTTAATAAAATAGTAAAATAAAATATCTTTATGACTATGCTAAAGATTATTGAACTCAATGGAACCATGAATTGATTCAGTCCTTTATATTTTCAGAACCATACAACTTTCATGGATATTAACATTTAACTCTCCCACCCCTGTAGCCAAAGCTATGGTCAATAAGTTGGTAACTTACAGACTTTTTTTTTTCATTCAGAACTCATTTCTAAGGTCTTGGCCCTATATTGAACTACATAGTCAATATTTCCACTTGGATGATTTTTTGCACCTCAAATAATATTTTTCCAAAACTGAACTCATTACCTTGTCTATATCTTGCCACTTCAAGGGTTCCCAATTCAATAAATGTCACTGCTATTCACAAATTGCTTGAGACAGAAATCTAACAGTAATGCATGACACATCCTTCTTTCTCTAATCACGTATAATCAATCACTTGTCAATGCTAGTTCCTAAGTGTATTTTAAATCTCCAATTTTCTCTCTCCTCCTACTAAAGCTGATCTCTCAGTTTCAACTATTTCTTCCTCCAACTCATACCTCTCACAGTATAAAATACTTTTTTTTAAAGGTGAATCTGATCACTATAGCTCTGAGCCAGAGTACAAAAATCTTTCTCTATCATTGAAAGTTGGAATCTATTTTTCCATCCTTTCAATTTGGGTTGGTTATGTGACTAACTGAGGCTAATGGGACATCAGCAGGCATGCTAATAGCAGAATCTTGAAAAGTTCCTAACACACTGGAGTTTGTTCCTCACAGCTCTTGTAACACTTTCACCTCCATGTAAGAAAGTTCAATTTAGTCTGCTGAAAGGTGAGGGGACATTTGAATAGAGACAAGCCATCCCAGGACAGACCTTATACACCAATCAGCCTCCAGCTGTTATAACAACTGACCAAAGATGCATGAGTGAAACCAGCTGAGAACTAGAGGTAGAGGGGGTAACTAGTGAGACCACTGGGTCCCTAGTGAGACCAGCCCAAATTGCCAACCCATAGTTATGAACCAATTAAATGATTGTTGTTTTAACCCACTAAGTTTTGGGGTGGTTTGTTTGTTTCTCATTAAAAGATTAATTATACAAGTTTCTTGATTAAAACTTATAAACTGTTTCCCACTTACCCCTTAAAATACATTGCAGACTCATGGAAGAAGAGGAGAGACAGTGCCAAAATGAAAAAGTATTCTAAGAAATAATGGCTGAAATATCCCCAAATTTGGCAGACATGAACCTAAAGAAACCTAAAGATTCAAGAAGCTGAACAAACCCAAAATAGGATAAAACCCAAAGAGTTCTATCTCAAGAAATATCACAGTCAAATTTCAGAAACTAAAGAGAAAGAAAAGATTCTTGAAAGCTGTGAAAAAGAAATAACATATTACCCATAGAGAGAACATTTTTGAATGAGAGAGGACTTCTCATCAAGAAACATAGATGTCAAAGGGAAGTGACCTGACATTTTTCAAGTGCTGAAAGAGAATTATCATTCCAGAATACAATGTCCATGGAGAGTATCCAACAGTAATAAGAGGAAAAATCAAAACATTCTTGGATGAAGAGAAATTCAAACACATTTTGACCAGCAGACCTATCCTAAAATAATGGATAAAATAAACTTTTAAACACAAAAGGAACATAGGTGAAGGAATTTTGGAACATCAAAGAAAATAAAAACTAGGTAAGGCAAAATATGGGTCAGTGTAAAAGATTCATCTTCTCTTGAGTTTTCTAAATTATATTTAAAGAGTGATACAAATATACAATTCTTTTGGTATGGTTCTAAAAGTATATAGAGGAAATATTTAACACAATTATAAATGTAGGAGAATAAGGAGACATAGAGAGAGATGAGGTTTCTATACTTTATCTGACTGGTAGAATCATGATACTCTTGGACTATGATAAGTTATTTATATATAATGTAATACCTAGAGCAACCAGTAAGAAAGCAATACAAAGAGACACATTCAAAAACACTTAAGATAAATCCAAATGGTATTTTAAAATATGTTCATGTAAACCACAGAAAGCAGAAAAGTTAAAACAAAGAAACACGAAACAGAGAGAAAGCAACAAAATTAAATTGCAGATATCAGCTCTAAGAGAGCAATCACTACGTAAAATGTAAATGTCTAATTTCACCAAGTAAAAGACAAAGATTGACAGAGGAGATTAAAAATGGTGACTCATCTATATGTTGTCTCATAGAAACTCACTTCAAATATAAGGATAGAGGCATATTGAAAATAAAAGTAAAAACACACATATCATTTAAGCATTAATAAAAAGAAAGCAAAGGAAGCTATATAATTTTTAGATAAGTTAGATTTCAGAGCAAAGAAAATTGTTTGAGACAAAAAGAAACATTATATAATGATAAAAGTGTTGATTCACCAAGACATAGCAATACTATATACACATGCATCAAAAAACAAAACAGCAAAAAATGATAGAGCTAAAGGAGAAATAAACAAATCCACAAACATAATTGGAAACTTTAACACACTTTTCTAAACAAGCGATAGAACAGTTAGAAAATTAGCAAGGATATAGAAGAAACTCAACAACACCATCAACCAACAGGATCTGACACTTGTAGACCACTGTCAACAATGGAATACATATTCTTTTTAAAAGCTCAGGAAACATATACCAAGATAGTCTATATACTGTGCCATAAAACAAACCTCATCACTTTAAAAGATTTGAAATCAGAGTATGTCCTCTGACCAAAATGGAATCAAATTAGAAATCAATAACAAAAAGATAACAAAGGAACATTTGGAGACTAAACAAAACCCTTCTAAACAATCCTTGAGTCAAAGAGAAGATCTCAAGGGCCATAAAAAATTCATTTAGCTGAATGAAAATGAAAATGCAACATGTCAAAATTTATCAGTGCAGCTAAAGCAGTACTGAGAGGGAAATCAATAGCCCTAAAATGCATATTTAGAAAAGAGGGGAAATCTCAAATCAATATCTAAGTTCCCACTTTAAGAACCTGAAAAAGAAAATAAATAAATAAACTCAAGGATGCAGAAAGAAGAAATAATACTGATAACAGCAGATGCACATGAAATTGAAAATTAAAGGATAATAGTGAAAATCAATAAGATAAAACTGTTTCTTTGAAAAGATTAAAATTGACAAACTTCTAGGAGGATTGAAAAGGAATAAAAGAATAAGGACACAAATTGCCAACATCAAAAATGACATAGGAGAGATATAAGTACAGGCGTGTAGATACCAAAAAAATAATAAAATAATACCAGAAACAACTGTATACACATAAAGTAGAAAACTTAGGTGAAATTCTTTGAAAAACACAAAGCTCACCAAATGTTAAATATTTTGTTTGATTGTTTTATAACTATAAAGGAAATTTAATTCATAATTTAAAATTTTCCCCCAAAGAAACCTCTAGGTTTCTAGGTCAGTGTGGCTTCTCTTGAGAATTCTACAAAATATCAAGAGAATTAACACTAATTTTACACAATTTCTTTCAGAAAATAGAAGAGGAAGGAACACTTCCCAATTAATTGTACTAAGCTATTATTACTTTGATACCACAATTAGTAAAAGACAGTACAAAAAGAAGAAAAAGAAGAAAACTAAGGACAATAGCACTTATGAATACAGATGCAAAACCCCTTAAAAATATTAGTATACACAATTCAGTGATATAAAAAAGATTATATTCCATAACCAAGTAGAGTTTATGCCAGGGATGAAAGCCTTTTTTAATATTCCATAATTAATCAGTATAATCCCTCATGTTGAAAGGCTGAAAAAGGATATCACATCATATTAATCAGTGCAGAAAAAGTGTTTGACAAAATTGAATGCCCATTCAAGATAAAATCTCTCAGAAAAAGAGGTAAAAGGGGGAACATACTTAATTTGATAAGGGCATCTACAAAATATCTACAGATAACAGTATACTTAAAGGTAAAAGACTGATGCTTTTCCTTTAATATCAGAAACAATGTGAGAATGTCCACATTTACCACTCCTAGTCAACATAGTGCTGGAAGTTCTAGCCAGTGTAGTAAGGCAAGAAAGGCATTTCTATCAGTAATGAATACATAAACACAAAATGAAAAGGCTACTGAACCATTTAAAATCACTGGGGGATAAAAGGAAAGAAAAAAATTCTTAGGTGTAAATCTAATAAGCATGTATAGGATTTGAAAACTAAAAAAATGCTAATTAACAAGGTCAAATGTAATCCATATAAATGGAGAGATGCAACATGTTCATTGTTTGGAAGATTTAAAATAGCAAAAATGCCAATTGTCCCTAAATTTAAATGCATGTTTAATGCAATCCAAACAAAATCCTAGCAAAATTTGTTATAGATATAAACTGATTTTTTTAAATTTATATAAAAAGGCAAAGGTAAAGCTAACATTTTTTGAAAGGGAAGAGTAAAAGAATTCATCTATTTCATTTCAAGATATTATATGGTTATAGTAATCAAGACAGTGTGTTATTGTCAGAGGGATAGACACACAGTCAATGAACATAGAAATCAACCCATGTAAGTATTGCTAACTGATTTTTGCAAAGATACAAAATTAATTCAATGGAGGGGAGACTTTTCAGTAAATGATACTGGAGTGATTTGACCTCTATAGGCAGAAAAAAAATAAACCTGGACTTAAGTCTTTCATGTCATACAAAAATTTACTCAGTGTGGCTCATGAACTGACATGGAAAATATAAAACTATAAAATGTTCAAAAACAACACTGAAAAATATCTTCAGTATCTAGGACTAGACAAAGAGTTCTTAGACTTGTCACAAAACAAGACAAAACAAAACAAAACGTGATCCATAAAAGGTTAATGTTAGATCTAATCATATATATATATATATATATTTTTTTTTTTTTTTTTTTTTTTCTCTGTCAAAGACCCTTTTAAGAGAATAAAAAGCCATGAGGCACCTGGGTGGCTCAGTTGGTTAAGTGTGTCTGACTCTTGGTTTCAACTCAGGTCATGATCTCGTCGTTTCATTAGTTCAAGCCCTACATCTTAGTCTGTGCTGGCAGCACCGAGGCTGCTTGGAATTCCCTGTCTCCCTCTCTCTCCACCCTCCCCTTCTTGTGCTATCTCTATCTCTCTCAAAAATAAATGAATAACTTGAAAAAGAAAGAAAGAGAGAATAAAAAGCAAAGATATGGACTGGGAGGAAAAAAAAAATTGCAAAACCACATTTATCTAGAACATACCAAAAAACTCTCAAGACACACATTAAAATAAAAAATCTAATTAGAAAACAGACAAAATACATGAAAAGATATTTCATATACAGAGAACATACAGATAGCAAATAAGCATATGGAAAAATGTTCAACATCATTAGCCATTAAGAAGGTGCAAATTACAACCACAATGAATTATTTCTATGTACCTATCAAAATGGCTAAAATAAAAAATAGTGACATTGCCAAATGCCAAATCGGTCTTTTCTTCCTCTTTTTTACTCAGGGGTACATTATATTCAGGTAGAATATTTGATATTTATTTTATTTTTTTATTTAATATTTTATTTTATTTTTTATTCAGAGGTACATTATATTCAGGTAGAATATTTAATATTAATATTTAATATTTAATATTTAACATATTTCCCTATATAGGCTTGGCACACCCTATAGGCTTGGCACTCCATTGTAGTTTGGGGATGGTTTCTGAGAAGAGTTTGCTCACAGTTTATAATCTGGAACTTGATATATGCATGACCTACAGGGATTTCCAATGATTCTAAGGCTCAAGAGAAGTAACATAAATACTCATAAGTGGCATGGTGTACTCATTATCTATTACTATTTAACAAATTACTCCAAAACTTGGCACTTACAAAACAAATATTTATTATCATAGTTTCTGTTCTTCAAATACCCAGGCATGGCCTATGTAGGTATCTCTGGCTCAGAGTCTTTCATGAGGTGGGAGTCAAGACGTCAGCTTGACTTTACTGAAGATTTGTGGCCTCTACTGGGCATTGGTCCACTTCTAAACTTATTTACGTGGGCTCTGTTCATCATGAAACGTTGGACTGAGTGAAATCCTTGTGCATTCTGAACTCTTTGCTGCCTTTTGCACGTGCATTTCCATCGGACTGACACCCAACATGCCACATGACTTCCGCTAGAGTAAGCAGTCCAAGGAAAGGAAAGGGGGGGGGGGGAGAGGTTACTCCCCTGCAACTTAGAAACTGCTGAACTCCTGCTCATGTATGAGAGTCCTAGGTGAGGTGACTCTGGCTCCAAGATTTCTATAAGCTCATAGAAAATGGACAGAAGCTAGCAGTTGAAACAGCTTGCAGCTCACCCAAAAGATACTTGAGAGGCAAAAACAATATGGTGGTTTCACAGAGAATTCCCTGTGCTGGAGGGCTACTGAGGCTGCCCACCTCAAGAACTATTAAACATTTTCTATGAGATCGTCTGCATTCTTTGTTATCAACAACAGAGGCAACAGAGGGTAATATGAAAACCCCAGATGCCAGAAGTCACAGAAGATGACAATGAATAAACCATACAACTTCATACTCCCTCTACCTCAGAAGCAGATGCCCCTTCCTCCCTGTTTTCCTTGTTTTCAGACAAAGAGCAAGCGTGGCAAATCGAGGAGGAAGCTCAGAAAGAGAACTTTGGATTGTGAGCAATGACTGAGAGGATAATACTTGAATGTGATTGCGTATTTCCTAAGAGAATCTGATATTTTATTGCCCGGGGTAGAATAAAAGCTATCGGTTTGGATTGAATTTGCCATGTTGGGCTAAAAATAATTTCTCCTTAGCTGAGCAGGAAAGGCGTATGAAAATTTTCAGTTACATTAAAAAAAAGGGAAGTAAGTTTGTGATTTTTCAAATTAGCTGGAGTGACTATTCAGTCATAGTAAGTCATTCAGGCACTTAATTCACTGCACTGTGGTTTAACTTAATGACTTACCTGTATGCATTTTAATCCCCAAGTTAAACTCATGGAAATCAAACATCCAAAATAATTTTGCATTTACTTGTTCTCCTTTCTATGGCATGATATATATATATATATATATATATATATATATATATGTGTGTGTGTGTGTGTATGTATATATATATATATATATATATATATATATATATATATATATATATATAAACATATTGATTAGGGGTGCCTGGGTGGCTCAGTCGGTTAAGCATCAGACTCTTGATTTTGGCTCAGGTAATGTCTCAGATTTGTGACATCAAGCCCAAGTAGGGCTCCACACTGAGCATGGAGCCTGATTAAGATTCTCTCTCCTTCTTTCTCTGCCCCTCCCCTGCTCACAGGCATGTGTGAGCATACTCTCTCTCTCTCTCTCTCTCTCAAAAAAAAGAAAAGTTATGATCAGAATACACTAAAATACATTTATTTTTAAAATGATGTAAATTAATTGACACCTTCCTCCATTCTCTTGGGGTGGGTTCATCTCTCCTTGATAATACTAAAAGCCATGGGGATCAGTTGAGGCAAAGTTGTCACATTTACTGGCAACTTATGCCAAGTCACAAAAGCTACTAGCTAATTATGCTCTACTAGTTTTAGTTTAGAAATGATTTATAAGTTATCTATTGCTGTATAACAAATTTCTCCCAAATTTAGAAGCTGGTAACCATATTTTTTTAATTTTAATTATTTTTTTTTTACTTTAGAGAGAAAGTGTGCTTGATCAGGGGAGAGGGGCAGAAGGAGGGAGGGAGAGAATCTTAGGCACAAGTGTGGAGCCTAATGCAGAGCTTGATCCCAGGACCCTGGGATCATGACCTGAGCCGAAATCAAGAGTCTGATGCTCAAACAACTGAGCCACCCAAGCACCCCAGTATTGTTTTAAGTAAATAAATATTTATTATTGTGCAGTGTCTGTGGGTCAGGGATCAGGATGTGACTTAACTGACTACCTCTGGCTGAAGATTCCTGCTGAGCTGACAGTTAAGCTGTCACCCAGAGCTATGGGCTCAGGTAAAGTCTCCTTTGGAGGCGGAGGGATTTGCTTCCAGTTTTGCGAGACAGAGAAAGAGCTAGAAAGCATGTCTGGGACAGGTGCCATAGCATTTTTATAACCAAATCTCAGAAGTGGTATCTGTCACACAAATTCTGCCATGTTCTATTCATTAGAAGTAAGTGAATGATTTCAGCTCACATCCAATTACACAAAGGCATGAATATCAAGAAGCAGGAATGATTGGAAGCCATCTTTAGAGGCTGCTAACCATAAACTTCTTCCCAGAAGTGATGCCCACAGTGCAAAAAGTTAGAAAAATTTAATTGATAAATATTTGGTTTTACTTTGGTCACAACCACACAACAGGGAGGAAGAACCAGCTAATACCACAGCCAAGTAGCTGTTAGTGATTCCCCATGTGACCCCACACTTTGTATTCAACTCAAATCCCTTCTGTCTTCCCCTTTATAGATGAACTTCTAGTATCATACACAGTGTGCCTCCTACACATGTTCCTATTAGCTTGTGGTTTTACTAATTATAACTTTTGCATTAATAAAACCAACAAGAATGGCAAACACTTACATAATTCTGTGTGTCATGTGCCGTCCTAAGAGCTTCATATTGTCAAATACTCCTCCCCACAGCACCAGGAGAGAGGTAATGTATTTTTACACACCTTTTACAAGGGAGGAAAGTGAGGCACAGCAATGGCAAGGCTCTTGTTCAAAATCATAGAATTAGTAAGTTTTGGAGCTTGTTTTGAGACTCAGGAAGACTCTTCTAAATCACTGCATATTTCTCATGACAATAGGACACTCTGCATCTGAGGAAAACTGTGCAGTTTGATCTCATCCAGTCCTTCTGTTATGGTTGGTTAAATTAAAACAGTGTCCTTGGTGTACCTCAGTCCCCTGGCCACAAGGATGAAATCATTCAGCAACATTCTCATCATTTCTCCTGTATCATAACACTTCTTCCTGGGCTGGCCATCTGTGCGGCTAGCATCCACTTGCCTTTCTCCCATTATCACACCCCTATTTCCCTATCTCCAGCCCACATAGTTCGGTGGGATTGGTTGCTTCACATCTTCAAAAATAAGGGTGTTCAAATTATCCAGGAGAACCAACCTCATATTCCACTCTGGACAGAGTGATTTGTTCAAGGCTGGAGATGTGATACAAGTCACATGACACGATTTTAGGAATTTGTGGCCATTATTGAGGAAGAAACGCTTTTTCCAGAAGTCGGTATAAAGAGGAGTCTAGGGCTGGCCTTTCAGTGTATAGAGACGTTGCATAAAAATAAAGCCAAAAAGGCAAAAGCATAACTGAGCGATAAACAGAGTGAAATTCAGTGTCCTGTAGTATTTTAGCATCCAATCAGGGCTTGATGAAAAGCCTTACCCCTAAAACATTACATTTCCATTACTCTTAAGTTTTTTGGATTAATTTCTGTACCTGACAATCACAAAGCCCTAGGTAATAAATTTACTGAAGATGTTTTTCTAAACCCAATAATTCATTAGATTCCACTTCTAATAACATAATATACAGAATATTTCTAAGCATTGGTAATCACATAATTAGAACCTATTGCCTGTCTAACTAGATATGTACTAATTATTTAACATGCCTAGCATTCTTCCTCCAAACAACTTTTTTCTCCCAGTATTCCCACTGGTGTCCCATCTGTTCTGTGTGCTTTTCTAAATGTTTTCTACTACTTTGAAAAGTCCATCTCTGCATTTCCCAAATCTTCCATGTTGATCACTACCCTCGTAAAACAAACAAATAAATGAATAAAGTAACAAAATCAATCGAGACTGGTCTCCTTTTTCTCATCCCAAAGCATGAACTCCATATAGAGAGTCAGTAACTCCAAGAAAGTTTTTGAAGAAATATAGTAACTCCACTTACTGGAACTGATGACTTTGACGTCTGAGATAGTATAGAAGCAACCGGAGAAAATATTCGCAGACTGAGGACATTCCCAAGCTTAGAATTCAGGCTTGGTGAATGAGCCCTCTGAGATCTTGATCCAATTGCTCTTGTTTTCACGCCTGATGATGAAAGTCCCTCTGTGCCTGTTACGTTCCAGCTTCAACCAGCAAAGTTCTTGCCTGCAGGCAAGAATGAACTTCCAGGAGAATCATGTCTCTGGGTGTCTAGTGAGCCATGTGGAAGTCATGGGGTTTTAAGCTGAGCACAGGAGAGAAATGGAGAGCTGGTGTCCAGAATTCATTATCCTGTTTCACTGTTTATGGCTGCCACGGATCCTGCCTTCCTTGTGTATTACTACACGCTCTGGTCTCAGCTACATGCTCACAGCAACTGAATATTTCCCTTTTTAATTTTGTTTTCAATGCTTTGTGTATTCATATTTTATGATCTGAAACATTTCTCGCACTTGTTTGCATACATCTCTGAACTAAACTTTAGAATAGAAGGTAATTTGTTTTCATTTGTCTTTAATTAAGTAAATATTTCTGGCTCCATTTGTGCCCGGTGGATTTTTTTTTAATTCCCAAATAAACCATAAAAGATTTCTACTGACTGAATTAACATGGTGGAAAACATGTATTTTCTCTCTATACACATAGTTTACAAAGATAAACTACAAAATCCACATCCACTGCTGAAAAAGATAGAACATAGCTGATGAATACTAGAAAATAATTTTAGGGAATTAAAAAAAATGCTGCTTGGGATTGAAAGATGTGTTTCATATTTCTCAAGAGACATTCAAGGGTTAAAGATATTCTTTTCCTTCTACTTTTATGAGAGTTTTTTTCCCTGTGTTTGTGCTTATTAAAACTTACTGATACTTCAGTATAATAGAAATAGTGTGAATTCTTGGACAAAGAATCCCCGATCTAGATTTGATTCTAAACTACCACAGATTAGCTTCATGGTCTTGTATCAAGTTTCTCAAAACTGTCTGAGACTCAGTTCACTCAACTATAAATGATTATAATATTTATAGCTGTTTAAACATGAAAAATAAATACAGCAAGTAGCAGGTGCCCAGTAAGTGGTAGCTATTACATTCCTGATCTTTTAAAATGAATACACCAATTTGGTTACCAAATAAAAATATCTACTTCTTAGGTAATTTCTCTACAATTTAAAAGTCAAATGTATGTTACAGGATTTCAAAATTCATTCATGCTACTGCTCTGATAGGCAGAGAACATGTAACTACTTTATTTTGATTATAACTAATGTGATCCTGCTAAGCTATTTTATCAAATGTCTGAATTCATCCAGACACTAGGAAAAATATTCTTGGGTGAGCTTTATTCTTAAAATTTTGTGAAACTCATGTCTTTTTTTCTGTATTTCACAATGCTTCCGAAATTTTTTCTCCTATGCCTGCCTTATCTTTCTCAGTCCCCTTTGCTGATTCTCCCTTATTTATGCAAACATTAAATGTTGTTTCATCAAAACTTGGTTCTTAGTCTATTTTCTTCTCATAGTACACTTTCTTCCAATTTCATATATTCACTTAGCATAGATTATCATTCATTTACTAACGATTCCCAATTCATACCCTCCAGCCCATTCCTCTTGTCTTGACTCCAGACCCTTATGTTTCTAGTCAAAACTCAACACAGCTATTTCCTAGACACCACAAACACAGTATGCCAAATAATGTAACACATGATCCTTTTCCCAGAAATTCCCTCATCTAGCTCTCCCAGTTCAGTAAACTGTTACATCAAATAGTCAATAGCTCTTGACAGAAAACCAGGAATCCTTCTTGACCTGTCCCTCTCCTGAAACACTGACATCTAATCAAGTATCAAGCTCACTTCTCTCAAATTCTGCTGCTGTTCTCATTATCAAATCTATCATATCCTCTAACATACATTATTATAAAGGTTTACCATTCTTCCTGGTTATTTTTTTAAGATTTTACTTTTTTAAAAAAGAAATCTCTATAGCCGACATGGGGCTTGAACTTACAACCCTGAGATCAAGAGTTGCGTGTTCCACCAACTGAGACAGCCAGGTACCCGCCTGCCCCTGACCCAGTTATTTTTAAGGAATTTTTGTTGCTAAGTTTTGGAAAATGAAAGTTGCGTGTGTTTGTGTAGGGAAATAGAAAACAATAAAAGCAAATAACTGTGTTCTGTTTTGATTTTCAAAATAAACGTGGGTACAATAGAGACATGACTCCTGAGTTCTGTGTCACATGTACAGCCAAGGCTTCTGCATCAGATTGCAGCCTGTGGGGAAAAGAATGAGACTTCTTCTATCGTCCTTCTGGCCAGTGAGCTGGTTTGCTCTAAAGTAGCAAAGTGTATGTCATTATAAATCATGACTGTAATTCGTCTTTCGGCTCCATTGGTTTTAATATGTGGGAAATTCTTGGCGGGTTTTGGCAATAGGGTGTCTATCAAAGTTAATTTTCATGGCATTAGGGTTTTTCATTTGTTATGAATCTCAGGAGGGAACTGGGAGAGGATAAATCATGAACTACTGGTCAGAAGCAATCCTCACCCCAAAATATACACCACCAGTTTTACCAACATACTATTTTCACAGTCCTTATCAAATTTGTAAGGAAAGAAGAAAAAAATCACTCTATAACAGCAGATAATTGGCTAGCTAAACTGTTATTCATATAGACTGGCTTTTAAATTGAATTGATTAATTTGGTATTTTAAGTCTGTTTATTTCATAGTAGTAAATGCCTAAGTAGCATTTCCTATATGCTAGTCATTCTTCTGAACACTTCACACATTCTAACTCATTTAACACTAGCTCATTTATTTTATTTTATTTATTCATTTTGAGAGAGGGTGAAAGAGAGAACACATGTGAGCAGGGAGAGGGGCAGAGGGAGAGAGAATCTTAAGCAGGCTCCATGCCCAATGCAGAGCCAAATCCAGGGCTCTATCTCACGACCCTGAGACATGACCTGAGCTGAAATCAAGAATCAGATGCTCAACTGGCTGAGCCACTCAGGCACTCCTGACACTAACCCATTTAATCTTTACACAAACCCTATGAGGTAAGTACTATTAGTATCCTCATTTTAAAGGTAGAAAACTGAGGCACCAAATGGTTAAGTGCCCTTTATCAAGGGCATACAATTAGTATGTGGCAGAACTGGAATTCAGAATGGAGTTATCTGGCCTGGAGTTAGAGCCCAAGCTCTAACACATAAAGCTATACAGTTAATACTACTCCATTTTATATATATTTCGTGGGCATTTATATACCACTTTTGCTAACATTTAGGCTTAAGTACATACTTGCTAAAACATGACTGTTTCTAGTAAAAAATAGACTTGATGTGTAACTATCATCATACAGAGAATGCACCTTCACATAGGTTCTGTAATACAGAGCTATCAGAGTTACTCAGCACTATTTTCCAACATGCCTTAGTGATAGAATGCAAAACATATATGAATAGATCTGTATATATATATGTGTGTATATGTGTGTGTGTGTGTGTGTGTGTGTGTGTATATATATATATATATATATATATATATATATATATATATATATTAGTTTAAGGCATGTAAATATCTTAGGTTAAAAATGAAACCATTGTATTTAAATAATTGTAATCTTTCCTAGTATTTAAAATTCTACCCTTAGAAAGGAGGCATTATGGAATCAATGACACAAGTGAATAGAAGAGGTATCTTTTAGTAGAGCTGAGGTTGCTAACTGAGTCAGAAATATTAGCAGGGCTATGTGTCGTATTCAAAATACAAGCAAATCACTCACAGGTATCTTCAGTGTTCTCAATGCTGGCAACTTTTAAAAAACTCAAATAAAAAATATATTAAAATAAACAAATACAACTTTTTTGGTTTTGGTTTCCTAAATTCTTACATACTCAAACTTCTGGGTGCCTCACTGTCCAATTCCAGGAGCTTGGGTTGTTTTGCTTTGTTTTGCTTTGTTTCGTTTTTTAGCCACATTCCACATTACCCAAAAGTCCCCAAACCTTTTGTGAATGCAGTAAATTAAAGAGTCACTTACATGGAGATCACAGGTTTTCCTCATGCATATTGTGGTCACAGCCTGGAAATCATTTCATACTGATCAGTTCTGCAGCTTTTTCCAATGCTATCTATGAAGTTGAATAATTGTGAATATCTAGACCAATCATCATTGTTTATATGGGGCATGAAAATTGAGTAATATAATAGATTTGTCATCTGCTTACCGTCTTGCATTGGTGATTAAGTGAGTAATACAGCCATACGTTACTCATTTGTAAGCACAATTATGTGAGTATTCCCAGTCAGTCTGAAGGGAAAGGGATAGATATTCAGCGTGGCCAGCCTCTTTCTCCTGCAATAAATGCAGAAAGATTAGTTTGCTAAAATATAAAAAGTGATATTCCAGTGACCTGCCTCTAAGACTGGGAGTGAGATGGCAGCAAATTTATTTATTTGCAGAGATCCAAAGATGGTCCTCATGTAAGGCGTGAAATGACAGCAAGACACAATATCCATGTATTTCACATACTATTGTAGGGACTCTAGGGATCAGATGATTAGTAATGGAGGAAATGAAAAAAATAGAGGAACAAGAAAAGGAAAGGTTCTTTTCCTTTAAATGTCTTAATGCAATAGTTGCATGAAGTTAAATAATGTTTAATAAAGTTATAATAAAGCAAATGTATTTGAAATTATTTTATAAAGATTAACATATTACTCTGGCAGAACTGATTGGTATTAAATGATTTCCAGGTTTTGACCTCAGTATGCATGAGGAAAACCTATCATCTCCATGTAAGTGACTATTTAATTTACCTTCTTTTATAAAAGGTTTGGTGACATAGGGGTAATGTGAAATGTGGTAAAAAACAAAAACAAAAACAAAAACAAAAACAAAAACAAAATGAAACAAGCCTTCCAGAGCTGCAGAATGATGTCCCTGAAAGTTTGAACATATAAGAATTCAGGAATACCAAAACAAAACCACAACAAAACAGCCCTTAGGAGCTATGACATCTTCCACACATTTTACATTAGTAATGGCATACTGCTTAACGGTGTTAAGGGAGTGGGGAAAAGGAAATACCTTGCTAACCTGTACATCAGTGCAATGTAATATACATATTATAATGTGTATGTTGCAATAGACACATTTTGGCCTAAATACATCAATTCTCATCCAAAACTCATCTCTAAGAATGGTCACAAATCTCCTAAAAATAGGTATGGAACAGGTTCTCTAAACTTTATTCTAAGGTACCTATAAGAGATCACTAGCATGGGCTATATACTTTGAAGAGTTCACCTTAGAAACGTGGCAGGTATGGAGTAAGAGGTATTGTATCATAGGATATGGTGAAAGCATATTGCATAGGAAAAAAAAAATAGTCCATAATTTAGAAGTTCTGGATTCTAGTTCCAGTTCAGTTCTTTCATGAACCATGCGACCACTTAAAAATTTAACTTAAAAAAAACTTTCAAAACCTGTTATCATGTAGGTAAATGGCAAGTTAAACATAATTTTAATATTTATTGACATTAAGTAAAGCTATAGAGCACAGTGTTATATCCATATAGGTGTATGAAGCTACCAGTATAGGATAGACATATTGGTTATATATTATTCCTTGACAGAGTTCTAGAAATCCAGAAAAGAGTGAAATAATTAAAATTATAATTAAGGTTACCCAGTGTCCCCTTCAAGATTGAAGCTATAAGTGGTGCATGATAGTAATTCAGAAATATCTTGGGCCTACTTCTTGAAGTCAGGTGAAAAAGGATTAAGACTACAGGAAAACAAAAACAAAAACAAACCAAAAAAGACTATAGGAAAACAATGGTTCATAGCAATTAAATGCAAGGATTTAAAATAGATATGGATTCAGGTTCTGGCTCCATAGTTCCTAACTTGAGAACTTGAGCAAATGAATTAATCTCTCTGTGCTTCAGTTATCTCATCTGTATAATGCAAATAAAACACAGCATCCCTTCCTGGGGGAGAAGCAATTTACCAGAGTCTCCAGTATATCATAAGTTCAGTCACTATTTGTATTCCTTGTATTTAATGTTGTCAGGCCTCTGCCATTTTTAGCCTCACATCTCCCCATCTATATACATTAATAATTCTCATTTCTTGTTTAGAATTAGGGTTTCCACACTATACAGTTTTAGGACATCCAGTCACATTGTCTCCTGTGTGATTGATGGCTCTCTGTGGCCCCATGGCTCTATAAATTAGAATGTAAATATTTGCTGGGGGAATTCAGAAAAATAGCTGTTTAATGAAATAATTTTCATACTAATGAGCCTGAGAGGAACGTGATCTTACTCTCTCCATACATAGCATTACTACAATTGCCCTGATAGATATATTGGAGACTCTGTTTTGTTGTCCAAAATTAAAGCCCGAAATTTTGCAAAAGTAATGTTGTCCTATAATAGTAAATACTTAATTTTTTTAAAGATGCATAGTTTTGGGGGCGCCTGGGTAGCTCAGTTGGTTGAGCATCAACTTCAGCTCAAGTCGTGATCTTGCAATTTGTGAGTTCGAGCCACGCATTGGGCTCTGTGCTGACAGCTTAGAGCCTGGAGCCTGCTTCAGATTCTGTGTCTCCCTCTCTTTCTGCCCCTCTCTCACTTGCACTCTGTCTCTCTCTGTCTCTTTCTGTCTCTCTCTCTCTCTCTCAAAAATAAACATTAAACAATTTTAACGATGCATATTTTTAAAACATTTTTTATGTTTTTATTCATTTTTGAGGGAGAGACAGAGTGCAAGTGGGGGAGGGGCAGAGAGAGAGGGAGACAGAATCTGAAGAAGGCTCCAGGCTCCGAGCTGTCAACAGAGTCCAACACAGGGCTCGAACTCACCAACCACGAGATCACGACCTGAGCTGAAGTTGGACGCTTGACCAACTGAGCCACCCAGGCACCCCATAAATATTTAATTTTTATCTGGTGCTCAGCATACCCTAGACTCTATCCCTACATAACTGGTATCTGCAGACTTTTCCTTCTACTATGCTCATGCCTGTCAATGCTTTGATTCATGTTATTGGTAACTGAAGAGTGTCTTCCATGCCCATGTGGTTCTTATTCATCCTTTATAGTTCAGCTTTTTCATGAGCCACTTCTTAATCAGTGATTTATCATGTTTATATATTTTACATGGTCTATATGTTGATTTATACCTTCTCTGATCATTTACTTGCTGGTAAATATCCTGTTGGTATTCTCAATAGTTTTATGTGAGTGTAGCTGTCCAGTTCCCAAGTTTTGAGGGGAGTCAAAGACAAAACCCATTTCAAAAAGCACAATTTGCAATACGTTCTAGTTACTCTAAAATTCACTTTTGTGTCAAGACTCTGATGTTAGAACCAAACATGATTTATGTAACAATATGCCATCAGATTTTTAGAAGCTAAGAATTCCTATTGTTCTATTGCTCAAGGCTTCTCCTTCTCAGAATCCAGGTTCTTGATCACTGAGCTCTCATAAGTAGGTAATCCAGGGTTGAAATCTTGACATACATCAAAGCAATCTTTAATTAGTAAAGCAGGAGCATTCAAAAACAAGTGGAGTGGAACTGAATATTATCCAGCATCAAAATGAGTAAGAAGATTACCCGCTGACCCAGATAATATGTCTTTCTGGAATTACTGATTGCTTAAAAATCTATATCACAGAAACCCTCAAAATTAACTTTTTCTTCTTAATTAGATAATATTTTCAGATAGACTGTATTATATACTTCTCTATCTTCGCCATGATGAGTAAATTATAAGCACCAGAACCAACCACTAATATTTTCTTTCCTTCCTCTGACAAACCAAAACAACTCAAGGACCCCATGCAGTCTCTGCTTTGAGTTCAAAGACCAGGATCACTGAGTGACATCTCGTCAGGTCCGTCTATATCTCTTCCTGTTTCAGCAACCAAAAGGACAAGCTGCAGAATGCACACACTCACACACACACACACACACACACACACACACACACACACACAGACTATCCAATAATGGAACAGACAAGATAATAATATGCTAATATGTACAATGTAATTGATAAAATATCCATTATAATTGGACATTCTATATTTGATTCCTTCTATCTCTCCTATGTATGGGCACTCATATGCCCCTTTCTGTGGATGTAATTGTGGATACCTTGAACCTACAAGGCTTCTATGGGAAAACATCTTTTCCCTAAGTCATTGTTTCTCCAGGCACCTGACAGCTTTTCCTGGATTCCATGTAACTCATTTATGAATTTAGCTAAAGATGCAGTGGGCAAAATCTTGATTTAGTCCTTGCCTGAGGCTGTCACTCAAAGGACCTTTGATTTTATCTTGTACTGATTTGATGAGAATCAATGGCATCATTCAACCCTGCACATCCCTGGATTTCTGAATTGTCAAATGCTCTTGTATTCCTCTTTGTAAACAAGCCAATCTTTTTGTTTGTTTTCTGAAATCACCTCTTTGTTGTATTACCTTTAACAAAAAAACATCCAATAGAAACTAATTCATGGTATAAGTAGTCTCTTTTCCTACCCTTTTATACAAAAATCTAAACTAATAAGTTCATTAAGGACATTATCTACCTTCCACTTTATTTCAGGCAATAGTTTTTTTTTAAATGATTTCCCACAGTGCAACATTAATAACGATTTTTATAGTTTCACATAACTGTTTTTTTTGTTTTTTTTTTTGTTTTTTGTGGGGTTTTTTTCCCCCGCTGTAGAAGCCCCATTTCCAAAGCCAGGGCCACAGGGTATAGATTTGTTGTGTTGTAACATCCCATTTCTGTTGCTGATTTCCGTGTTTCTCAGCAGAGTAGGTAGGTTACGTCACAGTTATAAACTTCTTGCACACAGCTGATGGAAGGGCCAACTGGCCCTGAGGATGTGCTATGGAAGGTCACGTTTAGGTTGCCATAGCCTTAGACCTTATCAGGAGTAGGACTGGGAATTTGAGATTCTTCCCCAGAAGCCAGTCTGTCTGGGACCCTTTGGGCTCCTGTAAGGCTATAGATATGTGGCCTGGATGCAGCAGTTCCTTCCTCCATTCTGGCCTGGGAAGTCCCTCTGCTGCACCTGGCAGGGCCTCTGGGGGAGGGGCTGCCACCTTGTGACACTGAGTGGGGGTGGGGCGAGTCAGCCAAGAGGTTTGAGTTGGTGTGACACAAACTTCTTATGGGGGAATCTGAGAATAGGGGCCTTTGGCACCTGGGGCTGGAGGTTTTTCTTATACTATGACTTTCTTGCCAGGCCCAGAGAGCTCCCAATATCCCTCCTTTCACGAGGATTCTGGGAAGAGTGGTTGCAGCTTCAGAGGTTCTGTCCTCATTAGCCATTCTCTGAGCCACCTCTCAGGCTCAGCATCTCAGCCTATCCTGTTTTCTCCCTGTCCCTTTATCAAGACCCGCACTTACTCCCCCTACGCACCCAAAGTCACATAACCCACCACTCGAGCTCCAACTGCACCCTTAAAAAAGGCCTTGGGGGAGCCTAGCTGGCTCAGTCAGTTAAGCCTCTGACTTTGGCTCAGGTCATGATCTCAGGGTTCCTGAGTTTGAGCCCCACATCAGGCTCTCTGCTGTCAGGGTGGAGCCTGCTTGGGGTCCTCTGTCTCCCTCTGTCTGTCTCTCTCAAAAATAAATAAACATTAAAAAAAGGCTTTTAATTTTGTGGCAATTTTTTGAGATATAATTAACACATAACATTTTGTTAGTTTTAGGTGTACAACATAATGATTCGATATCATGAAATTATCACTGTAAGTCTAGTTATACCCATCATCACACATAGTTAGAATTTTTTTTCTTGTAATGAGAACTTTTAAGATCTACTCTCCTAGCAACTTTTTATGTGCTATACGGTATTATTAACTATATGCACCATTTTGTACATTACATCTCCAGGACTCATTTATTTTATAACTGGAAGTTTGTACCTTATGAACACCTTCATGCATCACTGCCCCCTCCTGCCAATGACCAATCTGTATTTATGAGTTTGTTGTTGATGTTGTTTGTTTCTTTGTCCATTCTTAGGTTCCACATACAAGAGAAATTATGCAGTATTTGTCTTTCTCTGTCTTATTTCATCTAGCATAATGCCCTTAAGGTCTATCCAGGTTGTCACAAATGACAAGATCTCCTTCTTTTTTATAAGTCCCAACAATTACAATTTACAATTAAAAAATACATTTATTTCTCAGGCACCTTGGGTTGAATGAGACTCTGATGGATGTTTTCTTTATTCCAAGACATTGACAATGATACATTTCACTAACACTCATGGTCCATGGACTCAAATAAGTAGAATGGCAATACCTGAGTTCGAAACAGTAGGGAGACCTGATCTTCTAAAGAGAAGAGGAGTGGGACAGAGGAGTATTAACTATGGTAGAAAATGTATCAACTCGCCACACCCACCACAGCTAACAGGACCAGATCCATTTAGTGGCTCAGGATTCCCTCATTGTTTCTGAAAGGTTACATCTTTTTTTTTTTAATGTTTGTTTTGTGGGTTTTGTTGTTGTTGTTGTTTGCTTGTTTGTTTGAGAGACAGGGCACAAGCAAGGGAGGAGCAGAGACAGAGGGAGACACAGAATCTGAAGCAGCTTCCAGGCTCTGAGCTGTTAGCACAGAGCCCAACACAGATCTCCAATCCACAAACCCTGAGATCATGACCTGAACTGAAGTTGGATGCTTAACTCACTGAGGTACCCAGGTGCCTCTGAAAGATCACATTTTTTTAAATGTTTATTTTTGAGAGAGAGAGACAGAGTGCAAGCGGGGGAAGGGCAGAGAGAGAGGGAGACACAGAATCTAAAGCAGACTCCAGGCTCCAAGCTGTCAGCACGGCGGGGCTTGAACTCATGAGCCATGAGATCATGACCTGAGCTGAGGTTGGATGCTTAACCGACTGAACCACTCAGGACCCCTGAAAGGTCAGATCTTAAAGGGACATGTTAAGAGGTAAAATAATATCTTGAGATGTGATCAGGAATATCTTGATGCCAGACACACTTCTGTTGCAGAAGTCTTCAAAAAGCATGTGTTTTCCATGGATCCTAGTGACTCTCATAATAAAATTGCCTCGTAGATGCACATGAGTTATAACCCTGCTCTCTGTATCGTGCTCTGCCTTTTCTATCAAGATGGGTTCCATTCTATTAGATTTGCCACAAAGAAGCCTGCCTTTCCTGTGATGACAGCAGCATCTATGAGTTACAGAGTTGTTCTGTAGCCACAGAAGCAAGAGGACTACCAAGGTTTTTCCTTTGCATAAAAGAACATTTTGAAATATCATCTTTACAATGGTCACTTCCCCACCATTAAGTGTCTCTAATTTCTTTTATAAAGTGCATGATGTGCCCTTAATCTACCTCTCTCATCACAGTGCACATATCACAAATTAGAACCTGATTTTTAGAAACTGTTAGGAAATGAAGATAATACACAGTAAAGCCTTGGATTATGAGCAACTTGTTCTGTGAATGTTCCTCAAGACAAGCAAACATTTCTAATGAATTTTAACTTGATAAACAAGCGATGTCTTGCAGTAGGAGTAGTACATGACGCTGAATGTCACATGATCACAACTGAGCCAATAGTTCTTGAAATTCGCTTTGATATACGAGTGCTTTGGAATACAAGCACATTTCCTGAAAGAATTATGCTCACAAGCCAAGGTTTTACTGTATATGCTTTCTCTCACTTGGAAAATGAAATGTGAGAACTTCATTTTAGTATCTTTTTTTTTCCTTTTCTCTCTCAAGAAATTTACCTTAACAATGAATGCACCATTTGTCTTGCATGAGTCAGCACCTCATGAGGCCTCACTGTGCCTAGCATCACTCTACCTCTTCAGAGGATCTCAGAATATTAATATGCATGTGATTAAATTAAAAATCTTATGGCAACTGTACCAAACCCATGTGTATGTTGATTTAACCAACAGGCTTCTTACTCTTTGCTTTTCAGCATAGGATTATCACTTGCTCTTTTCAACCTTGCACTTCAACTTTTCTCCCATCAAATTATAACTAATTTTCTGTGTCCTAAGATCCGATGCTTTTAACCCTCAATCCTCTTATTTTCCACTACCTTCTTGCCTCCACTGTGGATTGGAGAAGAAACCTTCAAATATCTGAAGTCAGGAATGCCACGTGATTTTAGAAAGCAAGCATTAACAGACTGGTGAACTTACTTTGGGTCTGGAAAGAAGTGTGATTCACAGGGCCCACAATACCTTTCAAAACAGCTTCAAAATTGAATTTTAAATCCTTACATTTAGGGTAAGATGGAAATTGTTTGGATGTGTTTCTTCATTCAAAAGCACAAGAGTTTGGAGAGAAGGTAGATACAATTTGAAAGTAGAGGCATACCTGGCGAGCTTTTAGACATAACAGGGAAAAGTGCTTGCCAGAGGCTTCACTCTCCCCTACCCAGAAAAGAAAGGAGACCGCATTCAGTGATTTGCATCATCAGTAGAATCAAGTGTGGAGGTGGAATCATAGAGCCATCATGGCCTGACCAAAATGTCCCTGTTTGCAGAGTCTCATGCATGCACTAAACTATATTTAACATGCTCCGAAACATAGCGATACATGGAAAAACAAATGAACTTGTGTCAAAATCCTGAACCAGCAGCATGTACTCATGTATTTTAATCACTATTTCCCAGTAGAATTTATCGGCTCCCAAGTTTATTTTTGAGCACACAAGCATGGTAGTACTAGAATGCAAAAATGATTTCTCGCATGTGTTTGAAGTTTTCTCCTTTGATAACAGACACAATAACATCCCAATGATAACTGCAAATTACCATGTGATTGATGTTTAATGTCATTGTGCCTTGTCAAAGTTCAGGACAAACCCTGCAGATCGTTAAAACTCATGGTCTTTTATCCATGAATAGGAAAACATTTAACAATTGAAAGTATCTTTACAGAATTCAGATATTAGCAGGTGAGCAATGTTGCTGGATTAAAACATTTTAAAGGATAAAATTGCAACTTTTAAAAAGTAATGAATGCTTGAGTTACATGCTGTATCAGTTAGGATAGATGGGATATGCATCAGTAACCACAAACCCAATTCTCAGTATCAGCAAGACATTATTTATCACTCATGATACATGTTTATCATGGGTTGACTAGGGATCTCCCTGCACCATTTGTCCCTAGTGGAAGACGCTGGCGTATGGAAGAACCACACTATTTGAAACTTTTCTAGGTCCTTAGAAGACAGCAAAAATAAATTTGGACGGCTTTGCATTAGCAATTAAATAGTCTGGCATATCTCATTGTCTTGTAGTTGGGTCCATTACCCACAAGGAAGCCAGGAGTATCAAGGAGCAAAATGCTAAGGAAATGCTCTTCTGGTTACAAGGAGTAGAAAGCCACAGTTTATTTTAACCAACTGTTAAATGCAACAATCAAATACAGTAAACAATTTGGAAAGCTCTCCATGCTTCCCTGCATGGCCTTCTCTCTTCAATGGCTAAGTTGCACTTGGTAATTGGAAAAACTTACATATCAGTTCTTTCAAGTTTTTAGGACATCATAAGAAAGGACAACTTCTTTATGACAAGTTCTAAGTTGAGCCTTAGACAACCCCAAGTATGCAGAAGACCTTGACAGAGACTAGAGAATAGAAATGAACTCTTCTAAGGTGAGACATCAAAATTAAATCACTAAAATAATATAACAAATTAATATCTTCTAATTTATTTCTTTAATTATTTTAATGTTTATTTATTTCTGAGAGAGAGAGAGACAGAGTGCGAATGGGAGAGGGGCAGAGAGAGAGGGAGACACAGAATTCAAAGCAGGCTCCAGGCTCCGAGCTGTCAGCACAGAGCCCAACGCGGGGCTCGAACTCACAAACCACAAGATCATGACCTAAGCTGAAGTCAGACGCTTAACTGAATGAGCCACCCAGGTGCTCCACAAATTAATATCTTCTAGGGGAACACTTGGAACCCTTTTGTACAATAACCTTGTTCTGCTGAAGAATCCTGTAGCCGTTCGGTGTATCAGCCTTGGAGATTCTTGAACATCAGGTAGTGTTTCAGCATTCCTGTCACTGCTTCATTAAAGCTCACAGCTATCTGGTTCTCTGTGTGAAACAGTTAGTGAAGTTACTTTTCCCTTCCCCTTCCTCTCTCTTCTGACATCCAAAGGCTCAAATGTGGGTTAATGTAGAAATATGTGGCATATGATGACACATACAGTATTTCAATATGTAGAGAATATCAGATATGACAGAAAATTGAACATGAATAATGGCATTCAGAAGTATATGATAAACTCATAAATGGGAGGGACTATATAAACTAAGGAATGCACAGGAAAAAAGAATATCTAAACAAATACCACTGGCATCAGAGGACACTCAAGTCAAAACAGATACTTTTATTTTAAAAGGATTTAAAATTTATTGTTAATGACTGTTATTTATTTCAAGTATGGAAACATAGCACAGAAATTTGAGCGTGAGCCATACTCAAACTAAGTGTATACTTTGATCTGTGTTTCGATCTTTGAGTGAGTCAATTGGCATATCTCTAAACAAATTCTGACATACTATATGAAAGTTAGAATCTATAAATTTAGATGACTTGTATGTTTTACTTTCTGAACACTTTTGTGTATAAAATTTCCTATGTATTAGTACTAACTGATCTTTAAGTTTGCCAAATTATTCTGAATGTTTGGGCCTTTATTAAGGAATAATGAAGGAAAGAATAAACATTTTACTTATTTTTTTATTTATTTTGAGAGGGAGGGGGCAAAGAGAGAGGGAGAGGGAGAGAGAATTCCAAGCAGGCTCCACACTATCAGCACAGAGCCCAATGCAGGGCTTGAACTCACAAACCATGAGATCATGATCTGAACCAAAGTCAGACACTTAATGTACTGAACCACCCAGGCACCCCAAGAATAAACAATTTCTACTTGCAATGAGAATTCCATAAAAGTAATAAGATACCTGTCAGTGTTAAATTTCTCCACACTTTCTGAGGACTTGCAATAAAAATTTCTAAAAGTATAATGTATTTTTTTTCAAGTCTTTAAAAAGTTTTACATTGTTTTCTAACTGGAGGAGACCACCCTTTCTCCTGGCGGGATGTTAAGAGCTAGCCCTGCAAGAGGTATTATGTTGAGTGGACAGGCTTGGCAAAGGCAACTCTTATCTGCCAAAAGCTGCAAAATAACACAAAAATCAATGGGCTGTCCAGAGATAAGAATAAAATGAAGTTCAAAGTCAAAGAGTTCACCCAAAAATGGAGAGGGATCAGTAATTGGTAGCTACTAAAGGAACAGGAGCCAAGAAAGTGGAAAATGAGGAAGATGAGAAATGCAAACAGGAAGCAGAGGAAGTTGCCTCTCTGCTGGTTCAAATGAGCTCACAAGAGTGGGATGCAGTGCTGGAGGGACAGAAGGGTGTATGTGTCCAAGATTGCCTCCTATATGCTTCTTCACAACAGAAGAGGGCTCTGCCCCTCTGTTCACTGGGAGTTGGCACCTTGATAGTCTCCAGAGCCAAGCACACTGATATTTATCTTAAATAACGTATATAGGTACATCCTTGCCCCTCACTGCAGCCAGCTCCGCTGTAGGGGCAGGATCCCGCTGAGACAGCCTTATTCTTGGTCTCCACTAACTCCACCTTGGTTTGTAGATTCCAGTGAACTTCTGCAGAGATACTCAGGACACAGCAATTCTATATTCAGCTATGGAGAATAGTGATGTTAGCTTTCCTTCACACTCCAGCACAAAAAGATGCTTTATTTAGTAATGTGGCAGCTTGCATAGGGCAGAGAGAAAGGCTAAATCCTCCTGAATTGGGGTTAAAAAAGTGAGAAGTTTTTTCCTCTCACAACTAAGTTTTATTAATTCTCTGACAGGACTACTTACTCTCTCTGCATATTATGTTACATTATTTCACACTAAAATTACTGCAACATTATCAATTCAAGCAGGATTGAGAATATGAAATATTAATAAGGTTACCACTCATCTAATTTTCAAAGGAATGGCCTATATATAGAGCAGGAACATAGTCCCAGAATAGCTTTGGGCTTCTGAACAGTGGAGAAGGACTCACAAAGCAATGATATAATGGCTCGGATTATAAAACAGAGTGACCACGTAAAATTCTAACAGGAGGTAAAAAGATTTTTTTTGCTTCTAAAAAATATGTTTAGAACAAGTCAGAAGTCAGAAAACAATAAAATAATGAATTTGGTGAGATTGATTCCCAAGGCCAAGGTGTGTACTAGAACGAAGATCAGTTGTGGACCTTGACTCAAGTTCAGATTCTGTCCACTCAGTCATGTATTAGCTTAGTAACAACATTGAGCTTCAGGTTTTTCATCAATGATATGGAATGAGAATACAAGTGTCTACCTCACAGGGATGTTGCCATGAACAAGTAAGATTAAATGTATGATAAGCACTTTGAAACTTGAAGGATGTATAAATTCTATTATTATTCATGTGAGTATTGTGCCTCTCTGTATAAAGTTTGACATTTTTAAAAGGTCAATGCCACTATTCATTCAAACATTTACTCAGTTATTCAGCAACTAGTTTTTGAGTACCTACGACATCCATCATTTTATATTCTTTTTTTTTAAGTTTATTTATTTTGAGAGAGAGAGAGAGAGAGAACACATGCACATGCACAAGTGAGGGAGAGGCAGAGAGAGAGTCCCAAGTAGGATCTGCACTGTCATCACAGAGCCCGATGTAGGGCCTGAACCTACAAACCGTGAGATCATGACCTGAGCTGAAATCAACAGTCAGCTGCTTAACTGACTGAGCCACCCAGGCACCTCATACAGTTTTATATTCTTAACTCTGGTTTTGATGTTCTAGGTCATTAGTCATGTATATAAAATGTCATTTACAAAAAAATATAGAGTGCAGTTTCTGAAATCTAACAGACTTGACTTCTAATTTTGAATGTGTTCCGTATAATGTTTTGAACCTACGTAAATTGTCCATGTACAATATACCTCATTTTCATTACATTTAACAAAGATACTAATAGAAGTACCTACTTCATATGACTATCATGAGTACTAAATGAAAGATCATGTAAAGTTCTTAGAAGCGTTTAACATGTAAACACTATTCAATAAATCCTTGTTATGATTTTTTAAAAATAGTAATTACTGCTAAGTTGTGTTTTTAAACACAAGCTATATCTATGAGGTATATGTACAGACGTGTTTCCTGACTTAGGATGGTTCAACTTACGCTTCTCTGACTTTATAATGGTGTAAATGAGATATGTACTCTGAGAAACCATACTTCAAATTATGAATTGTGATCTTTTCCTGAGCTCGTGCTATGTGGTGTAATACTCCTGTTATACCACAGCTTCCCATCAGCCATGCAGACACGTGGGTGAATGATGATATACTTACAACCGTTCGGACCCACACGGCCAAGCTGCTTTTCACTTTCAGTGCCATTTTCAATAAATTACATGGGAGATTCAACACTTTATTATAAAGTAGGCTTTATGTTATATGATTTTGCCCAACTGGTGGCTAACGTAAGTGTTCTGAGAACATTTGAGGTAGGCTAGGCTAAGCTATGATGTTCAGTAAATTAGGTATATTAAATGCATTTTTGACTTATGATATTTTCAGCTTCCAATAACCCCATCGTAAGGTGAGGAAGCTCTGTATATAAGACATATCGTGAGTCTATATAAGGTACAGTTTATTAGAAGAACTTAATTTTAACTTCATTGTACTTAATCTAATTTTCCTGAAAAATTTAAAATTATGTTTTGTCCATTTCATCATAAATTGTACTTATATTGCAGTTTTTCTCCAGAGATAGTCCAATATTACCTACATTTTATCTTACATGTAGTCATTCTGTGAGAAAAAATAATAAAGAAAATAATGAGATTTCTCATTTTTTATTTCTTTTATTCTGTTTCCTTAAAATTACTCATGATTCTTATGCTTCATTTTTCTCCTAACATCATTTCCCATCTCCATGTTAACCATGCTAGGATGTCCACATAAAGAAAGGTATTGTTGTATCTGAGTCTCTTCTTCCCTGCATTAAGTTCACAGACTATTCTGCCATCTCACCAGGAAAAAGTCCCATAGTTGAAGAATACAAAGAATGCAGGCTTTGAAGGCTGGCAAACCCTAAGTTAGATCATTTCTAGAGCTATGACCTTAAGCTACTACTATAATGCTTGCAGTAACAGACAATATATGGAAAGTTCAAAATATGACCACTGTCATAATGTCTGATGGTTCCTGGGATAGCATGTAAGTGAGGAGACATCCATCTCCTAGGTAATGACCCACAAGTCTCATCCTCACTGTGTCCAGGAGGACTCTGTATTGACCCCTCCTTTGGGAGGCAACTGAGCCCAGGTGGAGAAGACTGAAGACTAAAGACATACATAGAATGATGCTTTCATTATTGGTAAAATCAATTTTCAATCACTTAGAGTAGTAAGTCACATATTTGCATAGGCAGCTGACTTCCTTTAAATGTATTTGTTCGATAACTATTAAGGCAAATTTACATTCTTGAATGCATTTTATTTGAATAAGGAGAAAAGGAGGTTAGAACAATTCTGGATGCTATATAAAACCTGATTCACAATTAAGAATTTGTCATAGATAATCCATATGTATAAGATTTATGAGGATAATTGACTATTTTAATAATTCAATGATATTTCATTACTCATGCAACCATTAAGAATTGAGGTCAATGCACCTGAATCTCTCAGAATTAAAAAAAAATATTCCAAAACTCAAATGTCACATAAAAGCTGTAATTATTTTTAATGCAAAAATGTTACACATTTCTAACCTTTTTCCAAAGAAGAATGCTATGTAGAATTTTAATATTTTTAGTGATTCCTTGTCAAGGTTTCTAACATGGCTATTTTTCTCTTTGTAGTACGTTTCCATGCTAATTTTTTAGTTTTTAATGCTTTTTCTTTTGAGGAAGTGTTACTTCTTCTGTCACTGTGTCTGCTCCTGAAAACTGCTCCCCTACCTTTTGGAGGAGTCCTTTCTATATGCTGAAAAATGTTATACAAATTTTGTGGAAATGTAATCTGACTAAACTTAGAAAGACTCGGTAAGGTACTTAATGAAGAACTGAGAAGTAATATGCTTCATTTTAAGCACAGATATTTCAAAAACCTAGTTAGGAGAACAGATATATATATATATATATATATATATATATATATATATATATATATTTCTATATCTTTCCTTCAACTGTTCAGGTTCTTGGAAGATTATGTGCACTTTTACTGAACTCAGCAATTTTATACCTAAAGTTCTGTCACATCTTTTATTTCCTCCTCAGATGTGTGTTGCTGTGATCTAAAAGCAATTAATACTATTTTATTACTTTTTTAATGTTTTTATTTGTTTTTGAGACAGAGAGATAGAGCATGATCAGGGGAGGGGCAGAGAGAGAAGGAGACACAGAATCTGAAGCAGGCTCCAGGCTCTGACCTGTCAGCCCAGAGCCTGACACGGGGGCTCGAACTCATGGACTGTGAGATCGTGACCTGAGCCGAAGTTGGACGCTTAACCGAGGGAGCCACCCTGACACCCCAATTAATACTATTTTAAAAGCAGTAATCAGAACTAGGGAACAGAAAGCTGAAACAACTTAATGAAGTTTATTGAGTGAATTAGCACAAAGCCTAAGGTGACCCATTTAAGGCTAGTTTAGTCCTTATAAGGTCCTACTCTGGATCTCTTTGGAACATACTAAGCCGTGGAAAAGAGAAGCCCAGCAGCACGAAGTAGAATTCCCCAAACTGGCTTGTGCCTAACTGTACGTCCCTACCACATTCTTTATGATTTTTTATAGATTCTTTGCTATAGCACTACAATTGGATAGATCCCATGAATCTGGCCTTAGTTCCCTGGACTGAATCAAAATATCTTCCCTAAGTCTGTGATCCATTAACCCCCACTCTAGTCTCTTTTTAACTAATTTCCCCCATGTATTTGAACTTCCTTTCTTGGACTCTCATTATAAACAAGGCCTAATGCTTTGGCTGGGATGGAAGAGAGCCTAACTTCTCCACCTCTTATGTTAGTGCTATGTCACCTTCCTAGACAAATGTCTGCAGCTTTTTTTTTATGTAATAGTAAAGGTCAAATAAATATAAAAAAGTTAATAAAAAATGAATACCTGATGATATGCTTGGGAAATAGTCAAGTTCAAAGTGAGTGTAGATTCTATCAATGCTTAAGCATGGAATGGGAGCAGTATGATACAGACTACCAGAAGTTAACTTCCTTGCTGACCCATGACTTTTGGTGTACCCCCTCCACCTTCTGGGTTCACGTTGAAACAAAATTTTATAGAGACTTGCAAAACCCTAAACAGAGATTTGAAAAATACTTCATCTTTCTGGTTTGTCACTGTTACCTCAAACAAACAATGTTTAAATAGGCAGAAATTCCAAGGCAAGCCCAGGGTTGGGCATAGGGCAAAATAGAACTCTGAAATAGTATAACCTAAAACAGTCTCAACTAATATCTACCCAAGGTGTATTGTGTGGCTTTCATTTTTGTACATTGTCTTCTTGGGTAGTGGAAGATAGATTTGCTAAACTCTGTGCTTGTCTTGGCTTGGGTTGTATAAACCACATCGGAAAAATAAGTTTCCCACTGAATGCATAAACATCCCTCCTACACAGGGATGCGCACACAGAGTATATGCACACACTGATAAAAACAGAAATACTTCTTTCAGGAGATTTTTATCTCTCATAGGCATGTTTTTATGTAAATAGCCAAGGCGAAAATGTGAATTTGATTGAGTTCTTCAGAAAAAGTTTGAGTTTAGCTTTGCTTGCGAAAGATCTTGAGTGAAGGCCCCACAGTGCTGCTTGGAATGGCAGAATATGTTTGCTTTGGTTCTTCCCTAACCCCCACTTTCCACTCCCAATTTCACAGGAAAGCATTTTCACAAGAAGATCCAATTTATGCAGAGCCAAGCAGGAAAAAGGCCCCTTGTCATCGCCCTTTTGCCAATATGTTAATAAACAATCTGTAAAACTAATCTGCCTTCAAATTATTCTGACAGTTTGGAGACTTACAACAACCTGTCAATTAAATAGCTTCCTCTTCTCATTCCTGTGGAAGCTCTGAGAGAAGGGATAAAGGGATCTTACCTACTCAGAACTTGAGATATTTTTGTACCTACAGTCTTACACATCCTTAATAAAATATGAAAGTTACCATGATATTAAAAATAGATGAAATATATGTAAGTGAAAAAAAAAGAAAATTGACTTGAAAACACTGAAGTATCAGAAGCCAAAGGTAACAAAAGATACAGCTGGGATCCATATTTAGATAGATATTTATATTAGTATCTTGTATGATGACACTGACACTGAAAATTTTAAAGCTTGCTAAACTGAAGAGATATTGGAAGGGAAAAGTTAAATAAGAATAGAATATAACAGTTGACATTAGTACCTATCAGTGTCTCCATCTAATCTAATCTTCCTAAAACTTTTTTTTTTTTTTGATATGGAAACCAAAATAAGTAGCCTGGAGCTAATGAAGTTGATTAATATTACATATTAATCTCTTACAAAGACTAAAAACATAGGTCTGAATCTATTTTCTTTTTCCTTATACAGAGGAGGGTTGTCTAGCTAACGTTTTAGAAAGAACACAGAATGTTTAGTTTTACCAAGTGGATTTATTTTGGAAAGAAAAAGAGCCCGTTTTTAATTCAAATGTTCACAAAGTCATAATACTTAGTGGTGGTAAATGGCGGCTGTATCTTTAGATTCTGGATGGCTATCTCCACAATGGGGTGCACACTCCCAGAGGTATGTGCAAAGTGTTCATTCAGAGTATGGGAAGTAAGTGCTAGAAATTCCATTTCTACTTTTTTCCTGAAAATGAGGAAGGAATGAAGCTTCGTTCTAATTTAATTCATGCACTGATCTTGATGCTCTGAAATGAATCTGTTTGTCAGAGAGTCACTTATCACCTCCACACTCAAGTTTCTTGGAGGGAAGAAGGGGCTGGGAGGAGGGTGAAGGCATTGGTGGCACCCAGTGGCTCAGCCGCTCCCCTCCAGTGCCCGGTAACACATTGCTGATTATCTATGCCAGTTTCTATGGCTTCATAATTCCACAAACCTAAATCATGGTCTCTTTATAATACTTTGTGATAGGATAAGGAATAACTATTTAATGTTACGTAAGGCAATATTTCAAATTTAGTGGTGGACAATAGCATTTGTAGAGGAAGAAAATATTCTCCTTCACCCTCTTTAAGGTCCCTGGCTGGGTCTGAAAATTAAAGTGGCAAAGATAGAGCAACAGGAGCAAAGCATACAGATTCTATTGAACTTTCACATGTTACACATGGGAAGTTCACACGAGAATGAATACTCAAAGGCATGGCCAGACCAGAAAGCTTTTATATCTTTTAAACAAAGAAACAATAAATTTGTAAAGAATTGGCGGTGCACCTGGGTGGCCCAATCAGTTGAGTGTTGGACTCTTGATTTTGGCTCAGGTCATGATCTCAGGGTGGTGAGCTGGAGCCCCAGGTCAGACTCCGTGCTGAGCATGAGACGGCTTTGGCATCTCTCTCTCCCCTCCTCTCCCCCACTCGCACTCTCTTTCTCTCTCTAAAATAAAAATTAATAATAATAATAATAATAATAATAATAATAAAAGAATCGGCAAGACAAAGAAAGGGTTTGGGCAAGGAGTGGTAGATGGGGAAGAAGTAACTAGGGAGATAAGAGTTAGCTTAACAAGGTTTGGTTTTGCAGAGTGCTTGGTCCCCAATTCCCCATCTCTGGTGATAACAATATTTTTCCTCCTCCTGGTATGAGGAAGGACCTTTCACAGAGGAGTTTTGTGATGTTTCAGGGATGAAGGGGATGTTAGGGGAGTCAGAAGTGACCTTACTGCTTCTGCTGGATTTTTTAAATTCCAACATCTTAAGATATTTAATATATATGCCAAGGTGCCATATTTTGGGGTATATGTCTGAACCCCATCACAGAGTACCTAGAAGATATTTTAGAAAAAAATGAACACACTTAATTTGTCCATTCAAGTTAACAGCAATGTTTTAAAATTATAAGAAAGTAATGGTTTTTCCAAAAATGTCCATGCTGTGAAGAGAGTACTTTTAAAACAGTTTGGAGAAGTTTGCCTAGCTAAGTTATTAATTTTCAAAGTTTACCTAAGGGTGTCATCATTTATGCATCAGTATGAAACCAGTGAAAAACAGATTTTTAAAGTGAGGAGTTTCAGAAGGATTTAAACCTATTTGATAAAACTATAACTATTTAACCCATTCTAAGTCGTTTCAACAAATAATGGACATTATGGAAGAAATTAGAGAAGAAATCAGGGTTTCTGTTAAGTTTCTCAGGATCCACATAAGAGTGAAAACATATGGTATCTGTCTTTCTCTGTATGGCTTATTTCACTTAGCATCACACTCTCCAGTTCCATCCACGAAACCCATGGGGGAGGGGAAGGAAAAAAAAAAGAGGTTAGAGTGGGAGAGAGCCAAAGCATAAGAGACTCTTAAAAACTGAGAACAAATTGAGGGTTGATGGGGGGTGGGAGGGAGGGTAGGGTAGGTGATGGGTATTGAAGAGGACAGCTTTTGGGATGAGCACTGGGTGTTGTATGGAAACCAATTTGACAATAAATTTCATTAAAAAAATTTTAAAAAATAAAAAAAAGAGAAGAAATCAGGGAAATTAGGGAAGAAATTGACAACCTGAATTTCAACAAAATCCTTTCCATAATTGCTCACATAAATGAAACTTAAAAATAAATATGATTTGATAAATGTCACTGGTGATTTATTTTTGTATTTGGATTTTTATGTCAGTATAAGGTTATCTCTTTCAGCTATGAGAGCCATGAAAATCAAAGATTAAGTTAACTAAGAACCAGAATTTTTGTTGTTGTTGTTTGTTTGTTTTTTAACGTTTACTTATTATTGAGAGACAGAGAGAGACAGAGCATGTGGGGGGGGGGGGCGGCGCGGAGGGTGGGCAGAGAGGAGGAAAGACAGAATCCAAAACAGGGTCCAGGCTCTGAGCTGTTAGCACAGAGCCCAATGCAGTGTTCAAACTCACAAACTTTGAGATCATGACCTGAGCTGAAGTCGGACGCTTAACCGACTGAGCCACCCAGGCACCCCACAACCAGTTTTGTTCAATAGTATCACAAGGTAAAAAAACAAACAAAAAAAACAGTATCGCAAAGTATTGTAGCACTATTTTCCAGAAAAATGAAAAAGTAAATAATACTACTGCCTGGCACTAAAAGTTACTATTATTGGGTATTAATTAATAGTGTTTTAAAAATGAAAAATATTTAAAACAGTAATAAATAAAATATAATGTTAAATGTCAATTCATCTTTATCTCATATTTTAATATTTCTATTTTGGGATTTAAAATTTTTTTTTTTATTGCTTATTTATTTTTGAGAGAGAGAGAGAGTGGGAGTGGGAGAGGGGCAGAGAGAGGGAGACACAGAATCTGAAGCAGGTTCAGGGCTCTGAGCTGTCAGCACAGAGCCTGATGTGGGGCTCAAACCCACAAATGGTGAGATCATGACCTGAGCCGAAGTTGGATGCTCAACCAACCGAGCCACCCAGGCACCCTGGGATGTGTTTTACATAATAATTGGTAGAATACGCTGGCATATATAACATACATGATTAGTAGAAAACACCTATGATTTTTAAATAAATATGTAGGCATATATTGTGGGCTCAAAACATTTTAATAACAGAATGTCATAATTTTTTAAGATTTTATTTGTAAGTAGTCTTTACACCCAACATGGGGCACAAACTCAATCCCAAAATCAAGAGTCACATGCTCAACTGATGAAGCCAGCCTGGCGTCCCCTTGGAATACTGCATTAAAGTGTTTGGCTCTCACTTCTTTCAGAAGTCAGCTGTGCAGCCATCTGCACATCAAGAAATGAGAATTCATTATACTCCTAAAATAGAAAATGTTGTCCTCAAATATCAGAAAATAATATTAAGCTACTACAAATAGATCTTTGTGAGGTATATGTCTGTAATACTTAGGAAAGAAATGCAAAATTCTGAGAAATGTTTTTTCCCTTGTATCATGTAAATCTGTTACATATCATTCATTTATTCATTCATTCAACAGATATTAATTGTGTACCTACTATATGGAAGACACTGTTCCAGGCTCTGAGGCCATATTAATGAAGAAGATAGAATCTCAAATCTTACAGAGATTACATTTCAGAGACAGGGGATCCAGATTCAAAAGTACGAACAAAAATGTTAAATAAATCCAAGGCTGATATTTTACTGGGCTGGGTTGGTATGACTGGGCACACTGCTAAAATATTGAAATATTTCTATACTATATAGCAAGTAGTTCCTCAAGTGCATTCCTCTTGCACAGGTCAGGCTAGACCTTCCTGGGGAACTTCCAGGTTTCCTTTTGATCTAGGCACTAAAGGATTAATGTCTGGCCCAGTAGGAGCCTGTCAAGCATCCACTCTGATTGATGGTTATCAGCATTCCTGCGCTATTCCTGATACTTAAATATTTTGACTTTTACTTCAGGGTAAACATTTACCCTGGGGTGATATTCTACAAAAAAGAGAGCAGAATAAGGGGTAAAGAATCAAGCAGGGAAGGGATGCTTTTTGGCAGGATGATCAGGAAAGACTTTGGTTGAGGTAATATTTGAGCAGCGACTTGAAGGAAGAGAGAGAAAGAACAAGCCAAAAATGTATGTGAGTGAAGGAAGGGGAACGGAGAGCAAACACAAAGGCCAGAGCTTTGAACTTGAGCACTGGATGGTGTCCAAGTAGGGCTATTTGTCAGAATTAGAAATTTTAAGAGCCACTCCAATAATATAAAAACAATCAGAAATGTGGGTTCAGGTATTGAATGAATTACATATGTTCCCACTTTCCAGTCAAGCCTATTCTGAATGGTGCTTCCATACAGAACATTCAAAATCAATCTTGAGTAGATCCAGTATTAGTTTTTTTAGTTTCTAGAACCTGACTCAAAATCAGAAGACCGAGGCTCTCTTTCACAAGATTTGCTTTCCTGTTGCATCGCTTGCATAGTTTCCTTCCCAGTTGAAACACAGAACCGTTTAAAATTATCCAACCATGTTCATCTCATTCAATAAACATAAATTGAGTCCTAAAAGTTAGGAGCTAGGGATATCAAAGATACCTGCTTTCCAGGAGTTAACAGTTTATCCGCAAGATGGTCATGTGAATGGATAAAAATAGAGTAAAAATTGGCACATCTGAAATGCACATGTAGAAAGCTGAGTAATGTTGACTTTCGTCCCTATTTTTTGCATAATTAAGAATTTTTGTCACTTTTTCTCAACATAACGTAAATAAACTAATGCGACATACCAATCTCATATTTTACTATTTTAAGATTATATTAAACACCAAAATCAAATACTTCATACAGTTCATTTAAAAAAATAAGAGTTATCTATGGTTGTTAGAAATCCCTTAACTTTGTAACTGTAATTTGATTTAATATGCTTTGTTCAACTTCAGAAGACATAGAATGAAATTAAAATGTGTGTCGACTCATATGTAGCATGGTAGACTGAAACAAACCAAACTGTTTAATAATCTAACTGATTTTACCTGCATGGCCATTGGCACTATTCACAGGCTGGCAAGTCATTTTCTCCCCCCCCTCTCTTTTTTTAATGTCCCTCTCCTCTAATGTAACAGAATCCATTTGCCTACACTATAGAGTAGAATAAGGAGACGTGAACAAATTTTACCACATCCACAATAGTCTTGAATATTTGCAAAGTCACACATAGCGCTCTATTTTCATGCCAGTCTTTTTTTTTTCCGTTCCAGTTGAGATATAATTTTATATTTTACTATCTCCTTGGCATCTTTTGTACTTTACTTTTATCAAAAGCCTGTTGACTCCCACAGCGTCAACCCTGGCTTACAGAAGAGGGAAAACAGCACAGTTCGTCTGGAGTAAAGGAGCCATTGCTTCATAGTATCCAACGTAACACTGTCCTAAACTTAGTGCGTTAGAAAACTCAGTATTTCATATGCCTTTAGTTGTAGGGAGAAAGAAAAAAAGAAATATAAGCTTTCTGCTATAAATAAATTTGGACTGACCCTGTGAATTTAGCATATTCTTTTACTTCTATACCCACACTAACTCCAAGACTATTGTCTCAGTAAATCTCCTCCATACAGAATACCCTGGAACTGTAATTATCAAATGTGGTCTGGGATCAGCAGCATCAGCATCATCTGGTAACTGTTTAAAATGCAAACTCCAAGAACCCACCTCAGACCTACTAAATCAGACACTCTGGGGATGGGGCCAGAAATCTGAGTTTTTACAAATGCACACCAAAGTTTGAGAACCACTGAGCTAGATTATAGTAAGTAAGTAAGTAAGCATGTATATCTGATGTCTGCCATCCTGGCAATTGTTCAGCTAATTCTATGCCACCTCATCTTTTATGCAATAAGTATGTTAAATTACACCTCAGGTAGCAGAACTATTACTATCCTTTACAAACTTTATCTTGGATCCTTTAGACTTATCACATGGGATCATCAGGGTGACTTATAAATAAAGGAATAAAATATTTTCTTAAGGGGCATAATATTCTTAACTTTACAATTTTCACAAAACTAGCTATAATTTATTATGTGTGTAATGATCAGTGAATCAAACCCGTATCATAATGTGTAATTTTATAATTTAGTTTAAGAATATTTCTTAAATATTTGGTTCAGATCTTGATCTCAAGCTCCTGAGTTTGAGCCCTGCATTGGACTCTCTGCTGTCAGCTGGAGCCCGCTTTGGATCCTCTGCCCCTCTCTCTCTGCACCTCCCCCATTCATGTTCTCTCTCTCTCTCTCTCTCTCTCTCAAAAATAAATAAACATTAAAAACAAAGATACCAATAGAGTGAGCAGACGTAAAGATTATGCACTTACAATTCTTAAGAACAAAATGTAAGATGAAGTGTTATCTTTGCATCGGAGAAACTAGTAACAGTGGAATTATTAAAATTATTCTATAATATAAAAAAATAAAAGTAAAAACTGATGAAGAACATGTTCTAAAAATATATTAAATAAGAAATGAAAGTCAAATTAGGTGGAATTTGTTTTTGGCTCTAAGGGATTAGGTGTACATGATTTCCATGAAAAAGACATTAGAAGGCTTTGATAATAATTTTTTTAAAAGGTCTGAAAAAGTTCGAGAAAGAAATGGGAAAATGTCCTAGTAGAACTTTAAATTATATTAGAAATAGCATTGAAAGAATCAACCACGATAAAAACAAAAACAAAAACAAACCTGTCACAGAGGAAACACATTTAAGAAGCTTTTCTGAGATGCAGGAGTAAAGGGTCACAAAAATGACAGACCTGAGGGCATGTGATAATGAAGTGACAAAAGAGATTCAACACCCGATTGTCTATAGGTCTGAGGAAAATACAGAACACATGGAAACAAATTAATAGTCAAAAAAGAATAGAATACAAATATCCTGGCGGGTAAGGTATCAGAGAATTCAAGTGGAGAGGCACAAAATGTACCAAACAAAATCAGGCAGAAAACAAGAATATAAGATCTAGGCGCTGGTAAAAGAACTACCAGGGTTCCTTCAAAGATGATTTAGTCACCATAGGACCATGCGGAGTTGTGATAATAAATACCAACTGATGAATGACTCAATTAATTGAATCAAAAACATCTTCGGAATAGTTTTGGTTCCAAAGAGAGTTAACAAAACAGAACATGCCACACAATACTGTTCTTACAAAGTATGGGTGCTTATAAGAGAAAGTGATACAATGAAAACATTAATGGTGATTTTCTATGGCAATGAGTAATGAGAGTACATTTTCCTATTTTGTTCTTGTCTATGTTTATTAAATGTTTGACAAAATGCATATTGCATTTGTAATAAGAAAAAAAAGAGTATATCTTAAAATAAATTGTCAGTCTGTTGAAAATAGTGGTGAGAGTGGACATCCTTGTCATGTTCCTGACCTTAGGGGAAAAGTACTCAGTTTTTCCCCATTGAGGATATTAGCAGTGGGTCTTTTATATCTGGCCTTTATGATCTCGAGGTATGATCCTTGTATTCCCACTTTTTTGAGGGTTTTTATCAAGAAAGGCTGCTGTATTTTGTCAAATGCTTTTTCTCCATCTATTGACAGGATCATATATGGTTTTTATCCTTTCTTCTATTAATGTGATTTATCACACTGATTGATTTGTGGATAATGAAGCAGCCCTACATCCTAAGAATAAATCCCACTTGATCATGGAAAATAATTATGTTAACATATTGTTGAATCCAGTTTGCTAGTATCTTGTTGAGAATTTTTATGTCCATGCTCATTAGGGAAATTTGTCTATAGTTCTCCTTTTTAGTGGGGTTTTTGTCTGGTTTGGGAATCAAGGTAATGCTGGCCTCATAGAATTAGTCTGGAAGTTTACTTTCCATTTCTAATTTTTGGAACAGCTTCAAAAAAACAGTGTTAACTCTCTTTAAATGTTTGGTAGAATTCCCCTGGAAAGACATCTGGCCCTGGACTCTTGTTTTTTGGGAGATTTTTTATTACTAATTCAATTTTTTTTGGTCTGTTCAAATGTTCTATTTCTTCCTATTTCAGTTTTGGTAGTTTATATGTTTCTAGGAATTTCTCCATTTCTTCCAGATTGCCTTATTTGTTGGCATATAATTGCTCATAATATTCTCTTATTACTGTTGGTATGTCTGCATTGTTGTGATCTCTTCTCTTTCATTTGCAATTTTATTTATTTGGGTTCTCTCTTTTTTTTTCTTTTTGATCAATCTAGCTATGGGTTTATCATTTTTTGTTTGTTTTTAAAAATTTTTTTCAATGTTTATTTATTTTTGAGAGACAGAGACAGAGAAAGAGCATGAGCAGGGGAGGAACAGAGAAAGAGGTGGACATAGAATCTTAAGTAGGCTCCAGGCTCTGAGCTGTCAGCACAGAGCCCGACTCAGGGTTCAAACTCACAAACTGTGAGATCATGACCTTAGCCGAAGTCGGACGCTTAACCGACCGAGCCACCCAGGATCCCCAAGGGGTTTATCAGTTTTGAGAATTCTTTCAAAGAGCCACCTCCTGATTTCATTTATCTGCTGTTTTTTTTTTTTTTTTTTTTTTTGATATCATTGATTTCTGCTCTAATCTTTATTATTTCCTTTCTTCTGCTGATTTTGGGCTTTATTAGCTGTTCATTTCCAGCTCTTGTAGGTGTAAGGTTAAGTGGTATATTTAAAACCTTTCTTGGAAATACTAGCCTCAACAATCAGACAACACAAAGAAAAAAAAGTCATCCAATCAGCAAGGAGGCAATCAAATTTTCACTCTTCACAGATGACATAATACTCTTTGTGGAAAACCCAAAAGACTCCACCAAAAAACTGCTAGAAATGATACATGAATTCAGCAAGGTCACAGGACATAAAATCAATGTACAGAAATCAGTTGAATTTCTATACACCAATAATGAATCAGCAGAAAGAGAAATCAAGGAATCTATCCCATTTATAATGGCACCAAAAATCATAAAATACCTAGGAATAAACCTAACCAAAGAGGTGAAAAATTTATACACTGAAAACTATAGAAAGCTTATGAAAGAAATTGAAGAACACACAAAGAAATGGAGAAACATTCCACACTCGTGGATTAGAAGAACAAATACTGTTAAAATGTTGATACTACCCAAATCAATCTACACAGTCAATTCAATCCCTAACAAAATAACACCAGCATTCTTCACAGAGCTAGAAGAAACCATCTGAAAATTTGAAAGAAGCAGAAAAAATCCTGAATCCAAAGTAATGTTGAAAAAGAAAAAGCAAAGCTGGAGGCATCACAATTCCGGACTTTAGGTTGTATTACAAAGCTTTAATCATCAAGACAGTATGGTACTGGCACAAGACCAGATACAGAGATCAATGGAACAGAATAGAGAACCCAAAAATGGATGCACAGATATATAGCCAACTAATCTTTGACAAAGTAGCAAAGAATATCCAGTAGAAAAAAGACAGTCTCTTCCGCAAATGGTGTTGGGAAAACTGGATAGCAAAATGCAGAAGAATGAACCTGGACCACTTTCTTACACCTTTCACAAAAATAAACTCAAAAAGGTGGAAGACCCAAACATAAGATAGGAAGTCATCAAAATCCTAGTGGATCAAACAGTCAACAACCTCTTTGACCTCAGCCACAGCAACTTCTTACTTGGCATGTCTCCACAGGCAAAAGAAACAAAAGCAAAAATGAACTATTGGACCTCATCAAGATAAAAAGCTTCTGCACAGAGAAGGAAACAATCAGCAAAATGAAAAGGCAACTGATGGAATGGGAGAAGATATTTGCAAATGATATATCAGATAAAGAGTTAGTATCCAAAGTCTATAAAGAACTTACCGAACTCAATACCCCCAAAAACAAATAATTCAGTGAAGAAATGGGCAAAAGACATGAATAGAAACTTTTGCAAAGAAGACATCCAGATGGCTAACAGATACATGAAAAAATGCCCAACGTCACTCATCATCAGGGAAATACAAATCAGAACCACAATAAGATTCCACCTCACACCTGTCGGAATGGCTAAAATTAACAACTCAGGCAACAACAAATGTTGGTGAAGATATGGAGAAAGAGGAACCCTTTTGCACTGCTGGTGAGAATGCAAACTGGTGCAACCATTTTGGAAAACAGTATGCAGGTTCCTCAAAAATTAAAAATAGAAGTACCCTATGACCCAGAAATAGCACTACTAGGTATTTATCCAAAGGATACAGGAGTGCTGAATCGAAGGGGCACATGCACCCCAATGTTTATAGCAGCACTATCAACAGTAACCAAAGTATGGAAAGCGCCCAAATGTCCATCAACAGATGAATGGATAAAGAAGATGGAGTACACACACACACACACACACACACACACACACACACAATGGACTATTACTTGGAGATTAAAAAGAATGAAATCTTGGGGCATCTGGGTGTCTCAGTTGGCTAAGCGTCCAACTTCAACTCAGGTCATGGTCTCACAGTTCGTGGGTTCAAGCCCCGTGTCAGGCTCTGTAATAATAGCTCAGAGCCTGGAGTATGCTTCAGATTCTGTGCCTCCCTCTTTCCCTGCCCCTTCCCCACTCATGCTTTGTCTCTCTCTGTCTCTCAAAAGTAAATAAATGTTTTTTTTTTAAAAAGAGCAAAATCTAGCCTTTCAAAATAATGTGGATGGTAGTAGAACATATTATGCTAAGCAAAATAAGTCAGAGAAAGACAAAATCATATGATTTCACTCATATGTGGAATTTAAGACACAGAACAGATGAACATAAAGGAAAGGAAGACAAAATAATATAAAAACAGAGAGGGTGACCAACCATAAGAGACTTAAATACAGAGAACAAACTCAGAGTTTCTGGAAGCATGGTGGGTGGAGGGAAGTTCCAAAGGAGTTAGGGAGGACACTTGTTGGCATAAGTACTGGGTGTTATATGTACGTGATGAATCATTAAATTCTATTTCTGAAATTTTTATTACACTATATGTTAACTAACTTGGATTTAAATTAAAAAACAATAATAATAACAAAAGTTCAAAGAAAAATACATACATATATACATTCATACATACATAATCAATTGTCAGTCTGAATAGTGTGCAAAATTTCTTCAGATAGAGAAGAACTATTTCAATCTAGGTAGGACCGATAAAAACTTGAAGGGAAGTGAAATGAGTTAGAAATGTGCCTGTGTTGGAAACATAGCTTTCCAGCTGTTCCTGAAAAGAAAACTCTTAATGTGGTGTGGCCAGTGTCCTTTGCACTCATATCTGTGACTTTTTTCTCCTTTCAATTTGTTGTTATTCTTGCCTATATCTCATTTAATAATGGAAAAGCAAGGAGTAGTATTAGTTAAATGAAAGAAAATCAAATTAAGTGTAGTGACTTATTTACTAAAACCTTTCATTATTGAAAAAATTACTTGGCCTACAAAATAATATGCTTACTGGGTGTGTAAATATAGATTAGTGTTAACCAAACATGCACTATTCAACATAAACCAACAAACTTAAAAATCACAAGATCTAGTAGGTACAGGTTTTGAATGTTTAATGAAATCCCTTTACATGAGTTTTACTTGGAGGGTAGAAATTTATATTTAAAAAACTACAAATACCATCCCCAAACATGTGTACCATTTGTGTGGTATTTTTCTTAGTATTTGTCTTTGAGATGCAAGGGACATTCTGAAGCTAACTTAGCATGCTAACACAGCACAGAAAAATTTAAAGGTGGGATGTAAAAAAGGTGTTCTGAAGCTGTGGATAACACAAATTGTCACTGATGCCTGCAGGTACAGAATTCCAAAATCTTTTATGGTTTGATCTATACTATCATCATTGGATAAAGTCAATGTTAGATAAACTCAGTAACTATTTTAAGCCCACAAAACCAAGAAGAGATTCTATGGAGCAAATGATCAAATTACATTTCAGAACTTGAAGTTTTCCAATGTGATGAAGACATAGAGTAAAAATCATAAGCTCCTCATTTGCTTACTTCTTGGAGCAAATTCTGTTATTAAAGGTGACTGACACATTGAGCAGTCCCTAAAAGAGATGTTTAATTTGGAAATACGATGAAATTTTTAGCAGGGATCTGGGAAATTTAATTTTATTCCAGCATTAAACATTCATTTTTTAAAAATCAGGTGCTTTTTCATTGACAGTCCAAGACATTTATCTGCAAAAGTCCTTTCTCATTCATTCTGAGAGCCTAAGAAAGCTTTCACTTTCCTTTTTAGTGTTTCTTTTCCCCCTTTACCCATTAAATTGTCATCAAGAGCTAATTTGGTATATAAGGAGAAACAATTTTCTCACTCAAAAATTATGGACTCAGTTATACTTTATATAATTTATCCATCACTCTGCAATGAGCAGACATTCTAGGTTTTAATTGAAATAGAGTCTAGTTGTTCAACATGCGTATTTCAAATTTAGATGTTAAACTGAAAATAGAGTTAACTCCATGGAATCCTTAAATCATTGAAAACATTTTATTTTCTCAACAAATATTTGATAAACCACCTGGTAATACATGATGCCATATTTAATCTGGTCTTTAATATGCTTGAATTTTGCCAGATTTTCCATATGTATCCAAAAAAATTATTAAAACACATTAAAAGGAATATAACCCTTTATATTACATTACTATAAAAAACATGTTAACGTCAAACATGAAAGAAAAACTCTATTTCTCAGGAAATTGTTCCATATTCTTTGATTTTCATAGTCTTTTGCATCAGAGTTGAATCAATTTTTGCAGGTATATCAGCAGGTAGAGGAGGAAGGAGGCAAAGCAATGAGAATGTGTTACCACGGACATATTTACATTCATGTGTGACTACGTCAGTGGTAAATACAAGTCAACATCAGAAGTCCTCATGTATCCATGCATGCATTTATGTAATTATTATATAAAACCTCCAACCTCTTCTTTCTTTGTTCTTTAGATGGATATCAGCATTGGTAACAACTCAAACGTTAGTCATCCAGGGTTCCAAGCTCAAGGTACACTGCATCAAGTAATATAGGAAAAAAAGTGGATGGGTTGCTATTCACATCTCACTTCGAGCACAGTTAAGCAAATTAAGAATTTACAACATTTAGAGGTGCCTGGAGGGCTCAGTCAGTTAAGCATCTAACTCTTGATTTCTTGCAGTTTGTGATTTCTTACAGTTTGTGATTTCTTGCAGTTTGTGAGTTCCAGCCCTGTGTTGGACTCTGCATTGGTGGTGCAGAGCCTGCTTGGCATTCTCTCTTTCTGCCCTCTCTCTTCCTCTCCCTCTCTCTCAAAATAAATAAACTCAAAAAAGAGAATCCACAACATTAAAAAGATCTCATAATTTAGAAAAATATGAATTCATATTCATAAACATAAAGACCTCAGAAAAAAGTAGGTTAGAGGCTGGCAGTAAATTTTGAAACACAAATGAATATAAATAACATATGACTATACCCAGAGACATTCACAGGGCTGAAGTAACATAATGCACTTAGAAATGCCATACAAATACGTAGTTTCATTTTTATGTTATCAAGAACTATATGACAATTCTTTGTCTTGTCTCGACTATAGTCATTGAGCAGTAGCAGTATTTGCAAATGCATAGAACTTCTGAAACTTCACTGGAATAGGGAATCTGAAATATGCATCAATTACAATTTGTCATAATTAACGGCTAAGTAAGTGAATAATAATACTAGTGACATACATATCTCTTTGAGACCAAGTGTGCTCGCATAGGTCACAGAACAGCTATAGCAGGTGTGGCCTTTGATCTCTGCTAAGTGGAAACACATTTAGTCCTGCCTGTAAGTTAAAACAAGCATGATATTTTGAGAAAATAATTTAAAATAGCAGTAAGACATTTATTTACTACCAACAATATGCCAGGCTGGGTTTCACACCAAAAAAAAAAAGCTGCATTAAACAAGAAAGAAGATAGGTGCCCATAGAGAGATTAGATTTTACTTGAGAGAAGCAGATGATAAAACAAAAGAGGTAATAAATTTGGACAATTTTAAATAGCAAATACTGCTATGAAGAAAGCAAAGAAGAAAAATGATGATGAGTGATTCGAGGAAAGGGAAACTTTATCTGAGGTTGTTAGATGTGGTTTTTTAGTAGAAACAGAATCGGCCAGTTTTTTCTCTGCTGTACGCCCTGTATCTTAAAAATATTCCTAACACATGGAAGAGGACCCTTGCTTTCAAAAAATCTCAGTAGAATTTTCTGGCAAACCTGTACTCATTTTTGAGAATGGTAGATGAATAAAATGAAATGATATATAATGCTAGCCTAACTCCTTGCTAAGCCCTCTGTAAATTCCTTTATATACATTCCATCTAATCTTTAGTGGAATCACATGAAACAGATCTTTATATCACTGTTTTTCAGAAAAGTAAACAGACAGATTGATGTGGTGATCTGCCCCTGGTTGATAAAGCAAAACTAGGATTTGAACCTGGTGGCTGAGTCCTAAGCTGGAATTCCTGCTGGTATTCTACATGAATCATTCTCTTCCACATGAATCATTATCCACAATGCTCTGGAGAATCAGTCTGTATTTTTAGGTAACACTTTTGTTACCCTATCCTGGCTCATCTGCTGGCCGGTACACCCACCCCGTGTTTGCTCTCAGTGGCGCTAACCTCACACAACTATACCCCTTCTCCAGAGACTTGCTGGATGGACTGAGATGTCTTCCTGGGAAACGTATAGGATTTTTAATGTTCCCCCTTTCCCAGTTAATAACGGAAGTATATAGGATACAGAGGGCCAATCCTGTTGCCTCAAGAAAGAACAATGGTGGGGTGTCCCTCAGAGAGCTGCTAACGTAAGACCTCAGTAAATCACATTTGCTAGTTCCTTTCTCTGCTTCGTCTCCTACTTTTGTAGTTTCTCCTGAGAGCTCTCCCTCAGTTAATCATTGCAAAATAATATCGGTCTCAGGCTCTGCTTCTAGGGAATCTGAACTAAGTCATTTATTCAACAAATATTTATTGAACACCTACTTTGTGTCAGGTTTTAAACTAAACTCCAGGGGTTCAGAAACCAATGTACTATGGTTCCTTCCTTCTGAGATTGGATTTGGGGAAGGGACAGTCTGTAGACAGCTAATGAAATAGGAAAAAGACCATAAAGGAGGCTCTCTATTTAAAAACAAAATGCCATAGGATTAAATAAAAGAGCATATCTAACTCTGCTTGGAGTGCAGAGAAAGGGGAGAAATAATGAAAGACTTTGCAAAGAAGATGATGAATGATAAATAGGGATTCATCAAGTTGATAAGTATGCGATGCACTTAACAGGAAGAAAGACAATCCCATGGAAAACATGCAATGACATGAAGTGACAAGGCAAGACTGAGGGAATTTCAAGTCATTTTGTAAAACTAAGTAGGTGTTTATAAGGAGACAGTAGTGGTTATCTGGCAATCCATTATAGAAGACCTGAATTGTATAAAATATAAATTGTTAAAAGTACCGAAGAAAATGCAAAAACCATAAAGCTAACATGTATGCAATGTGTGTGAATATCAGATCTATTTGTGTGAATTTAATTGCTAACTTAAGACATAACAGTGTTTCATAAAACCTAATTGATTAATAAAGTATATTTACATTTCTTAACTTCATATTAGGACCAGAATTGTATCAGTCAAAAACCTCCTAATGTTCCTAATTATTATTAAGTATACTGCATTTTCAGAATGTTCTGGTTGAGGGTTGAGCCTGCTACTTCTTTGACATCTATGTAGAAGTTTGCCATTGCAGGTCTATAGCAAGATAGATTTATAAATCTATCACAAAATCATGTAGTTGCTAACTGGGCATCAAATTATCTGTCATGTTCAGTTATTTTTACGGTAAAGTATGTATCATTTGCCCATATGAATCAGGCAATGATTTCATTTGCTCGTTATGAAGGCTAAAAATAGCCTGTCTGACCTACAGTGAACTATTTACTTTAGTCATTAAATTATGATCACTGTCACATTAGTCATTAAATTATGATCATTGTCACATTGTTGTTTTTCATTTTGTATATGAAGCAAGGTCAGCAGTAGGAAAAATTGTGAAGTATGCAATATCTCACTCTTCTCCCTGCCCCCAGCAATGTTTAACCAGGCAGCTAGTTGCTCTGAAATCATTTGTTTCCCTCTACTTTCATTCAATACCATGCCCAGGCATCATAAGCAGCAGAAGAAAACCTGTCAAATTGGCATGGGTGTGTGAAGGAAGGTTGTCTTCCCAGAAGTAAGTGGGATGGTTAGGGTACAGTGAGTCTCAGAGTGCCCTGAGATAATAAGTTTACACATGAACGTGTTTCATGTTCGAGACCACAAAAGAAATGCTACATTTACTATATCCCCAAACCTCATTGTTTTTCCTCCTCATTGGTAACAGGAAGACAAGTACCAACCATCTAAGCTGCCCCATTGAGTTGTTACAAGGATTGTATAAACTCAAGTCCATTTATTTTGTGTACTGGAAAGCTCATTGAAAGTGTTATGATCCATCCAAGGTTGGAACTTAGGCTGTGGTTCTCACTTAAATAAGGCCTTTCTTGTCTATGGTAGAGCTCTGTTCAATCATATCCACACCCTGCCCATCACATCTAGGGTGATCACACAGCCCATAATAGTCATAGGTCAGCACTGGGGGAGGTGTATGAAGATCAATGTTTCAGTTGTTAAAAAAAGAAAACCTTGCTGAGTGGCTCAGTTGGTTGAGCGTCTGGCTTCGGCTCAGGTCATGATCTCACGGTTTGTGGGTTCGACAAACCCACGGTTTGTGGGTGCTGACAGCTCAGAGCCTAGAGCCTGGTTTGGATTCTGTGCCTCTCTCTCTCTGCTCCTCCCCTACCACGATATGTCTCTCTCTGTCTCTCAAAAATGAATAAACGCTAAATAAATAAATAAATAAATAAAAAACATTGTCAATGGGTACAATTTTTATTTTTATTTTCTTAAATATTTATTTATTTTAGAGAGAGCGCAAGGGGAGGAGGAGCAGAGAGAGGGGGACAGAGGATCTGAGATGGGCTCTGTGCTGACAGGCTGACAGCAGCAAGCCCGATGTGGGGCTCAAACTCATGAACCGTGAGATCATGACTTGAGCTGAAGTGGGACACTCAACCGACTGAGCCACCCAGGGGCCCCTAAGGCTTATATTAAAATTTTTTTCATTTAAAAATTTTTATATTAAAAAATTTCAACAAGAACATACATCCAAATTTTCTTTTATCCAGCATTTATTTAAAGTGGCGGTGCCATAAAAGTCACGTTAACATCCACATCCTTTTGGGCAAAATGGTGAGTAAATTTGAATATTCTATTGTTTTGTCCTGTCTATGTTATCCGTGTACCCAGAGGAAGAATGGTAAATCAAGTCTATTTATACATAATTCTTAAAACAGAGAGTAAGTATTTTTTCCAGGTTAATTCCAAGCATAAGTGTCTGAATCACCCTCACAGTTATTCACTAGGAGTGTCAGATATTAGAAGATTTTAATGCATCTCTCCTTCCCTCGAGTCTGTTTTATGTGATTTCAGATATCCTCCTGACTCTTTTTGTTGTTTTGACAAGAGGAATAAAATGCACTTTATGACCAAATCCATGTATGTTTTGGACTGCTTCACTCAGAGATGCTTGGGGGAACTTAATCAAGAGAGCTTTTATAGAGTTTAATACAGAAAATAAAGCTGAGAAAGTAAGCACTGAAAATAAATTACCTTGAAAATGGAGTAAATCCTTTTTATCTGTCTGTCTATATTTAATTTCTCTCATTTTCACATGAAAGAGGATGCTGCTTTGGAGAAAAGGATTGTATCTCAAGGTTTAACATACTTATTCTGATTTCCCGGCATAATGTCCCAGGGTAATGTCATCACTACAATCATTATGGTCTTTTATTATTCACCACCCGAACCATTACTTTTGCCTCAATTATTTTTATTTTTTTATTTTTAATTTTTTTAATGTTTATTTATTTTTGTGAGAGAGAGAGAGCGCAAGTCCGGAAGGGACAGAGAGAGAGGGAGACACAGAATCTGAAGAAGGCTCCAGGCTCTAAACTGTCAGCACAGAGCCCCACGTGGGGCTCAAACCAATGGACTGCGAAATCATACCTGAGCCAAATTTGGATGCTTAACCCACTGAACCGCCCGTGTGCCCCTTGCCTCAGTTATTTTTAAATGTTTGCTGTAGAATTGCTCATATTTTCAGTAAATCATCAATATTTTTGAACCACACTATCTAGATTGTGCGTATAAATCAGAAAGAGTCCATTGGGCTGTCCTAGATTTGCAAATAGATGGCCAAAACTTGATAAACTCTGGGAATTGAATCTGAGAGGCCACGATGGCCATGCAGTTTGAAAGTGGTAAACCAGAGAGGAAACCAGCCACAGCCTTTGTTTTTCTAGAGATAATTCCAACAATTTTCAAACCTGCTTCTTACTCAATATTTTACTTTTATTCTTCTTACCTGTGACAGAACTACAGCTATTATTAAAAGTTCTGACATTCCAGAGCAACTTTTTATCTTTGTCTTTCTTTCAAAAGAAGAGGACTGTTTTGGGGCGCCTGGGTGGCTCAGTCGGTTAAGCGTCCGACTTCGGCTCAGGTCATGATCTCGCGGTATGTGAGTTTGAGCCCGCGTCGGGCTCTGTGCTGACTGCTCAGAGCCTGGATCCTGCTTCCCATTCTGTGTCTCCCTCTCTCTCTGCCCCTCCCCCGTTCATGCTCTGTCTCTCTCTGTCTCAAAAATAAATAAATGTTAAAAAAAAAAAAATTAAAAAAAAAAAAAAGAAGAGGACTGTTTTGTAGAACCACCATCAAATTAGGGCTCAGACTAGCCAATGCAGCTCCACCTTGGGTTTGAGAATAGAACACTGTCACACTGTAGCATGTTATATGGTTTCACCTTACATAGTACTTTAAACTTCAATTTCACTGATAGCTCCTTCTATCTCCAAATCCAGGGTCTATGAGTTTGAATCCATTTTCTTTTCTTTTTTTCCCCCCTCTACCAACAATTCCAGTCCTAGCTGCTACCCAAGCTCTGAAACATCTAGCAGAGGAGGCAGCATTTGAATGAGAAGCACTTCCTCGGCATTGAGGCATGCTGTTATTAAATTTCAAGCTGCCTAAAATGGCAAAGGAGGTAATTCAAGAAACAAGCTCTTCCCCGAAACCGGCTCCATCAGGGAATGGTTCAGCGCCACTGCTGTAATTTACTCCCCTGTCTTTACAAATCCCTTCTATATCATTTTTTGTTTAGTTTATTGGTCTAATGTGAGTTCTGCGGAATTAGACCTGAATCCCTGGGCCGTGCTGTTCTGCTCACATCTACCCGAAGCACTACGTGCCAAGCAGCTGCCACCAACGTCAATAGAGTGCTATAAAGATTAATGGGGCACCTGAAAAGCAACAAGGCCTTTGAGTGATTTCAGGGATTTCGGACTCTAGAAATCAATTTCCCTGAAAATGTGCTTGCTAATTTAACTGACAGTATTTGACACTCCTCTTGCATATACTAGAAGCTGTAAGCAAGTATGAGAATCAAGACTTTATTTTGACCAAGGGAATAAATTAATATACACAGGCAGGTATGTATAGTCCAATATATGTGCATGTATATGAGTCAATATGGAAACCGATCATAAGATTTCTCCAAATCAACTGTGCGTTTCTCTACGAATACTTAAAGTATAATCAACCCTTACAGCAATGGAAGCATTCAGATTAGACAAACTTAAAAGAAGGCCGCTGCTTTCCATAGCTCATCAGCATGTAGTATGAATGATGTTCTACTATTACCTTAATATTTTGAACCCTATTGGATTACTGAAACAAAACAACTTCGGAATCTGAATAAAAAAGGATTATATTACGATTTCATAACACATTGATAATGGCCTAACGTATATTAAAAACTCAAAGTAAGAGAGTCAAATCACAAAATTGAGTGTCTTGTGGAAATGTTTTGAAGTCTTTAAGTGGTACTTATATAGTTTTAAATGTGTTCAGTCATTGTGCAATGATTTAAAAAATAATTATTGTCATTTCATCTGCAGCCAATGAAAATATTGTCATTTCAAGTAGAGTTCTTCAAAAGGCCTTTGGGAAAGTCTGTGTTTAAGAGAGTGTTGGGTTGACTTTATCTGACCACCTAGGTTTAGTAACTGCCTCTTCTAATATTTGCGACAACTTTCTGAAAAGACAATCTGAAATGAAAAAGTTGAGAAAAACAAAGAAAGTAAGGTAAAGCTTCTGAAGCCTTGTGGCCTTGTGGCTGCTGCCAAGTCTTCATAAGTATACTTTTTGAAGTTTCATTGATTCTTGATTTGAGTTCCCAGGTTTAGTAATAAAATATGACATGATTTCTCACTCTGGTGCAGGGCAATTTACTGCAAAAGAAAATGCAAAGTCCTGCCTAGTGCCGGGTTCTGACCTATTCAGAGAATTCATGATTTCTATTATAACTCAGAAGTCCCCATTTTCAATTTTGTTATGACATGAGACTAACAGAAGGTGATTTAAGTGGCTCACAGTCCTGAAGAGGTAATGCAGTTGACTACTGAAGAAAGTGTGGGGAAGTGAAGGCTGCGGCTCTACAGGACCTGGTGCCTGTCTCTCTGTCTCTCTCTTACACATTGTGCATATACTCCCAGGGCAGTTTTCTCCCCGATCCTGTTACCAGCATGGCTCCTATGTTCCATTACACTGCACATACCACAGTGGTCCGCAGGTCAATGCCGAAAGCTTTCCTAAGGGAAAGCTTTCCTAAGCTGCTTCTTCCAAGGGTCATGTGACTTGACTTTACTGATAAAAAAGTGAACGGAAATATTTTAAAGCGGGGAAGAAGAAAAGCATTTTTTAAAGCAGCTAGACTTAGTAACTATTGGCAACAGCAGAAATAAGTGTCAAAGGCCACATGGACATAAACCACAGAGATAGTAAACTGAAGGAGAAATGGGGATGTTCACAGCCACACACGTGTGAGATTTAGGAAGGTAGATTTCACTGTTGTCATAGACAAAAAGGAACTGCTGCTCTGGTACCAACACCTCTGCTTCGCTGGGTCTTCCCAGTTTTATCCGCTTAGCTCACTGACATGAGCAATGGACTCGACTGCGATTAGCCCAGCCAGCTTGACTTGGGGAGGGAGGGTGCCCTGCACGCCACTCTGCCTCGTGTCATGACCAAACGAATCGTCAGATGAGGAGTTGAGGGTGTTATTACTCAGTATCGTTCCCAACAGCGATGGTTCACATTGAGTTTTAAACACCTCCCCACCTCTCCTCAGAGCCCCGCACCTCTGCTTCAGGTATCAGACTTAATTCAGAAATAGAGCTATTAGAAACTCAAGTCCCACATTTGTAGACAAGCTAACTCAAAAAGGGGATCGCTAGGGCACCTTGGAGGCTCAGTCTGTTAAGCGTCCGACTTCAGCTTAGGTCATGATCTCACAGTTGGTGGTTTCTAGCCCCCGTCTGGCTCTGTGCTGACAGCTCAGGTGTGCCTGGGTGGCTCAGTCAGTTAAGCATCCAACTTCGGCTCAGGTCAAGATCTCCTGGTTCATGAGTTAGAGCCCTGCATCAGGCTCTGTGCTGACAGCTCAGAGCCTGGAGCCTGCTTCAGATTTTGTGTCTCCCTCTCTCTCTGCCCCTCCCTTGCTCTCACTCTGTCTCTCTCTGTCTCTCTCTGACTCTCTCTCTCTCTAAAAAAAATAAGCATTAAAAAAAGGGAGTATTGCTGATAACAAAATATATTGGTTCACTAGGAATTTCCAGAGTATAATATGTTTCATGAAAGACAAAAGAACCAATGAATATTTGGGACTTAAACTATGCTAATATCTATCAGATTTCTATTTTGTAAAAAAAAAAAAAAAGCATTAATTTCATCTTGATTCATTCACAAGAAACTTTTTCTTAATGATATATGAACTGAAATTCACCATCGCACAACCCATACTTGAGCATTTTTGCTCTGACACTTAACAAGCAGGATTTTGTTTTTGTCTTTTCCTTCTAGAAAATCTAGAATGAACTATAAATATGAGGAGGAGAGAAAAATAAGACTTTATCAAATATTCAATATTCTTCCTGAAATTTTGTCATCTTTTCAATTCTCCCCTTTGCAGGCAGCTTTCCAGGGGCAGAGGCCAGATGATTTAAAGGACGCCTACTATAAATGAAATACAATCATCCTCAAACCCTGGGAGAAATGATCCCTTATTATAATGGAACTATAAGAATTGTGCTCCAGCAGGCAGAGAAGCTTCTGATTTTCATAACATATTTCTCTTGTTTTCCTTACTAATACAGACATCGTCCTAAAACTGAGGGTTTTTTGTGGACTTTATTTCTGTATCTACTCTCCCCTGTACACAACCACAATTAGAATGTGCACAGCCTCCTCCGTGCAGATTCTGCAGAGTAGACATTAATAGACCATGAAATTTATGATATTTGAGACATTATAACTTTAACCAGTGTCAGATAGCTAGGGGTCTCCCCTCTATCCCTCATAATATATGATCATATTTTTGGTCACTTCATCCTTTTCCTGGTCTCCTCTTAATTTTCTCAAATACATCACTTTAATGCCTCAACGGGTTTCTCGGAAAGGAGACACAGGAGGAAATAGAGAGGTGCTCAGGGGGATGGATGGGAGCACAGAGGTGCGCTCAGGACCTCTCTGATTTTCAACAGCTGCCAGAAGTTCTGCCTTGTGTGATAAAGGCATCAGTGTGGACAAAGCTTGTGTCCTGACCTGTCATCTGAGTTAATTACTTTTGTCCCTCACAGAACACACAAGGAATAAAACAGCCTCTCATCAGTAATATGGCTTTCTACCTGTGATCTCAGAGGGCTTCAGGTGGCGGTGACGTGTGTGGAATTTGGAAATTTGGGCCAAGCAAGCACTTCCCTTATCTGGGGGTAGAGTGCCTAGACATAATGCTTTCAAATTTGACATATATAACATTCTTTATTGTCATTTTACCTTTTTTCCCCTTGTTTTATGTTAAAAGATTACAACCCCATGTAAAAATTTCATGTAATTCTGTTAAGAATAAAAAAAAAAAAAAGGCTTAAAAATGTTGTAAGAAAAAAAAAATGTAAGGAGGGGCACCATGGTGGCTCAGTCCGTTAAGCATCTGACCCTTTAATGTTTTTTTAACGTTTATTTACTTTTGAGAGAGAGAGAGACAGAGTGGGAGTGGGAGAGGGGCAAGACAGAGGGAGATACAGAATCTGAAGCAAACTCCAGGCTCCAAGCTGGAACAGACTCCAGGCTCAGCACAGAGCCCAGCACAGAGCCCAACGCAAAGCTCGAACTCACAAACTGTGAGAGCATGGCCTAAGCCAAAGTTTGACTCTTAACCAGCTGAGCCACCCAGGTGCTCCAAGCTTCTGTCTCTTGATTTAGGCTCAAGTCATGATTCCAGGGTCATGAGGTGGAGTCCCGCGTCTGCCTCTGTGCTAGGTGTGGAGCCTGCGTAAGATTCTCTTTCTTTCTCTTTCTCTCTCTCTCTCTCTCTCTCTGTCTCTCTTTCTTTCTCTCTCTGTCCCTCCCCTGCTCACGCTATCTCCCTCAAAAAATTGAAAAATAAATTGAAAAATAAAAAATGTTGTAAGGAAACCAATGACAGTAGACAACTCCTATTTCTTCAGGAAAACTTCTCAAGCATGGGAATTAAAAGGTAAAAATAACTTTTCAAAAAATGTCTATTCAGTTAAACTTGTCATCAATTCTATGTGTAAATTCATATGTATATGTGTTTGCATATTAAATATACATCAACCCAACCTAGCAATTAGATACTAGTAATTTAAAAATATGTATAAATGAATAGTTATAACTACTGTCTCCTTAAGAGTTTATTTGTGTTAGGGGCACCTGGGTGGCTCAGTCGGTTGAGCTTCTGACTTCGGCTCAGGTCATGATCTCATGTCTTGTGGGTTCAAGTCCCGCATCTGGCTCTGTGCTGACAGCTCAGAGCCTGGAGCCTGCTTCAGATTCTGTGTCTCACTCTCTCCCTCTGCCCCTCCTCCACTCGCACTCTGTCTCTCTCTCTGTCTCAAAAATTAAGCAAACATTAAAAAAAATTTAAAAAGACTTTATTTGTATTAATATGTAACTAAAATTATGAATCTTTTTAATATGTTTGTATCTCTTTGTCTATAAGTTACTTGCTCACCCCTTTGATTTATTTGCCTCTTTGTGTTTATTTCCATCTTGTTGTGAAAAAAAAATTTCACTATTTGTTGCTCTTTGATGGTGAAATTTAACAGACTATTTTACATTAGCAACTTATAGAAACAGTACAAATATTGCAAAAATTAGGGAAAATGTTATACAACACTTTCCCCTAAATTTCAATTGCTGACATTCTCTGTTACAAATTCATAGTGAACTTTTTCTACTGAAATGCTGATAGCTAAACTTCCTGAACAATGTCAAAGATTGGGTACCTCACTGAATACTCTTTGATAGCTATATAGCAAGACATGCTACATTAATTTTTCAAATTAATCTATTTTCTGTGACGACAACTATATATAATTTTTAAATGTTTTTTTTTTTACCTTTTCTCTTGTCCTTATCTGCTCTCAATATATTTGAAAAAATGGGTTTCAAATTGATATCTCATATCACACTCAAAACAACATATATATGTATATATTCATATACTTGCATGGCTATAGAGTTATTACATAATGAACTTGTGAGTATTAGCACCATTTATCTCCTTTTTTTATAATTGAAATATAGTTAACATACAGCATTGTATTAGTTTTAGGTTATTAGTTTTAGTGATTCAACAATTCTGTACATTACTCAGTGTTCATCAAGATAAGTGTACTTTTGATCCCCTTTATCTATTTCATCCCTCCCCACCCATCTCCACTTCTGTTAGCACCATTTTTAATATCAAAACCTAAAAAATGTTTACCTCTTTCCTAACTTTAAAGGATGTCCTAAGATTATGCATACTGACTTTCCTAAACTGATCTAAGGATCTTCTAAACTGATTCAAGTTATATATATGAATATATTTTGTTCCCACTAGGGTTCAGTCTGAGCTTTATAAATAATTAGTATGTCTCCATTGATGATTATTACTATCTATTTTATACATTTCACATAGACTCACAGCATTTGAAGATTAAATACAAGTTGCCAGTGCAAAAACATGCCCTCTAAAATTAAAAAAAATGCAATAAATGTCAAGTTTAAATCTGCTTTGAAGAAAAAAATGACACTATAGACTGTGAAAAAAAAATCCATTTTTAATAGTGACTTTATGTCAGTCCACAGGGAGCCCTATCAAGCCACGGCTGACTAATGACTATCATTTTCAGTTGATTTCATTAGTATTTATGTTATAGTATAAAGTACATTCCCTTTGGTGCTCTGAAAATCAGTGATTTACATACATTTAGTGTGATGATTTTGCTTTGGATAATATAAAAGTGATTTAATAGCTAAGTAAGGATTTTTTTTCTACCTAAATCCACTTATTCAGAAATAAATATTAACTTTTAATAAAATAGCATTTAATGCACTATTGCCACCTATTAAAATAAAACATGATGCTGTCAGCTGACCATCTTCATGTCAGAATAATACACTATTATAGCCTTCTTTTTGTCAGAAACATTTGAGCACTTTCGATTGAGAGTGTAATTTTTACGAATGATATGAACTTTACTTATACAGTAAGCACATTGGATGATGCTGGTCCACCAATTAAAGAAAGCAATTGTTACACAAAGACAGAAGTCCCATCCACTGTTTGATAAAAAGGAAAACTTTTTAGCCTCTGGTTTTTAAAACAGATAATATGAGTGCTCTTTGGAATTTCGGACTCAAATATGGTTCTTTGTGTAATGTGTGTTATTTGATTCTAAGAAGATAGTAAAGATGAAACAAAGCAAGTTGTGGAATCTACTGCGTCACATTAGATACCATTCTGTGCAATGATAGATTCAGAGAAATAAATACTTTGTTCTTGACATCAAGAAGGGCCCACATAAAACATAAGCATTTCCATAGATTGTAATAAAAGTCTGCTTATGCCACAGGCCAAACAAGCAACATAATCAATAAGTGTTACAGGTTGGCAGGTGAGGAGACAATGGTATGCGTTGCTCTTAGAAGAAAATCAAAAACATCAAAAGCTGATATCAGATATTTGAAAATATTCTGACATCTGTCTCTAAAGTATAGTTTCCTTGAATGTAAGCATTCATATCTGCAGAATTCATATTTTGAAAAACATTAAGTTCTATCTTCTAATCCCAAATTCAAAGAAAAACATAAGAATGTTTCATCTTCTGAGTAACTGATATTTTTACCATTTTGTTTACTCTGGTGGAGAGTTGTTTTGGTGCAGTTCTTCAGAAACGTAAATTAATGGGACACCAGGGTGGCTCAGTCAGTTGAGCATCCAACTCTTGATTCCGGCTCAGGTCAAGCTCTCATGGTCATGAGATCAAGCCCCAAGTTGAGCTCTGTGTTGAGCATAGAGACTGCTTGGGATTCTCTCTCTCCTTCCCCCTTGGTCCCTCCCCCACTTGTTCCTCCCCCTGCCCCAAATAAATAAATAAACATTAAAAAAAAAAAGAAACTAAAACTAACATTTAAAAAAGCCATTAGTAATGCTCAAACAAGAGAAATAGATTTCTAAATAATTCCTTCTGCTTTAAATAGGTCATCTTCACTGTGTTTTCAACACTGAATTGGGACGAGACCAGATAAGGATAGTGCATTAAAAAAATGGTTTCTAAAATCAGACCCACTAAGCACTAAAATATGGTCTCTACATTTTTATTCCCATATAAATAAAGAGATTGATTTGGCCTACTCTGCTATTCTTTTAAATCTTTGATTTCAACACACACCCACACAATCAGATGTTGTAGAATTCATTTAGTTAAGTTTTCTGCTAACTTATCCACGAAATGGGGCTGCAACTTAATTAAACTTCTCCCATCACACCTTGGTTATATTCTGATTCTCTGATTTAAGTGCTTTATAGGGCTGGTATTTATTCTATCTGTGCTAGTTTACAGCTTCTAGTCAGGTCCCTGGAGTAAAGTAATATTTCTGTGGGAATTATTCACTGAGGAAAACAACAAGCAAATGCTTTGAATGAGACCAAATTTACTTTAAAATTTAGGATATTGAAATTCTGTACAGGATGTGCCTTAAGATATTTATGTGAAGTTGCAAAGAATCTCTTAACTTCTTCCAATTAACCATCAATCAAAGTTTTATGAGATAATATAGTGCAAATATTCATCAAGCTACTCATCTAAATGGATGCCCCTGATACACATGCTCATAATTTTCCCCCAAATATTTCTGAGTAATACCTGCATCTAATGTTATTCTGGCTATGCTTCCATTTGGGAATTGCTGGAATATAACCAAGGGAGCACCTGCCATAACTCACAAGCTAGTCTCTAGAACTTTCAAAAAGCCATGGCAGAGGTGAAGTGCTGTCATGTTATCTGTTCATATTATGAATATGTCATGAACATGTCATGTATGAACATGTATGAACATGTCTTTACTGTCATGTTACCTATTAAGTCCTAAACAGTGAAAACTACAACTTTGGAACTACTTGTTTAGTTTGAAATCCCTTTGACCTAAAATGTAGACAAATATGCCTACCTGGGAGCAATTTTCTACCTTTTTTCCCATGTAAGATTGAATGAGTCCAGACTGATGGAATTCTGCTTAAAGGAAAGCTTATTAATACCAGGCAGAATATTGATAAATGCTTATTGACATCCCACTTTATCATTTAGTCCAAATAAGCTTTCAGGCATCAATTGACAACAGTATTTATTTCTATCTTATTGATGTAGGGGAAGAAACCAAGAAAATTTTACTAAGCTTCTGATGGAATTGATGTTTAAACTGGGAAAGAATATGTTACTACTCGGCATGACTATGAAATGAACACAAACTAAAAATCAGTCATACAGTTTTAATATCTAAAATTTTTCTTATAAAAATAAATACATTCTAAGCTATTGTCTATCATCTTTTTAATCAAGTGCCAAAATCTGAACCCATAGCTCTAATTTTATTTTTCTAATCTCATTTTATCCTCTGTGAAATTCTCTGAAACAAAAAACCAGTGTTTCTGGTTTGTAGAATTGAGGGTAAGAAATCAGTTATGTGTGCCTTTTTACAAACTTCAGATAAATTATATTAAAACTCAGTAATTGGGGCTTGTCCAACATTAATGCTTTTGGTACTTGTTGATTTAAATCACATGGATGAATTTATTCATTGTTGTATCAGTGATTTTCAGTATTATAGAAAATAAGGCAGAAAAGAGACTCAAAGAGCTTATACTGAAATGCAGTAAGCTGATTGGTTGTATAGCAGTTAAAATACTCAAGATATGAAGCAGGTAGAAGATAAGTAAAGGTGTGTTGCTCAGAGGATAGAAATTAATTTTTAAAACTTCTTTTCAAAGGAATATTAAACATGATATTGGCTAAGCAAATTCCACATAAGATAATTTTAGCTAATGAATACCAATCTTAGACTTTAATGTCTTCTCCATTAGCTCCAAATATTTAATTTCCCAGAACCTGTCACCCTATTACTAAATGAAGATTATGATTTAAAATACAGTTATTATTTTTCCAAATTGACTTAACTGCCCCTTGAAAATGTTTGGAATAGGTACCAATTCAGGTGAATTTTGAAAATTCACACTTTTCCACACATGATACCAAATAAATGTTCCTACAATAACAGGGGGATATCTAGGAAAACAATATTTCCACTACCAATTTCTGAAAATTGTTTTATGAATTCTTATGAATCTGTAAATTTACTGTTTATAAAATAAACACATGGTATTTAAAAAAGAAAAATATATTAATAAGAGAATATCAAATCATATATTTCTCTCATTATCACACATAGCAATATATTATAAGTTTTCCATGTTATAAATATTTTAGAAAATATGATTTAGTGTATAATATTCTGTTGAAAGGATTACCACAACTTTGCTAATCAGTCTGCTATTGTTAACACTTAAGTTCAGAAAAAGCATTTTTAATTAATTTGTAAGTTTTACTGGACATTACTGTAACTCCAGAATATGGTATGCAAAGAAAGAGGAAAATAAAATAAAATAAAATAAAATAGAAAACTAAGCCCCAAAACAAAATTACATTCTTTGAGTTCAGAATATGAAAACTGAGGCAATAAATTTTAAAAATTGGGTTTTGGGGCATCTGGGTGGCTCAGTCGGTTGGGTGTCCGACTTTAGCTCAGGTCATGATCTCATAGTCTGTGAGTTCGAGCCCTGCGTCAGGCTCTGTGCTGATGGCTCAGAGCCTGGAGCCTGCTTCAGATTCTGTGTCTCCCTCTCTCTCTGCCCCTCCCCTGCTCATGCTCTGTCTCTCTCTGTCTCAAAAATGAATAAAAACATTTAAAAAAATAAAAATTGGGTTTGGGTTGAAGGATAGAAAAGTAATCAAAGGAATTAATTATAGAAAGAATACATCTAAATTATTGACAGTAGTATGTCAAGTGCAAACTTATGTCTAATCATAAAATTTTCAGTAGTTCCAAATCCTTGCAAAGCTTAAGAAGGTCTTCTGCAATGACCATCTTGTTCTCGAATATTACAAACAATAGAGGGATATGTAATGTTACTTCTACACTTATATTCAAAAGAGCAAGCATGCTCTCTCACTCATATTCTGTTCTCCAACTATAAATGCCATCTTTAGCCATGATCAGGACCAGCCTCAGAGACAAAATACCACTTATGCTTAATGTTCAGAGTCAAAGATTTGCCACACTGACAACACAGAATGTAGCAACCATGCCGGGGGAACAGTGGGTTCAAAGAAGAGTGAAAATTGCATGAAACTAGAGTTGACTTAGAGATTACTAGTATTAATGAGTTGGTAGTGTCATGTCAATTCCTAAATGTTTTAAAAATAGAACACCCAACAAGTTATGGGATTCAAGATTCAGGTAAAATTTCAAGCTCAAAGGAGATGGGTAAAGAAGTGGCATTTCGAAATTCCTCAAGGCATGACTTTCTTTAAAAATTTCACCAAAAAATATGCTCCCAATGACTCAGCTACCACTCTGCTATACAAGAAAAATTAAAAGAATTGGGGAAAGTGCATAATCCTCATAGTAGTTATGAATGTGTTATAGTAGAAAATAGAGGAAGAAGAATTGATATAATTCCAGAAATCAAAAGGTTTATATTAGTTTCTGCTTCTACACAGAATAAAGTAAAAGAGACAACAACTAATGAACCAAAGTATACAAAATAACTGAAAATCCATACAAAATATATGAATATCAATAGCAGACAAAATAAGTGAAACAATATATGAAGGCCAAGTAACAAAGGACAGTGATCCTGAGAGATGGGAAACAAGTGAGCCCTATAGTGCTCCCAGTTTGAGTCCTGGAGGAAGTTTTCAGGTTGTGGCACATGGAGAGAGGTTCGAGTGGAATCCTGTGGTCACCTTCAGTTTGGGAGATGTAGCTTGGAGTCTGGGGAGACCAAAGAAGCTAGTACTAAAGGGCAGAATATCAGAAAAAGGAGATCTCACAAAAAGAAAAGAATAGAGATCTGCAGGAAGGTCACCTTCAAGTCTTCAGCTGATTACTAATCATGTATGCCTATGAAGAAATTACAGCAGGCTGGAAAAGAGCCACCTGAAAGAATTAGAAGTAACCATTCTTAGAGCTTACACAGGGCTGGGAATAGTACCTATTTCCACCAGCCATTGCACAAAAGCTCATACTTCAAGGGGCATCCAGAAGATCACTCAGAAGGGTTTTATCTTCATAGGTGTTTTCCCCATTGTATTTTCTGTTCTATATTTCATTAATTTTCATTCTCATTTTCATTATTGTCTTTGTTCTGGCTTTAGGTTTCGTTTTTTCTTTTTCTTTTTGGTGTCTTATGGTGGTTAGGTTAGCTTATTAATTTAAGATTTCTTCTTTTTTGTCAGAAGAATTTACAGCTATGAATTTCCCTCTATGCACTACTTTAGCTGTATCCCATAGTTTCTCTATGTTATTTTCATTCACCTTAAAGTAGTTTTACTTGCATCACAGAGTTTTTTAATTTCCCCTTTGATTTACTTTTGGATGCATGGGTTTTTTAAGAGTATGTTTTGAATTTTTCACATTTGGGAGATTTCCAAATTTCTTTCTGTTATTGATTTTAATTTCATTCCAGTATCATTTACTTTAATTCTTTGACTATATTTTTAATGACTGCTTTGAAGTCTTCTTCCATTAAATCTAGCATCTGGTTGCTCTCACGAAAATTTTTTATGATCTGCTTTTTTTTCCAGTGGATGGGTCAGACATTCCTGTATCTTTACATGTGTCTTGATTTTATATTTTCTTGGGAATTGGACATTTAGGTAATATTTAGGTTATTGTAGCAACTGTAGATATCAGTAACAGCACTCCCCTTTCCCAGCTTGTTATTGTTATTTCTTTATTTACATCTTTAGTGACTGGCTGGATTACTTTAGCAAAGTTTACTTCCTCCACCACCTCTGACCTACAGTGTCAAAACTATGATGTTGATTCTTAGGGCAAGCAGCCATGGGTATACACACATACACACACACACACACACACACACACACACACACACACACACACACAAACTGGGATGGCAGTGGCTTTAGCAGGACCTTATGTTGGCCATATCTTTTTATTACCAGTTCCAGTTGTATGGTAACTTCTCTAATTTTCACCATTGCTCTCTTGTTTTCAACAATGCACTGGGACATAAATTGCAAAGCAAACAATCCAATCAAATCCAGGTAGCAGTGAAGTGATAGTTCCATAAACCAGTGCTTGAGATTTTTCTGACTCTAGGATGCTCTTTCCCAGTCCACTCTGGCAAACTAGCCAGCCTGCAATTCAGACGACATCTCCAATGAATCTGTCAATCTCCTTCCAATGCCTTGCACCCAAATAGCCACTGTTTTTGAGGAATGGTCTTAAAGTTCTCCAAATTCTGCTGCAAATGAAGTAAATTCATTTGGAGAGAGATTTGGTGGTCTCTCTCCTATGTCCTTTTCTTCTCCCAGGCAAAATCTTTGAACCACCACTCTGGTGCTTGGGATGGGTCAATAACGTACATGTATTTGAGTGATAACCCCCATTCAGGAGCTAAGCTCTCAGTAGACATGAGAGCACAAGCCCCAAGTCTCTTTGTCTTGCTTCTCTTAAGATGGTACTCCAATTCCATGATTCAAAGCAATGGTGATCGGGAGTCCATTATTTTTTTTTTTTTTTTTTTTTTAATTTTTTTTTCAAAGTTTTTTATTTATTTTTTGGGACAGAGAGAGACAGAGCATGAACGGGGGAGGGGCAGAGAGAGAGGGAGACACAGAATCAGAAACAGGCTCCAGGCTCCGAGCCATCAGCCCAGAGCCTGATGCGGGGCTCGAACTCACGAACCGCGAGATCGTGACCTGGCTGAAGTCGGACGCTTAACCGACTGCGCCACCCAGGCGCCCCCGGGAGTCCATTATTAAGTGCCACATCTAATATAGAACCTCTGTCCCACCTGAGGGGACTGGGCAGAGAAGGGAGCCCCTATTTCTCAGTTGCATTGGAACTTAGTCTTAGTAACAGGTAGCTAGGGACAACATAAGAAAGAATGTACTGCCATCCCTAGGAAGATAAGCTTCTAACTGGGAGCTGGATGAAGAAGGATCTCTGTGTTCCAATTGTGCTTCCATACCAATCTGGAGTGGACATGCCACCTTACGCAGGAAAATGGGAGGTAGCATGTGGGCTTTAGTTCATATACCACAGAGCCTTGCAGTTCTTGCTGAGTTGTATATTTTCTTGAATAAATATGTTTTCTTGAGTAAATGTTTCTTCATTAGTTACATGCTCTTAAGGCCATTTCCGAAGACTTCAAATTGTTGCTTTTCAAAAAAACTTTTCTAGTTTTGATGGCAGTGTATTTGAAAAACTCCTCACATTGTTATGCCAGAAGTGGAGCTCCCAAACCAGAATTCTATATCAAGCAAACATGCCTTTCAAAAATGGTGGCAGTTCCTTAATGACAAATGATGTCGAAGATTATCAAATTGCTTATTGGCAGTCTATAGATTTTCTTTGAAAAAAATATCTGTTCAAGTCCTTTATCCATTTTTAAATTGGGTCATTTGTCTTTTTGTTGTTGAGTTATAAGAGTGCTTCATAAATTCATAAATTTGAATATTAGATCTTAAATATCTGATTTACAAATAATGCAAAGTTTTTTATTGGATGAAGTCCAATTTATCTACTTTTTTTTCTGTTTTGGTGTCAAATAAAAACCTATTAAAAATCTAAGCTTAAGAAAATTTACTCTTTTTTAAGGTCTTTATAATTTTAGCTGTCATATGATTCATTTTAGCAGTCACTGATTCATTTCAGATTAATTTGTGTAGATTTCATGAGGTAGGGAATGGAGTGAATAGGAAGAAGAAGAATCAAGAGGAAAGAATGACAAAGGATGATATGGAACTTCTTGGGTGTGATGGATATGTTTATTATTTTGATTGTGGTGCTGTTTTTATAGGTGTATATAGATATATTAAAACTTAGAACATTTAAAATGTTCAGCTTATTATATGTTAATAAATGTCAATGAAACCTATTAAACAGAAAAAGTCATAGAAAAAGAAATAAAAACCTATAATTTCAAAGCTACCACAATCCTCTCTCTAAGTAATCAAGTTGAACATAAAAATATACTTAAAAATTACTTCTCAGCTTACGCTGATCTGTAGCATGAGATCAGAGGACACTGTAATCATTAATAAAACTGTTCACTACAGTTGTATCCTTTTAAGTTTAGTTCTGACCATGTTTCTGTGGTTAGCTTTTCAGCCTAGGTTAAGTATGCATATGTACTCCTTTATTTATTCATAAATAAGACCATTTATTGAGTGCATTCTATGTAATTAATAGTGCCAGTGCCTGAAAGTGCCCAGTAGATAGTAGTTATCTGATAAATCATTATTAATTTAATGAAGAAAGAAATTGATAATAGGCACTGTATTTTGTCACTTTAGATACGGAGGTTAGAAAAAAGTCATGTTTTCTGGTCTTTTGGAGCAAAGATCAAAATTTGTCATTTGACAGAACAGGTAGTATACAGACATTTACTTATATTTGCTTTTTAAACGTTTACTTAGAACATACTGAATCTTTCACATCAGGTGTTTGAATCTCTTATTACCATTGGAATCTATGTCATGCTTTTGTAGCATTTTAAGAACATATCTACTACTGAGAAATTTAAATAAATTCCTTCACCTTACTTAGAACAATTCTGTACTGACATCTAGAAAATGGGCTGCCTTGAATAATACATTTTCTTTTTAAATATTTGTAATACCTCCGAGTGTCTTTGTTCATCACCATAAAAAGAAGTTTTGAAAATTAATTGCAGTATTTGAGAGAGATACGAATTAGAAAATAAAAAAGGCTATATACCACAAACATTTAATTGTGTTCATCCTTTTAAAAATGGGATCCAGGGGCGCTGGGGTGGCTCAGTCAGTTAAGAGCCCAACTCTTGACTAGGGTTCTGGTCATGATCTCATGGTTTGTGAGACAGAGCCCCTCATCAGGCTTTCACTGAAAGCACACGGGGTCTGCTAGTCTCTCTGTCCTTCTCTCTGCCCCTCCTCTACTCACGTGCATGCTCTCTCTCAAAATAAATAAATATTTTAAAAAATAAATAAATACAATAAAATAAAAGTGGGGTCCATAAATCATGTTATTGTATATTCAAAATGTGTGTTCTGTTTTTATGTCTCACATCATTAGGCTAATATACATCTCCTAAACTAATATATTAAATATTTCTCAACAATGAAATATAATAATGATTAACTCAATAACTCACAATTATTGTTTCAGCTGATTTGTTATGGTATGAAATCAAACCATGATTTCTACCTCACTATCTTTTAATTATTGTCACTTTATACAAAGTGCTGAAGTCTCTAATATAAATCCTCAAATTTTTTTGGTCACGATTGTTTTATCCATTCTAAATCCCTTGCATTTCTGCATACATTTTAGAATGTTGATTTCTATTGTAAAAGAAGAGTCTTCTGTGATTTTTATCAAATTTGTGTTAACCCTATAGACATTTTATCAGAACTGAAAACAGTTCAAACATGAAACTGAAAAATAAAGGAAATAAAGTTGGGAATATTTTAGAAAAGTTGAACATTAACTAAAAGTACATTGATTTTCACTATGAATATATTTAAATTTACTGAGGTATAATTTTCATAGAGTCAAATGCACAGAGCTATGTGTGCAGTTAAGTGGGTTTGACAAATGCATATATCTATCCATCTAACCACACCCCACCGAGATGCAGAACATTTCCATTACCCCTGAAATTCCACTTAAGCCCTTTCCATGGCAATTCTACCACACCCTCCAAATAGAAACAATCATTCTACTCATTTCCTTCAGGATATTTTGAGTGTTTAAAAGTTTATATTAATGAACTCATATACAATGCTTTTGTCTGTGTCTTATAGTCTACTTGTGCTACTTATAAAATATCATAGGTGGATTAAACAGCAGGTATTTATTTTCTCATACTTCTGGAGGCTAAAATTTCAAAATCACAGTGCCAGCATTTTTGAATTCTAGTAAGGTCTTTCTTCCTGGTTTGCAGATGGTTGCATTCTCACTGTGTGCTCACATGGCTTTTCTTTGGTACATACAAAAAGAGAGAGAGATTGGCAGCGGACCAGAAGGAAGAGAACTCTCTGGGAACTATTCTTATAATCCTATCATAAGGAACCCATCCCATGACTTCATCCAACTATTATTACTTCCCGAAGTTCTGATCTGCAAATATCACATTGGAGGTTAGGGCTTCAACATATTAACTTGGGGAAAGGGGAGACATAGTCAGTCCATAACAGTCTGTTTCATTTGTTTCTTTTTCTTCTTCGCTCCTCCTGTTTCTCTTTCCTTAGAATATTTTTGAAATTCATTTGCAATTCATTTACAAATAATTTTTATTGCTGACTAGTATTCCTCTGTGTAAATATTCCACAACATTCTGGTCTCTTTTCCTACTGATGAGCATTTCCCCCCCCCCAGTTTGGGGCTGTAATGAATGCGGCTCTGAACAATATTCTCTTATGTTCTAGTCAGAGAATATCTTCTGAGTTATGTCAATACTCTGAGATGTATTGAAAATTATTTATGGAACAACATTTAGCACACGATGGTGATTGCTCCATACAAAAATAATGTGGATTCTATAATCACTGGGTAAGACAGTCTATAAATGTGAATTAGGGGCCCCTGGGTGGCTGAGTCAGTTGAGCGTTGGGCTTCAGCTCAGGTCGTGATCTCGCGGTCCGTGAGGTCGAGCCCTGCATCAAGCTCTGTGCTGACAGCCTGGAGCCTGCTTCAGATTCTGTGTCTCCCTCTCTTTCTGCGCCTCCCCCACTCATGCTATGTCTCTCTCTCTCTCTCTCTCTCTCTCTCTCTCTCTGTCAAAAATAAATAAACATTAAAAAATTATAATAATAAATGTGAATTAGGCTAAATGTATGGATGATTCTGTCATTTGAAATCTTGAAATTTAATTTTTTTTATTTTGTAAATGTTTATTTATTTCTTTTTGAGAGAGAGAGAGAGCACAAGCAGGGGAGGGCAGAGAGAGAGAGGGTGGGGAGAGAGAGAATCCAAAGCAGGCTCCAGACTCCAAGCTATTAGCACAGAGCCCGACACAGGGCTCAAACCCACCAACAGTAAGATCATGACCTGAGCCAAAGTCAGAAGCTCAACTGTCTCAGCCACCCAGGCACTCCAGAAATCTTGACACTTTAAAATCTAATTCTGTCTGTTTATTTTTCTACTTCTCCTTTTACTTCCTTCAGCTTTTGCTTCACATATTTTAAAGCTCAGTTATATGATGTGTATACATTTAGGTGTGTTATGTGTTCTTGAAGAATTGATTTATTTGCCATAATGGAATATTTTTATTTTTGTTTAATTATATGCCTTGCCTTGAAGTTTATTTTGCCTGATATTAATGAAGACAATTCAACTTTCATGTCTTAGTTTGCCTGATACATATTTTTTCTATCCTTTTACATAAAACCAGTCCTTTTCTATATTTCAAGTGTATTTCTAATAAACAGCATATAATGACTTTTGCTTTATTAAAAACCCAAGGTGAAATATCTTTTCATTGGAACATAGATTATTTACATTAACTCTAAATATTGATATGGTTGAATTTGCATCTACTATCTTGCTACTTGTTTTCTCCTTGTCCCATTTAATATTTATATCATTTGCTCTCCTTTCTCAACATCTTTTGGGATAATTAAGGATACTTAGTGTTTCATATATATCTATCTGATTTTTAGCTACACCTCTTTGTTTTATTCTTATAATGGTTGCTCTAGGATTAATGATATTTTGCCTTAGATCATCATAGTCAATAGTGCATTGGTATTGTATCACTTCAAATGTAACATGCTAATCTTACAACAGAACACTTCCATTTATTCCCTCCCACTTTTGGTACTATTTTTCTCATATATATTTGTTAAATATATTATAACCCCACAAATACATTGATATCATATTAGTTTTTAACAATCTGTTCTTTTAAATAAAAATACAAGAAACAAATTTAAAAAATAAGTATACTCACATATTTAGAATTTCTGGCACTCTTCATACCTTTGTACGACTCAAAGCTCCTGTCTAGTATCATTTTAAGATGAGAAACTTTCTTTAATGTTTAACACAGCTGCTTATCAGCTGTTTCTACTTAAAAATGTTTTCATTTCATTGAATTTTTTAAGGAATATTTTTGAAGGATTTTTGCACAATATGTTGAAGGATATTTTGTATAGCATTTGTGAAGGATATAGAATTTTGGGTTGAAGGTATTTTGGTTTCCCCATTCAGCATAAAAAAATATGGTCCCATTGTCTCTTGGCCTACATTATTTCAAGTAACTAGTCAGTAAACTCAATATATAATGTATTTTTAAACTCTGCTTGCTTTTAAGACATTTTTTCTTTACTTTTGGTTTTTAACAACTAATTATCATATTTTTGGGTGTAATTTTCCTGTTTTTTTCTTATTTGGGGCTTTCTGAACTTACTAGATAAATTTTCAATCAAATTTGGAAAATGGCTATTATGCAAATATTTGTTCTGTCCAAATCTTTCGCTTTTTTTCCATCTGTTACTTCAGTTATTTGTTTGTTAGACTTCTTGATGTCTCAGAAAGTTCAGTGAGGTCTTTCCCTCATCTTCTTTCCCTCTTTATGCTTCAGTATTGATAATTTGACTGGACTCTTTTCTTCTTCACTTACCTAGTCTTTTGCAATGTCAAAGCTTCTGTTAAGCCTATTTAGTGTCATTTTTATTTCAGAAATTGCATTTCTTAGTTCCATAATTTCCTTTTTAATATAATTTCTATTTTTCCTTGGAGAAAGTCCATCTGTTTATTTATTATGCACAACTTTTGCTTTAAATCTTGGCATGTGTTTATAGTATCTGTTTTAGAGGCTTTGTCTTTGAATTCCAACATCTGTATCATGTATTGATATGTTTTTCTTGGTTTTCCTCATTATGGGCCACATTTTCCTGATTCTACATATTTTAATTGTTTTCAATATAATACGGACATTGTACATGCAATGTTGTGGAGCATGCAGATTTTGTTAACTTCCCATAAACAGTGTTGTATTTTCCTCTGACAGCAAATAATTTTCTAGTAAATCTGTTTTATGATGTGAAGAGCTGGTTTTAGACTTTAGAGGGTTGGGTCTAGGAAAAGTCTTTTCTCTATGATTAGGTATGTTTTTACTAGACATTTAAATGAATACCTAGAATATTAGCCCTCATTTCCCCACTCTTAATAACTGGAAATCTAATAAGTGTTAGTACTATATGAAGTCCGGAATCTTCTCTCGGTCCACAAGACCCCCAATAGTTGTTTGCTGGCAAGGAACATAGAGTTTCACCTTATCCATGTGCATATGAGTATTTGACCAAAAACTCAAGGAGGCTTCAAAGCATATTTTTGGAGCCTCTTCTCTAGATTGTATCCTTCATGTAAGTAGTCTACTTGAAAATTCCAGCCACCTCTACAATGCTTATATTTGATCTCTGTTCCCTCTGTCCAGCAAGGCTGTTACTCTCAGTTTGAATCCTCTCAGTCAAACTCTCAGTTTGAATCCTCTACCCTGTGCTGAAGTGTGCAAAGTGCCTCAGGCAGCAAGTGAGGGGTAGTGGAGCTTGCTTCATGTTTTCTCCTTCATTCAAGGGTCACAAGCAGATACTGTGTGTTGTTAATGCCTAAAAGACAGATATGTCATACATTTGTTTTCCCAACTTAAACCTATTTACAGTGGAACAATGTCTTATACCAGTTACCCAATTATGCCTGGGACTGGAGCTCCATATGAGTTTGTTTTTATTAGGAATCTCCAAAGTGTTTCAGCACTATCTGTTTCTATTAGAGAAAAACTTCGATTTGAAAAGTTAAATTAAACATATTTTTCATTCCTTGCCATATTAAAGCATTCTATCTTCTCAGTTTAGAAGCAATTAATTAAAAACACTAAGTGAAGACGAGGTGCCTGGCTGATGCAATCAGAAGAGCAAGTGACTCTCAATCCTGGGGTTGAGCGTTCAAGCCCCATATCAGGTGTAAAGATTATTAAAAAATAAATAAATAGGGGCGCCTGGGTGGCACAGTCAGTTAAGCGTTTGACTATTGGTTTCGATTCTCTCTCTCCCTCTTTCTCTGCCCCTCCCCCAGTCTCTCTGTCTCTCTCTCTCATAAATAAATAAGCCTAAAAATTATAAACAAACAAATAAATAAACAAACTAAAAATAGCAACTGATATCCTAAACCTTGTAGTTGAAATTATTTTCTCCAATAGTCCTCAATTCCATGATTTAAAATTACACATCGAAAAAAAAATTTTTTTAAATATAAAATAAAATTACACATCGAGAGGTGCCTGGGTGTCTCAGTTGGTTAAGCAGCCGTCTACGTCTCAGGTCATGATCTCGCGGCCTGTGAGTTCCAACCCTGCATCTGGCTCTGTGCTGACAACCCGGAGCCTGGAGCCTGCTTGGGATTCTGTGTCTCCCTCTCTCTCTGACCCTCCCCCACTCACGCTCTGTCTCTCTCTGCCTTTCAAAAATGAACAAATGCTAAAAAAATAATAAAATAAAATAAATAAAATTACACATCGATTTGTTTTATCTTTGACTTCCTCAAAAACATTTATTTCAAGTATTCAGAAAAGTAGAATTGGCATCTTAAATAATAACCTATGTGCATAATATTCTACCATTCACATGACGTAATGTTTCCATAGCATAAAGAGTAAAAAGAATTATGAGATGATAAAATATAGTGTAAACAGGCAAACATACCAAAGTCAATATTTTAAGTGATCAAAAAGTTGGATAAGTTAATAATTGTCACAACTCCCATGTAGCAAGTTGACTCGGTGACACATAGAAATGCACAAAGCTTTTGCTAAATTAACTAGCTTCTCTTGAGTAATCACAGCCAAGCAGGTCTTATCAAGAGTAGACCAAATAGTTCTGTTAGTACCATTACTGACATAATTTTTACAGTGCAATAGCTTTGGGGTCACTAAAATTGTAGTTTAATGAGGGAGGCTATTTCTCTTGTGACACATTCTTTTTCTTCCCACAGAAGTTAAAATTTTTGAGAGTTTCAGAAAGTCCTAAGGGCAATTCCTAAAAGGACTGATCGCCTTGGACCTTGGCAGGTCTGGCGGCAAAGTATATGGATTTTGTACAATGCTTTATATTTCTGGGCCAAAATAACTATGTAATTATTTTGTAATTATAAAGCAATCATTTACTGGCAACTAGAAGTTTTTCATTTTTTATGGTAATTCCAAGTATAACTACCGTATAATTTGTAAAAAAGAAATAGCTGTGCAATTACTCTGTATTAACACAGTAAATACCAAATGTGCCCAGACTTATTTGTGTCTTATGAAATAGAGATTCCCACACCTGCAAAAAGCAAATTGCATATCTGCTGTGTGTGCTTTCTTCACGTGGTCTATCCTAGAACCAAAGGCAGTAGGATTGGTTTGCGTTCCATCATGTCATTGTATTAGGTTATCAACTGAATGTAGCATTTTGTCACAGCTGGGTCTGAGGTTGCAACTGAATTGCTTCATCAGAGAAAAGTAGAAATAAGTTTCATAGCCACAAGAAAAGGATGGAAAGTGGAAAGTGCAGGAGTTTTGAAGTCAAATAGATGCGTGTTCGAAGTCTAGCTTGCCTACCTTCTGGCAGAGTAATTCAGATTTACTTTACCTAATTTTCTTCATCTGTAAGATAAGGTTTATGTATTTCTAAATCTCAGAGATGTTTTAAGACTAGATAAGTAATATGTATAATTATCTATCATTATGACTGGTTCATTCAGTCAACAATTCTTTTCCCAAATAAAATGATGAGAAATATAGACATAATTCCTGCCCCTGTGGAACTTAAGGTCCAAGGACACATGTTAACCATCATTGAATGATCACAAAGGTATAATTTTACATAGATGTTGGTAAGTGCCATGAAGGAAAGGATACAATGCAATGAAAGCAAACCTTCCCTGAGATAAATCTTAACCAGAAGAGTTAAGGGTTATCACACAAAAAAACCTGTACATGAACATTCACAATAACTTAATTTACAAGAGCCAAAAGCTGGAACAGACCAGATGTATAGCAACACATGAATGTTTAAATACATCTTAATACATACATACCACTCAGTAATAAATAGTACTCATCAATAAAAAGGAACAAACTATTTGATATGTGTCAAAACTTGGATGATTCTCCAAGGAATTAGGCTGAGTGAAAGAGTCACTCCCAAAAGGTTACATACTGTATGATTCTATTTATATATTTTTGAAATAATAAAATTTTAGAAATTGACAGGTGTTTTGTGGTTTTCAATGGATAGGAAGAAGGCGGCTGTCTGATAAAAAGACATCACCAAAAGGGTCCTTGTGGGGACTAAAATAGTCCAAGTCTTACCTGTGTTGGTGGGTACATAGATCTCCACATGTCATAAAATCATATAGAGTTTTATATTAAAAAAAAAAAACAGAGACAAAGAGACAGAACTTCTCTGCCTACCCTACCTGAAATCATCTCCTGTTACAGCCAAGCTCCGGTCAAGCATTTTAAACACAGATACTTTAAGACAAGGAATTGGTTACCCAGATGCTGGAAGAGCTAGGAAGCCAAGCTGGATGGTGAAGAGGTAGCCAGAAACTAGTGCTCCCACTAAGGCTGTAGGGACACAGGGAGGAGGGGAGGTTACTACCCCCAAAACTGTATGGAAGTAAATACGCAAGCCCAGATAAGTGAGCACAAGAAAAACTGTGGAAGTATTAATGAGATAAGTTGTCTAAGCCTAATATCTTGGTTGTAGTATTGTACCTTAGTTTGTAAAATGTTACAACTGGGAGAAGTGGATAAAAGGCACAAAGGATCTCTCTTGTATTATTTCTTACCACTGCGTACAGATTTACAATTGTCTCGATAAAGAGTGCAGTTAAAAAACAACATTGCATTTCTGTAATCTTTCTTCTTCAAATAAATATGTGGATAAATAGATAAATAAATATAATGATAAATAAATAAATGAATAAATTAATCCCAAAATAACTCAAAGATAGAAAGAACTAAGGACTTATCTTCAGAAGGATTAAAGCCTGTGGCTGAGAGGCACAGCATATTAAAGGAATCAAAAATCTGTGCGTGTGTGTGTAGCAGAGAATGACAGAGAAAGGTTCAATATGAGGATGAAGAGAATTCAGAAGCCAGGTTACTCAGGGCTTCAGAGACAATATTAAAGGATTTCGTAGAAAAGAATGAAATCTTGCCATTTGCAACAGCATGGATGAATCTAGAAAGTATAATGCTAGGCAAAATAAGTCAGTAAGAGAAAGGCAAATACCATATGATTTCACTTGGAATTTAAAGAACAAAGCAAACGAAGAGGAAAAAAAAGAGAAAGAAACAGAAAAATAGACTCTTGGCTATAGAGAACAAGAAGATGGTTACCAGAGGGGAGGTGAGTGGGAGGATAGGTGAAACAGGTGAAGGGGACTAAGAGTACATTTATCTTGATGAACACTGAGCAACGTATGGAATTATTGAATTTCTATATAACACTCTAGGTTAACTACACTGGAGTTAAAATTTTTTTTTTCATAAAGCAAAATGAGTTGAGCTTTGAAACTATTATTCTGAAAGGCTTATGTTTGAAGGAAATGGAAAACTACACAATTGTTCCACTCTTTTCCCTACCAGAACTTTAACCAAAAATAAAGGAATTTTAAAAGTGCGTACCCATAAGAACCAAGTGATGAGAATGAGAGACCTCAGCAGATACAGTACCTCAACACACTTTTGGAGATTGAAGGTAAGTGATGCAGTGACAGGAAAGAAACTTTCATTTAAGGACCTTCCATGGAGATACGGTTATCCTTTAAATCCCTGCAAGTTTGCACTTTGGATTCACCTGGTAACACATGGGGCAGGTGCAAAGCTGTAGCTGGGAGTGGAGGGAAGTTGGTTGCCCTGGTCCCCATTCCTAGGCCACAGGCAACAAGGATGCCACCACCCAGGGAGAATCTCCTCTCCCTTCTGATCTCAGGTCACACCTTCTAATGTCTCAAGGAAATTATAATCTTTTATCTACCAGAGACCAAATATGGCATGGACAATGATAAATTATTGACAATCATCCCTCTAACCTGTTTTAGCACCTTCACATGTTTAACAATTTTAAAAAGAAGAAGACGATCTTAAAATTTTGAATAAACTCGGTTTTGAAGGACCGTATAAAACAATAGGCACTATCATGACAGTTTTGAGAAATGTTTATTCAGTTCTCCTCCCTACATAGAACAATTGCCTAGAGAAAAAAATAGGACTAATATGTAAATATCAGAGATCCATTTTTAAAGCTCCTCCTCTTGCCATTTATTGAGGTGTCAAGTATTTTATTTTGCATAGCTGGCAGAATGAAGTTTCTCATAATTTATTGAAATTCACTTAATGCTCTGTCAGCCATCACAATTTATTGCAGTAGTGTCCAGACAAGCCAGAATACAATAATAGGATACAAGATGATATATTACAGAATAGGCCAAGATAGGAAAAGCCTCGATTAGACAGGAAAATGAGATTGTTTTAAGGAGTTAAAGCCAAAAGTATATCTACCTCATAATTTCTCAGCTGAAAGCAACCTGAAATTGCAAAGGAAAAAAAATAGAGACGATTATTTAAACTATTGTAAAACAAGGAGGCTCTGCCATCTCCTCCAATAAGTCTAGAGAGATAAATGTTTGAATCTGATTAATTGATGGGTATCAAGTATCAATACTCCCTAGAACACACGTGCCTGCAGAAATACAGCTCTTCTAACAGTGATCATCATTATTAGCTTACACTGCTAACAGAACTAGTTGAAAAGTGATGATCTGTTTTCAATAACAACTGGAAAGTGCCAGTGCAGCCGTAACTACCATAGTCTTATGCCTGAAAGTCTTTTTTTTTTTTTAACATGAATTATAAGCGAAAAAGTAGAAATCTACCAGTTAGGAAAAGTTAACTTGTTCAAAAATATTTAAAAAGCTATGTGTTTATAATTTATTCCAGGGACACCTAAAGGCAGTATCTTGATATATTGAAAGATCTTCTGTTAGAGGTAAACTTATGTCCACAAGAGGTTTCCAGTCTAAAGAAAATGCAGTTATCTGGATCATATTCCCTTCTAGTTTGTTCTTTGCCCTGAATTTGGTAAGAGGTACCATTTCAAGCAATAAGAGATACAGAAGAAAATACGTGCAGCAAAAAAGACACTGATGGTTTAAAGAAAATTTGGAAGGCTCATCTGATAAATAATAATGATAGTGTAATAATAATATTTTGTACACTCCTCAGTGACTATTCCATGGGACTGTGCATGTATGAGTTTACTTATTTACTCTTATCTACTTAAAGACAACTCCCCAGCCCCCATTTTGAATGTTACTCCCAGAATTATACTAGGAGCATGAATTTCTGAAAAAATCCTTACATGGAACTTTATTATAAATCATACTGTATCATTACCAAATAAACTGATTTACTGAATAAAAATATCTGTAATGATAGTATGAAAAACAGAATTTTTCATTATCTTGGATCTGGATGTCAGATGCCATTTTTTAAAGTGACAATAAAATATTAGTTTTAGAAAAGAGTAAATCAACTTGAATACTTCAAAATGTCAGTCTGGGGCCATGAGGCACTAATAGCTGAAATAAGAGTCAGAGAAAGGCATTTCACAGGAAATAGTCTATTCATGGAAGACTTCAATGTCAACTTCTCCCTATATATTCTTAGAAAAAGAACACAAAATATTTCCCACCCTTTGAAAAATATATATTTTCCTGGTAAAAGCAGCCTTACGCTTCATCTCCCCACTCCCACCCCACCTGAAATGGTGTGATTTGGCTTTCTGGCCATCTCTGTGCTGCAGAATTTTTGCCATCCGCTGAACACAGCAGGTGCAAGCAACAATTTGACTGCATTTTCATTGACTCCTAGTTCGGCATGGGCGTACGAACCATATCCATACCTCTAACAGAGATTGCATTGACTAAAATGCTAACAAACATTTCCATTTGGTGACTAGAGCTTTGAATAGCTTAATCAACATATGGAGAGGAGAAACCGGTGTGCACATTACCTTTTCCTCTATTGCTCAGATACTATTTGTCTGTTATCTCAATTACAGATTTCTAGGAGCTGAGGGTAATGCACATTGGCGCTGTAAAGCACAGTTATTTGCAGATATTGCTGCAAATTTTGGTGTCATTTCTTTCAGTGAATTTAGAGTACATACAAATGTGCTTGATGAACATGAAACCTTATTTCCACATGTTTTGGGATATTAGACTTGGGTAGAAAGAAATCTTGTTTAAAGCATTTCATTTTTCTAATATTGAGAATATTAATAATACTCATTGTTTTTCTATGCCATAGAGCTTACCAATGGAAGGGTCCAACAATAGAAACACAGGAACCAAAAGAAAAGAATGGGTAATAGGAAGGAAAAAGCAGGGGTCGGGAGGAGGGGGAAACCTTGACAAATGTAATCAATATATTACATGGTCTTTAACTCATTGTAATGTAAACACAAAAGAGGTTCATTTCCCCCTACTTGCTGCTTTGCACATTGTGTATCAGCTTCCTTTTCTTTTTCTTAAATGATATCTTGGGGAGACTCCTATAATTTTTTAATCTCTTTTGGTTCCTGTGATCAGCCCAATTGAAAGTTTTAACCTCAAACTCAGTCATAATAATCTCCTTTCTTCCCTTTTTTTTCAGTCAAATTGGGGCTGGGATCCTGACTTCTTGGTGCAAAGGGGAGGGAATTTGTTTAATCTGGGGAAACACACGTAGGAAAGGTGGTAGTTTCAGAAAGGCAGCTGAAATCCTAAATCCCGTAGAAAGATTGGGATTCAGATTTGGGGACTGTGGGTCTTGAAGAAATGTTCAAGGTGCCTGTGGATTCTACACACTTAGTCCACTTTGCCCTGTCTCTAACGATGTGACTTTCAAGCAAAGTTGCTTTGTTCTGAATTTTTAAACATGTTGTTTTTCAAATTGCAGGTCAGTTTTGCAGTGTTTCTCCACCTTGTTTTCAATTACCATCAAGGAGACTTTTCAGACATTTTTTCCTAACACCCACTCCCATGAAATGTTAATACCACAGATAAAGTGTACACTTATTTATGTACTGTGACCCTGGGGAGGGCTCCAAACCATCAGGCTGTCTAGGTTTTCTTTGCCCCCAAGGGTCCATTTTTACCAATTTGGGAGCAATGTCACACTCATTGAGAAGGTTTGGTTTAGAGGACTGCTATAAGCATTTTTTTTTGCACATGAGCCTGAAAAAGAATAGAAAATGTCAATGTGCATCATAAGCAGTATAACAGGTGATACTGTTTTGTGAAATGTTTTCCCAAAATGATATGATTGTGTGTGTTTATATACAGTCACACTATAAAATGCACTTCTTAATTTAAGCTCTGGTCATATGTTGAAAGTGAATGTTGTAGCAGATAAGCACCGGGACAAGAACATGCAACACACACACACACACACACACACACACACACACACACACACACTGAAACACACCCCGACCAAACCTTTAAGTAGGAAAGACATTTGCCTAACTTAATTTTCAAGACATTGTTCTCAGTCGGGTAGCCATAGGACAACAGTGTAATGCTATGCAGAGTAGCAGTTAATTTTTACCCTTTATCCCCTCAATTCGAAATCATTCTCTGTGAGCCTTGTTGAAAAACAGAGAAGGAGTCTATTGCTTAGCCATTAAATTCTTAATCAAAGTCCTTTTTTTCTCTTTTTTAGCAGAAAGGGTGATTCCTTCTTCTGCTTCTAGTAATAATTGACGTGAATGTTAGGTAACATCATTTTATCACAATTATATTGCCAGAAGCTAGACTACTCACTACATAGTTGTTACTGGTCATAGTTCTGTATGATTAAGTTCAGTATTGTTTTGGGAAATGTGAAAGATGGTTGCAAACTATGTTGGTCTCTTCCCTTCTATTAATTAGAGTTTAAGGGGCAGGAAGCCATTGGAACAATACCACCAGATGTCCTAAGGCAGGACCAAAAGACTAGGGGTGCTCAGGATGAAAAAGAACTGCACTGCTGTTTAGTTAATTGGGTTTTATTTGTTTGTGTGCTTTGTTTGGGGTAGGAGAGATTACTGCAATGAAGATATAAAGTCGAAAAGGACCAGGTTCTAGTGCTGTAGAATAATTTCAGAAATCAAATGTCACACAAGGTAGGCCAGAAATCTAAATGGAAATGTGGGCTGGCTGAGTTCGGGACCCCATCGCTCATGATGGAGACTTTGAACGATGCCCTGTCAAAAGGTGGATACCGAGACCTCTAAAAGGGATCTAGTTTTGCAAGATTTTTCCATAGAAGCCAGCCACCTAGATTTTTACCTGAAATTCATTTGCAACTAATTTTGCCTTTTATAAACACTGTGCAGATCCAACATGAGTGAGCTAAGCACAACCTGAAGCTTGTCAGTTTGCAATTTCTGGAATAGTGGAAACTTCATTTTTTAATAGGAGATTTCCTAGAGAGGAAAACAACTAACCAGGTATAATCTCAAAATTGGTTGGTGCCCAGGGCAAGAGTAGAGTCAAAGGTTCACATACCATGTTTCTAAATATTCATAAGATACAAATAAAGCTAGTGAACTATTAAATCAAACAACTTCTTTAAGGCAGTCTTGATAAATATACCTTTAAACAGCACAATTTTTAATATTTAGGTATAACCTTGGTTCCTTTATGGCTAAAAGTAGCCAATTATTAGAAGACCAAAATTAATTACTATCAGCATGTTTCCATGTTTTGTTGATGGATCATGCCATTTTGAGGAGTAATTATAGAAAGACCTAACTGAGAAATCATTTACAGTGATTTACTAAAATATAAGCAAAATTACTATTGTATTATTATGACATGATTTTTCACATAATTTTTATCCTATCAAAATGACCTAAAACAATGGTCAGCAAACTCAGGCTGGTGGACTATGTGTCTGCTTTTGCAAATACAGATTTACTGGAACACAGCCTTCTCCATTCATTTACATGATGCCTCTGCCTGCTTTTGTGATACAGTGGTAGTATTGAGCAGTTGTAATAAAGACTATATGACATGTAAACCTTAAAATATTCAACATCTCGTCCTTTACAGAAAAGTTTGCCAATCCTTGATCTGAAGAATGAAGAATTAAAATGTGATTTTATTAAAGGCCACACATTTAATTATATCCTTCATCAAAATATAAAGTAAATGTTAAGATTGAAGTATTAATATCATTTTAAAAATTGTTTCTTCTAAAATACTTAAAATTATATATTAAAATAAAAAGAAACAATTATAATAAGTAAACATCAACATTTAAAAGAATATTTAAATGAAACTTCATTATTTTCTTTCAAATTTTTATTTAACTGTACGTTTTTAAAAATTTTTTAATGTTTTATTTTTTGAGAGAAAGAGAGACAGAGACAGTGTGTGAGTGGGGAAGGGGCAGGAAGAGAGGGAGACACAGAATCTAAAGCAGTCTCCAGGCTCTGAGCCATCAGCACGCGGGGCTTGAACCCATGAGCCATGAGATCACGACCTAAGCCGAAGTCCAACGCTTAACTGTCTGAGCCACCCAGGCACCCCTAATTGTACACATGTTTTTGTAAATATATAATTATTTGAAATTACAGTTTTCAATGTCCATTTATTGGTCAATGACCTTAAGTATGTATATATATATATATTTTAATGTTTACTTATTTTTGATAGACAGAGAGGGAGAGAGGGAAAGAACCAGTGGGAGAAGGGCAAAGAGGGAGGGAGACACAGAATTCTAAGCAGGCTCCAGGCTCCGAGCTGTCAGCACAGAGCCCGACACGGGTCTTGAACTCACGAACTGTGAGATCATGACCTGAGCTGAAGTCAGACACTCAACCAACTGAGCCACCCAGGCGCCCCAAGTATATTAAGTCTAGATCTACATATATATAAATTTGAAAGAAATATGTGGGGTGCCCCGGTGGCTCAGTTGGTTAAGCGTCCAATTCTTGCTTTTAGCTCAGGTCATGATCTTCTTCATTGGTCGAGCCTCTTGTCAGGCTCTGCACTGGAAGCATGGAGACTGCTTGGGATTCTCTGTCTCTCTGCCCCTTTACTACTCATGCTATCTCCGTCTCTCTCAAAATAAATAAACTTAAAGAAAAAAAGAAATATGAATTATTTAGTATCACAACTGTTTCTTCTGTGATTTTGTGCAGCTGTTGGGACGCTGTCACACTAATTTATAATTAATTCCAGAATTACAAATTTGGAATAGGAAGAGAAAAAAGAAAACAGGTACGCTGCACTACTAGAAAATGAAACTTTATTATGTGACAAATTCCTACTTGAGAGAAAGGATTTCATAAGTTAGTTTTTCTTTTCCCTTTCCTGTATACTCCCACTGTTACAGAACCAGGCTGGAATGCTGGCAGAAAAACCAAGCGGCTCTTGGAGATCTTGGTGTATCGGAGATTTATGTAACACCGATGGGCTCCGAGAAGACCGTTTATCTAAAGATCTGAGCCCCAAATGAAGGGGGGCTCAGATATAGTTGTCAGCTTCCACATCTGTGGCAGGTTTTCACCCGTGGCAAACAGGGCAAGAAGAACCCAGAAGATGGGTCTCTAAGCTAGAGACCAAAGCTTGTTTGAGTCCTGTCAGCCATCTTATGGTACAAAACTTTATTCATTTTCCCAACACCACCACTCAACCCTTAGTGTGTACTAACACAGTGTCTGTCTCTCAGGTTAGCAGAAGCACATCTGTAAACTTTCAAAGGTTTGGACAACAGTATTTTGTGTCTCAGGGGTGCAGCAAAACTTTGGAGCAATATTTCGTAGGGCCTGCCATTACTAGTCATGAAAGCTCATGTGTAGCATGCCAGGTAGTACCACACAGGTGCTGGGGACTGAATTTCAAGTGGCAGAGACACTCAGGGACGTTTTTAATGAATTCAGTTTTTGTGAGTGTTTGTGGCAAGTGAAGCTTTGAAAACATCGGGCCTAGAATAGGGGCCCCTCTTGCCTGGGTCGGAGGGCAGCACCGCTGTTAATAGTCTAGTTCTTATTGAGGCATAAGGAAACTGTGTGAGAACCATAGATTACAAACAGATACGTCTTCTAGGGTATAAAGCAATTCTACCCTTTTTGGTCAAGTTCTAGTAGCTTTGCTCAAATGGGGAGATTGAGGAGAGTTTAATTAAGGAACTATTTACAAGAAGAGGTATGAGCAAGAGTCAAGGAAACCAACTAAAAGATGTGTAAGTCTCCCCATCTCCCACTTCCCACCCCATAGGGCTAACATTGGACAGGTGTGAAACAGTGGGGAAAACAGAGCTAGCAGCAGGAAGAACACATTAGCAGCCCTTAGTCTTAAGGTTCAATGGGAGGGAATAGCTATCAAATCCCAAAGGAAAGCTGTAGCCACCTATGTAGTCCAGGATGGAGGGAATTTGGGAAGGAACACTCCAATCTAACTCTCCTCCCCTCCGCCTACATCCTCCCACTGCCAAGGATGGGAGGCTTGGGCCTCCTGGGCCAATTGAACCAAAGTCCAAGGGCAGAGCCCTCTGGTGCACTCCAAATGGACAGCATGGAGAATGGATCTCAGAGTTAAAGCAGAGAGTTGACAGAGAACATTACACACACACACACACACACACACACACACACACACACAGAGTGTTCGCTGGTTATGCAGACAGGAAGAAGCAGCTACAGCACTCTCAGCCTGGATTCCATCCATCTTTAATAGGCTGTTTTACCAGATTTCAAAATGCATGTTTTTAGCCTTTATTTAGGAAATTGACAATTCTGGCAATGTTATTATTATGTAGCTGCAGATACAATGATGATTAGTGATGAGGGCCCATAAGGCAAGCTGAGGGCAAAGCACAAGCTAGCACTGCCTGCCCCAACTCCGGTGGGATATGTGTGATATTCCTCAGGCACTCCTGGCTGCCCAAGAACAAAGGAAAGGAAAGAAAACAAATGGTTAACTGATAGAGATCACAGTCATGCAAGATATGGGTCTCCATCAGTTTACAAATATCTTAGTAAATTATAAGAAAAAGGCAATCTTACCAATAGCCTAATCGCCAGAAACCTATAGACTCAGGTTCCTGGAGCCCCAACATCACCCTCCCCTCCGTAGTGATGTGGGGAACAAAGGCCAGAAGGAAATGCCAGGTAAAATGAAATTTCCTTATAACCTGAAGCCAGTTGGCAAATACTTGAGGCAAATATACAGTGTAACTTTTCTCCTGGAGCATCGTATTGTCCTAATGTTAATGCCTTACTAGAGGGAAGACAACTTTAGCTTGACAATAGCTAGGCCTCCACTATCCTGGGAGTCTTCTTAAGCATATGAAAGTCTTACTGGAGGCCTCCCTTTTGTTTTTACCTCCCCCAACTCCATAGTATATAACCAGTCCTTCCTGCCACCCCAGTGCATGTCTTTCTGCCCAAGGGTCCTGTCCCCATGCTGTAATAAAATCCCCCTTTCGCACCAAAGTCTTCTCCAGAATTCTTTCTTGGTTGTCAGCTCCAAACACCCACCATTCCAAAACCCCATCAATTTTGGAGAAGTTGTTCTACATTCAAAATGCTTTCTTGATGGACCTGCTTGTGATTCACATGGTGGTCACAATCTGTGGATGTATGAAATATACCACATCCATTCTCACAGTGAAATGTGGTAAATCTATCTGTACAGTTGGTTGCCACAAGTCAAGCCTCACAACTTGAGTGGGTCTTATAATTTTTTTTCTGAGCACCTTACTTGCTAAGTCTCTGCTCTGTCCATTCTTTAACAGGTGTTTATGTATCCTGTCCTCAACCATGCTCTGAATCAGACCAGTGCAGTGGAGCAGGATAGAGGTACAGCAAGGAGAGATGTTCACTGGAGATAACTGTTAATGTTTATACTGTCTCTATAGTAAGCTAGTAATTTACTGCATTAGTAGTATCAGTTAGTAATATCTCTAATTTGGGGTTGGCAAAGCAGAACACAGAGGAAAATGCAGGACACTAGATCAAAGAAGCTTATATATCCTTAAAAAGCCAGTGAGAAAGGGGCACCTGCGTGGCTCAGTCGGTTGAGCGACCAACTTCAGCTCAGGTCATGATCTCACAGTTTGTGAGTTTGATCCCCAAGTCAGGCTCTGTGCTGACAGCTCAGAGCCTGGAGCCTGCTTCAGATTCTGTCTGTCTCTCTCTCTCTCTGTCTGGCTCTTGAAAATAAACATTTTTTAAAAAGCCAGTGAGGAAGAAAGAAATAAACTACTGCATGCTCTAAAAGAGCTGAAATTGCCATTGGTGTTGGATTTTTTTTTTTGCCTGTCAGGAGAGTTTAGGTAAAAATAGTAATAGGCATTTCAAAAGAGCCATTTTAGAAGTAGAATTAACTTATCCCAAAGGATGCTATTTGCTACATATACTATAGCCGCAAACCTTGCTGCCACTTTGTCTAACTCCTGGCAGGAAACCTTGGCTCCCTCTCCCTGTCTTTCCTAGTAATTTAAATCTCTCCACGCAGAATTCTCCAAAGACCTGTTTCTACTCCAGGGCTATTCATTTCATAATCAACCTTAAAAAAATTTTTTGCAGGATCTGGAAAAATTAAAGTCTCCGATGCAACTCTACCCAATTTCTTTTAAACTAACTGCTGTGTCCATAGTAAGTAGTCTGCCTAGTTCCCCTTGGACCTCTTTCACAGTTTCAGTGATTACCTCCCCTAGCTTTGAAAAATATTTGCTGCAACTTGCCTATAAGACTCTGCTTCTAGGACTGCCCTCAGGCTGCTAGAGCTGGCATTTCCCAGGGCGGGCAACTCCAAAGGGGCAATCTTACTTAACCAATGAGCAGGAGGTGTGGGAGTAGAAAGTCTACCTCTCTGACTTCAAGGTGGGGGACTCTGAAGATTAATGGAAAAGCCAGATTTCTCTGGAGAAGTTGGCATTGAGGATACCTCAGTAGGACTTTGCTAGAAATTGTACTTTGCTGCCCCCTTCCTTTCCTTATCCTGCTTCAACCCCTCCCTAACAGTGACTCCAAAAGGATGTCCATAATTAATCTCTTGCATGTGAATCGTCATCTCAAGATCCGCTTTTGGGGATCCCGGTGTAAGAAGCATCTTCAATAGTAGGACATACCATCTCTAGCAAAAGCCACCACTAACTCTTCGTATACCATCTTGCCTCATTATTCATGAAAACGTAGGTAGGACTCAGCATGGATAAGAAATGACAAATTCATGATAACAACCCAGACAAAATGGTGTATCCTTGGAGAAAGGTCATGGGTATTATTTCTATTTTAATGTGGTTGGGAAGAGGTAAAGTTGGGGAGAAACTGGAAAGATTAGTTCAAGCTGACAACAAGCTCCCAGTTTAAAAGCTGACATTGATGTGTTTTCATCATGGGGGCTTCTCAAGTCTGCTCCAGGCTGTTCCCTGTCAGTGGTTAACCAAGGGGACGACAGACAAAGGAAGGAAAATAGCATTAATGCTCCGACCTCCTGCTTTGTTTGAAATTACTAGTAGTGAAGGCTGAGCTGGTAAGAGCTTTTAAAAGCATCTGTTCACCAAATCTTTCGAAAAGTTCTGTAGACTTCCAGCTCAGACCAACAAATGATCTCTCTTCTTCCTCCCCCCCACTTCTAAAATAAAATCCTTTATAGGATTGCAGAAGTCCCTCACTTCCTACCACCTCAGAGAGAAAGATTTTGTCAACTCTGCCCTGAACGTGGTTTTACTTAACATCTTAATCCTAACAAATCTCATTTTTGATTGATTTCTGATTTCTTTTTTATTAAATTAAGGCTTTCATCTGGCTATATGCTTCCAGAACTGAATTTGCCACTCCCATACAAATCTAATGTAACCTTTAATTACAGGAAGCTCTGTCAGTGCCTAGTACACTTCATGGGCTCCAGGGATTTCCAAAATACATCTTATTCCTTGTCAGAGACATAAGATAAATGAAGTATTCCCAGCTTGAGGCTTCCTCTCTAAAACCTTTCAGAGATGGAAAGGCAGTTTAAAAAATTAACTCTCAATTTCTTTCCTCATAATAGAAAGTGCTTGTCTTCAGTTATTTTTCCATGCTTGTCTTGGGTAATGTGGGATCAGGGTAAGAATCCCAGACATTGAATCAGAAGATTAAGGTTCAAGTTCTAGTTTTTTCATTTAACTGCTAGGAGGAAAATTCTCAATTTCCTTAACTATCAAAATGAACATTGAAAAAAACAGTGCTGGGGTGCCATGGTGGCTCAGTCAGTTAAGCGACCGACTTCAGCTGAGAGCATGATCTTGCAGTTTGTGAGTATGAGCCCTGGATCAGGCTCTGTGCTGACAGCTCAGAGCTTGGAGCCTATTTCAGATTCTTTATCTTCCTGGCTGTCTGCCGTTCCGCCTCTCTCTCTCTCTCTCCCTCTCTCTCTCTCTCAAAAATAAACATTAAAAAAAAATTTAAATAAAAATAAAAAAACAGTCTTAGCTACTAAAAATATTCATTTTGAGGATAACATAATAAAATCAATGAACACAATTTACAGTGAAATGTGGAAATAATTTTTATACCATAATAACTATATAAATATAAGGCATTATTTATTGTCAAGCTCAAGGGAATAACCGACTACATCCTTCCTTCCGAGATCCAAGAAGTACTTGCAGTGTTAACAGACCAAACTAGCTTACATCTAACTTCCTTTAATCTTGTGAATTTTACCCCCAGTATTTTAACCTTTTATGCTTTTGTTTTGTCTGTTTGTTTGCTTTTATTTCCCTTATTGCTGGCAGAGAAGGAAAATTGCCTCGTAGTGTTTTCATAATAAGAATTCCCTCTCCCCAGAAATTTTAAGAACATTGCATAGTGATCATGCACCTGTTTGGGTACATTGACTGTAATAACTCACATATAAGGTGACTGGTAGGATGTGCAAAAAATTAAACTTGGAATGAAAATATCTGAATTTGACCCCTTTTTGTAACTTATAGGCTACCTAAATTTCTGTTATACAGTACACTTAGCCTTTCTGTACCTGCTTTGTCGTCTATAAAGTCTCAACAATATTGTCCATTTAGGAGGCTTGTTGTGAGAGTTAAGCACAAACACTCACCATTTATTGAATACTATTATCAATATCATTGTTATTCTGTACAACAGGGTTAAAGGTTAATAAGAAAAAAAACATTTTATTACATTTCCCACCAGCAGTACATACTTACATATTCATATTAATATATTTACATGTTCATACTCTCTTTTGCAGACTCTTCTTTCAGGGGAACCCATTGCTCCAATGCCTAAATTTCATAAGTCATCAAATCCTCTTGGTGCCGTATCTTAGGGTATTTTCTTTTCCTTTGCCCTGACCAGGCCCTCATAGTTCTGTTTTCTTTTTGCCTCCTTTCTTGACTAAACCATTGTGATAGCCTCTGTGATGCTCCCCAAGGCATTCTCTTTGCCAGCTCTTTCCTTTGCAGTACACAGAAATGATCACATCTCTCCTCCGTCTACAATCCTTTTTATTAACTCCCCATATCTACATGGTTAATTCCAAAAGCCTTACAATGACTTTCAACCCTCTAACCCTTCCAACCTGGTTTTATTCCTGCATTTTTATAAGAACTTGGCTTTAAAAAAAAAAAAGAACTTGGCTTTTCCAGGAAACTGGAATTACTTGACTTTTCCCACACCATCTCCTTCCTTTCATTCATGCTTCCATCTTCATTTCCTTTCCAAGGAGTCCTTCCTCCTTTTTTCTTGGCTTTCACGATCTTATGTACTCATCAAGGCAGAGCACAAATGCCTGAAGCTGGCCCAGTCTACCTGAGAAAGGATTAGTGTTTAATTCCTCTGCTCACACACAGTACTTAAATCACTGTGATTTTATTGACAATATTTTCCTTGTATTAGACACACACACACACACACACACACACATGAATATTCATATGTGTATGTATATATATGTCCCTATATATCCCTATATATCTTATCTCTCTAAAGGTGGATAAAATAAATAAAATTCTTTTTATCTTCCAATACCACAGTGCCTTGAATAGAGTAGATAGTCATGAAATATGCATTGAAAGACGAGAGTCGCATAATTTAGCCACAAATGAAAGGAATGGAAGAAATGTTCTATCTGTTCAAAGACCTTTACCTGAATTTGGCTTCCTTGCACAGAATGTCCTATTCCTAGGCCCTTTCATTCCCTTATCAAAACTTACTTGTGCTGATACCTCTTTGTAACACTGGCAATCAAATAATTGGATAAATTGACTTATAATGTTTTGACAGTGAGTGCTAAAAACTGCATACAAATTAATACATTGGAGGACAATGACCCCCTCGAAAGGAAGAACTCTAGGAGAAGACATCAGCAAATGAAAGAGATATCTGGAAAGCCTCTCTTATCAGGTGATATTCACCCATCTACTCTGCCTCCACATAAAGCACCCTGCTTTTGTGCACAAAGCAAGAAGAACGAGTCTCTTGCTGGAGAAAAATAGAAATATTAGTTGCCAGTACCTGGAGAGACAAACAGTATGTTCTAAGAGACAAAATATCTTTCACGAAACAGGTCACCATTCTACCCATCTAGTGATGGGACACCAGGAAAAAGCTGGTAATCTGAGATTTGAATACAAAGGTGATCTTTGAGCCTAGGCTGCCAAGGTGGCACTTTATCTGGTACAACAGCCCTCACCTAAATTGCATCTATTTGCCAATAAGCTCTAACTCTCCAGTCCCAATGTGCTGTTACAAGTGAGTTTCCTCCATGTGAAAGGCTGCCCCTTAGCAGATCTCACTCCTGAATGAAGGTCACCAGCATTATTTAAGAACGTAAAACTCAACTGACCCTAGATGCAATATTTTCAACTCCTCACTGAGTTGAAGGGGAGTTGTTAAAACAGGTTTAAAGGCAGATTTAGATTCACACATTCAGTAATCCTTGATGTTTCTGTGGCCTTTCTTCTAACCAGGGCCAACACTGCATTTAGATTTTTGCACGTGCCTGCTGAGAGGGGACATTTTCCTCAAATGTACCTGGGGCCAGTGTAAGGCTTTTGAAATGCTGCTGAGCCAAGTTCCAATTGATAGGTTTATTGAGACCATGTTATGTAGTAAGCTGCCGCAGTCCCACACTTTAAAACTCAACGAGGTGTAAAGGATGCAAAAGCTGACAGATAGTCCTTTATAAAAACTGTGAGCAATCCCTGCGTGGACGGCTCGTCAAGCATGCGGCAAGGAGATGAAAGAAAGCCCACGATAAATAGACTTTGCCCAGAAAACTTCAAAAGGAAATAATTTCACTTGGTCAAAAGTATGCAGTATGATTTTGCTTCTGTGAAAGGCCCCTAGAGCAAAGGGGTAGTAATAATAGTAATCATCCATAGCAAAATAGGTCACCTCCTGTGTACAAAGAAGAATTCACAGTACTTTCAGTAAGTAGATTCATTATCTCTAAGACCTCCATGGTTCTCATCAGTAAAATGGGAGTGATTGGATATTTCCTTTCTTCTCCAGGGATCTTTTGTATGAGCAACATTAAAAAGCAATTATAAAACTGGAGGCTACCGTGTGAACATTAGCTGATTATTACTATTACCTGCTTTCCTAAGAGAACTTGCCCTTGGTGCGGCCACACTTGGCAGATGTCACAGCAAATGAGATGAACTGGAGTCTGATGCTATGGAACTCGGATAAAAATAAAGGAGGAATTGGACATGACTAACATGCGCTTTACTTTCTTTCGTAATGTTTACAATTTGCAAATAATTTTTACTTTTAAATCTTAATAAAATCTTAAGATGAAACGGGTTTGACATCCTCCTGTTCTTCGAGATGTCCTGGTAGTATTAGGCCAGAGCTCTGGCTGGACAGTCATATCACATTAACCTTTACAGCACATACCAAGGTCAGTTACAATGATGGCTTCTCACCTCCTTTCCTGGCAAATGGCCGCCTTTATAACACTGCCTTAAGAAAATCCTACCCACATAAGAATTGCAAGTAGCCTGGATGGTGTTCTGCCTTTAGCCCATAGAAAACTGTCTTTAGTGAGAACACATGCACACCAGAAAAATCTAATGAAAATTAAATATATATGTACATGTGTGTTATTTTTCTATATAACGCTAACGACTATTGTTTTTTTTAATAACTAAAAGGACCCATTAAATGACTGATTTTCCCGAACTCCCTATGTAATCTATCATCATACAGGTCACTTCAATATGACTCAAACACAGAAGGAAAACATGGAACCTATCTTTTCTCCCCAAAGCATACCTGCATTTCCAAAGCCATGGAGAGTGTGATGTGGGCAGCTTACCACAGTTTCGAACTAGAAGACTTGATGCATCACTTTAGAATGAGAGACATAGCCAGATGTGCTCCTGACAGGGTTTCCTTTATTCTACCCGCTCCATGCTGAGAGAGCTTCATGCTCATAATTCTATACATCCTGTCCTGATACTTCTGATTTCCTCCTTTAGAAAAATCAAACCACACTTGAAGGTCCTACTTTTAAAAATAGCATAATACAAAGCCTTTGATGTCTTCTATTTTCATTGCTTTGGGCAGTTTGAATAACCTAATTTTTGAATTTGGTTAATAACTCGTCTAAGTACTTCTAGAAGGTGCTCTAAAAAATGAAAACACAAACCATAAAAAACAAAGTAAAATAAAAGTGCAAATGCCATGATTTAAAATACATTAAAGACAACAAAAATGTACTGTCTTCTTATTGTGACTTCTTTACATAAATACTGCATTTAAGAAACAGATGAGCAACTATTTAATAAGTAAAATAAACACGAAACAATTTTTTTACATGGAACTATTAAATGGTGTAAATATTTAACAGCAAGTGAAAATGTTTGAGCTTATTACACATATTTGCCGATCCTGTACATATTTGCTTAGATTTGTTATTTAAGACGTGATCAGATTTAATATAGTTCACATCCAGGTTAAAGACGTGGTTTGAATCCTTATAAGCAGACTGGAAGTTTCCTAATTTATTTACAGTGGAAGATTCCAGATCTGTCAGGCCACTGTACTACCACACTCTGTGTGCTATTCTCCTTTCCCTAATGTTGTTAAGGAGAAGTATTGCAGTGTGGTTTTGGAAATAAACAGCTACACTTTCCTTTTTTTGGTCAGGTACAGATGAATAGTGTCAAGAAAAACCTTCTGTAATAGTAACTCTGAAATAAGGTGTATGAAATTTATGTACAATAAACCCAATTAATGTAGAGCCTAATTTAAGAATTTATGATGCCAAAGCATAAGAGACTCTTAAAAACTGAGAACAAACTGAGGGTTGATGGGGGGTGGGAGGGAGGGGGAGGGTGGGTGATGGGTATTGAGGAGGGCACCTTTTGGGATGACCACTGGGTGTTGTATGGAAAACAATTTGACAATAAATTTCATATTAAAAAAAAGAATTTTTGATGAATACAAAGGCATATGTACTGCTCTTATAGACAAAATGTCTCAAGTAATACTTTCCCGAAAAGGTTAACAAGTATAATAATTCTACTCTAATTTCAGTATAATTTGTTAATCAGTAGCTCAATTAAAAAAAAAAAGTCTCTTCCTTTCATCTTCTTAGTAATGTAATCAACTCTCAGCCTATGTCCATTCTAACTCTTTTTCCGAATAATTCCTATTTTTCCTTCAAATAGCAACTCAATTGTCACTCTGTCAAGGAAGACTTTCTTAAAATTCTCATTATTTCAAAGTTTCCTACAGTCCTCCTTGCCTCCTCTCTTTTCGAAACCTTATCCAGTCTGGTGGCTAACTCTGTGGCTCTACCTTGAAATTACATCCAGAATGCAGCCACTTTTCAATACCTGTAATGTTGCCACTGGTTTCTGCGGCATCCTTGTTTGTTCCCAGAATATAAAATAGACTTCTCATCGGTCTCTGTGCTTCTACCTTTGCTCCTTACAGCCAGTCATCTTTTTAAGACATGTCAGACCATACTACTCCTTAGAGTCCACCAGAGCTTGCCATCTTATGGGATAAAAACCAATGCCTCTGCATCAGCTAGAAGGACCTACTTCACCCATCCCCTTACCTCAACTCAGGACCTCTCTGGCCTCTCTCTCCCTCTTACTCACCAGACTTCTGCTTGTCACATTCTTCCCTACAATGTACCCATTTATTTTGTTTATTACTTATCTAAAAGGAGAGATTTTGCCTGTTTTATTCAATAAAAAAGAGAGATTTTTGCCTATTTTGTTCACTGTTATATACCTGTAAGAGGAAGGACACACATAGTAGGCACTCAGAAATATTGTTGAGGGGCACCTGGGTGGCTCAGTCGGTTAAGCATCCAACTCGAGACTTGGACTCAGGTCATGCTCTCACGGTTTGTGAGTTCAAGTCCCACGTTGGGCTCTGTGCTGAGAGTGTGGAGCCTGCTTGGGTTTCTCTCTCTTCCTCTCTCTCTTTGCCCCTCCCCACTCTCTCTCTCTCTCGGTCTCACAAAAAATACTGTTAACATGAATATATATCACTATCACTATACTTGTCTCTCAAGGCACTTGCACAGGCATGCAACCACATTGCATGTGATTGTTTGTTTAACATTTGCTTTCCCTACGCTCAAGGTTGATGTAAGCACCTGGAGTTCATAGACCATTTATATTTTGTCTACCTTGTATCCTCAAAGCCCAATAAATACCAGACCCACAATATGTACAATACGTATATTATTGATTAAAACATATTTATTAAATGAAATAGTACAATATCTTCCTGTTTATTTTCTAATGTGATTATATGAAAATTAAAACATTTCTATAATTAATAAGGTACTTGCCATTTGATCTTTTTGTAATATCTCCATAAAGTAATCCAAATTACTTGTCCTTATTTAAAAGATACTTTTGTTATCTCTCTTGTATAAATATCTCATTCAAAAGATCAGTACCTATTTTTCTTTACAATAGGCAGAAACAGATTTAGTTTATTTATTTCTTGCATAGAAGCTTAGTGTAATTTTGCAACTATCATTTTAATCCATAATGCTAAACAAAGCAATTATAGATGACATCTTGTTAATGTGGGTTGACATGAGCAGCAAAAATAAAATAGCATAATATGTTCCAGAGGACAAACAGTGGCCTTGTGTAAATCAGGAAGCTCAATGCACTCCAGACTTTGTTTAGTCCTGTTCCCTCACCACCAGGTTTCTTGCTAGAAACAATCAATTAAAGGGAGTGTGCTATTTTTTGTTTTCCTGGCTGAAACAAACTCACTCGGATAGCTGGCCATGCCTGTGGTTGAGTAGACCAGGGCTTGTTAACATACATACCCTATAGTACAGCACAGCTATGCTTTCATCAATTATGTTTGGTTTAAGGGGACTCGAAGTTTCCATTAAACAACACCTAAAAGCAAACTGCAGGTGCAAAAATAAGTGTAGTGATATCATATAGGCATGACATGTTTTTCAGACCTCTTCCAAAATGGGCCTTGGGCTACAGGTCTGTCTGCGGTTGGTGGCCAATGAAGACAGCTGTGTGAGTCACATTCTGCTTGGCGTGTGCTAGTTCAGGCAAAATGGGAAATTGTGTGGACTCTTCATGTACCATGTATTTGAAACATGGATTTTATGTTTCAAACTTGCTTAAACTTTCAGTTTTTGAAATATGAAAGAATATGTGTAATAGATCTTCACTTCCTGTGTATCATTAATTCATTAAGAAATTCTAGGATTGTTGTTGACATGAAATTTATAAAGCACTGAATGCCACAATGAGAGAAGCTATATGAAGACCCTAACAGCATCTATCTACTTTTATCTTATACCCAGATTCTCATTCCTCACCCATGCACTTCTTTTATAATCGTTCAAATTTAAGTAATAATCTATAACATAAAAAATATATAGCAGTTTAAACTACATATATGTCAGTTTAACTTACATAGTTGTGGGCATGATCACTGGTTATCTGCATTCCATATTGGTTTTTTTCCCCTCAATTCTATGCTTCTTCTGCCCTACTTCTAACGTCTTCTGATATAACATTTAATTCATATCTGAGTGAAAATATGATGGTTCTAAATGGTTGCTACTACATATGTCAGACTTTTAGAAAGCACTCAATAAAAACATTTTGAATGCAAGAGTGAGTAGATAAATTAATGGATATATTTAAGTACATTATAGCCACCAAACCTAAAATACGGAACTAAATATCTTTGCCCTCTAGAGCATAAATCCACTCAATACATATTTTTGAAACCTACTCTAGGCTCTGAGAATGCAGTAGGGAACAGGAAAATCTCCTGCACAGATGCAAATCATATTCCAGCAAAAAAGGAATAAGTAAATGTTTATTTACTAAAAATAATCATAATAGTCGTAGGAGTAATAATATGTAATAATACATAGCTCTTTGTGATGAGCACTGTACTAAATGCTATCTCTATTAACTATCTGTGTGTCTATCTATGTATCCATCTATCCATCCATCCATCCATCCATTCCTTTATTCTTCACTACTACTTTTTAAGTTAGATGCTATGAGTATACCATTTTACAGATGTCAAAACTGAGGCACAGAGAAGTTATATAATTCATCCAAGGTTTTATTCCCTGTAAGTTGTGTAATTGGAATTGGAATTAAGATAGTCTGGTCTCATAGTGCATATTCTTAGCTTCACTATATTCCTTCTTTAAAGATGTATCATGTGTCATAAGTGGCATAAAGATAAATGAAGCAGGATAAGGAGATAAAAAGTTATAGGGGAAGTGGTATAGGAAATACAGTTTTTGTCATGGTGATTTAAAAATACATCCACTAATTCTTTAATATTCTTTCTTTCAAGAGATGGAGACTAATTCCTCTCCCCTTCTGTGGGGACTGGATTTAGTATTCTAACAAATTAAACAAAATGGAAGAAAAAGTGTGTTGACTTCCAGGGTTAAGTTATATATCTTGGCACTTGGAACTTGTTTGTTCTCTCAGTCTTGGACCACTCTCTCTAGGGAAAGCTAGCTGGCTTACTGCAAAGATACTCAACCATCTCTAGAAGATGTGCAAATGGTGAGAAACTGAGGCCTTCTGCAGACAACCAGCATTAACTTGCCACATCTGTGAGCCACCTTGAGAGCAGAAACTTCAACTCCAGTCAGACTTTCAGATGAACATGGGCCTGGCTGATGTGGCTGATATGGCATCTGAGTCAGAACAACCAAGCCAAGCTGCTTCCACATACATAAATCATGTGAAATAATACAAAGTTATCATTTGAAGCCACTACATTTTTGGATACTTTTACACAGCATAGGAAACTAATGGAGTAGTCCAGAAAAGTTTCTCTGGTAAGGTGACATTTGACCAGACATTAAATCAAGTGAAGGGGCAAACAGCGGGAATGTCTTGGGGAAAAGATGTCAGGCTGTGAGAAAAACATGTACAAAGACCTTGAGTATGTCTGTTGTGTTTAAGGAACAGTAAGTTGCTTATTTTGGCAAGACAGAGAAGAGAAGAGTGACAGAAGTAAGGTCCGAAACCAAGGCCTCAATGGCAGAGAAATTCATATGTCATTATAGAAGGATTGGATCTCACTCTATCTGTAATTCAAATCAATTGAATGGTTATGAACAGGGAGAGACTGTGAAAAAGACTATCATGGCTGCTGCTTGGACAACAGACTGCAACAGAGCAAGAGTAGAATCACTGAGGTCTTCAGGAAGCTATTTTGAAAAACAACGGTGGCTTGGACTAGGGTATTTGTGGTGGAAATGGTAAGATGTCCAGTTTAATATTTAACGATGGAGCCAATAGGACTCACTGATGGATTGGATGAGGATGTACTACATGGATCTCCAGTAAAACAATGATTTCAAGGCCCACTATTTCCACTGTGAGAAAGTAGTTTGGAGGACCTAAAAGTGGTAACTTTGGTTGCAATGTGTTAGCCCCATCTCTTCCTTGTGCTTACATGGAGGACAATTAAAATATAAAGGTAAATAAGAACAAATGTTCATTCAGTTTTCTTTTCGTGCTCCTTCCAAGAATATTGTACTATATCATCTGGTGATAAATGGAATCTGTCACTCCAAACATACCTTTATGAGATTTGAAATTAGAACTGAAAAGATACATTCTTATTGAATTAGATTCCTGTTGTGTTTGCTCAAAATGAGAACATTGTGAAATTAGCTTACTCCTCCTTCCAGATTAGAAACTATGATGTCAGCAATGAGATAGCTTTTGGAATTGGGACAGACACTATTTGGCATGGTGTGGCAGTGGTTTGGGACAATGAGCCCAGTCATGATAAATTCTTCCCATGGTGGGTCCAGCTGTGCAAGATGGCCATTGGGAAATAAGACCATGGCCACCACTCCATTCTACAGCTATTAATATGTGCATCAGCATGCAATGAATTTAAAATTGACCCAAAGCCCTAACTACCTGGACCAAAGTGAGCCATGATGAAGGGTGGTGTCACACAAGCATAGCCTTAGCAAGCCTTTTGGACATTTTTGGAGAGTCTTCAGTAGATCTGAGCAAGAAACATACACAGTTGCCCATCATCTGTTTGGTTTTTTAAGCAAAAGCTATCAAGCTTTCATTTTTCAAAACAGTACGTAGTCTTCTCAGGAAGTTCACACCCCATACTCTTCATTCCTAATTCTGTCTCCTTATTCTGCAGAGAAGAAAATATCCTTGATGATCAAGCTGACCCTAGGCTGAGATTCAGGAAGACTCCTAAGACAAGTTAGGATATCCACTAAAGCAAGCAACAGGAATCCAAGAGACCAGCTCATGGGTGCTCGTAGATTCTTAGCACTCACTGGCATGTCTAAGACTGCTACATTTGTCCTTTTCCATTGGGACCATTGATATACATCCTCTTTCACATATTTTCATCATGTTATAGGGTTGTGTTTCCCCTTTCCCTTTGAAATTAGTCACAGTCACATGACTTGCTTTGGCCAGTGAAGGGCAATCTGAAGTGACATTTATTTCTTCCAGACAAAACTTTGTGGGCCAGTGTGTAATTACTACATTCCCTTTTTCTCGCCCTTGGTTATTGAAAAAGTACATGGCAAGATAGATCTGCTTTCAGCCAGGTCCCAAAGTGATTATAGTAAACCGGAGCCTACCCTCCACCATGACCCTTTGTGATGCACAGGTAACAAGACATAAACTTCTGTTGCACTTATCCCTTGAGATTTGAGGGTTGTTTGTTATCACAGCATAAACCAGACTATTCAACCTGATATGGTTCCCAAACCCTATTGAACACCAGACACTATAGAACTGGAGAAGGCTGATAGCATGTTTCAAAGTATCCTAAAGTGAATCCTAGATGACCAAGGCATTTCAAGGAATAAGGAAGCAATTTGTCTATATTCATCTGACCACATTCATGCATTTAGGTCAAGAACTGGCGCCCGGTCCCTTTGGTTGAAAGAGTAGCCTCCAGAGAATTCCCCGAGAAATGATTCACCACACAGTGAGGATAAGTTTTAACAGGAGCAACAGGACTCAGGCACTAGTTGCCAAATAGAGGTGTCCCAATTTCTCCGACATGAAGCAGGTTCTGTCACAGTTAACAGAGGCAGGCAGAACTCCTAAGCATTTACATTCGTCATCGTCAGAGTGATACCTTTTGTGCTGTGCTGACATTGCCAGTTTCTGTCAATGTGTAAAACATACAGCTCTATGAACTAACTAACTCTCCTCCCTCGAAGATTTAATTAACTAAATCACATGCCATGGCCCTCTTTCATTCTGCTTGATTAGTGTGCAGTGAAAAATTTATTGTTGTCAAATCTCAGGGTGATTTATTTTTCTCCAGGGTCTACAGAGAGTACTGTTTCCCCATATTTAGTATCTTTGTTGGTGGGGGTGTCAGTGTGCACTTTATGGAAATAGAAACAAAGACCTTATAATTCGTACTCATTCTAGTTAATTCTGTCACGTCGAATGTCAAATGCCATTGTCTTATCTTGTCACTAACAACAATGTATCACTGGGTTTTTCATGTCAAAACTTACTTTTGTTTTTCACTTATTCCAGTGACACCCAAATATATGGTAAATAAGCACACCAACTCTGAACCTCATCTTCTAGCAATGCTACCCATAAGCTGTGTGACTCTGGACACATTTCCTAACCTTCCTGTGCCTCAATTTTATGAATTATAAAATAAGAATAATGACAGCCCTTGTTTCCCAAGGTTGTTGTGAGGATTGTATGTTAATACATGTACAGTTCTAGTACAGTACCTAGAGTATCATAAGTTCTTAATAAACACGACCTTTTATTATTTCATATGTAATTTATTGTTTTCATGGAAGAAATTTGTTGATCATATATGTGTTATAGTTCTGCTTAAGTCAAAGTAGAAAAGGAGGAAGGGTAGTTTGGGAATATTATTACCTGAATCTCATGGATTTTCAAAAAGAACATAAAACATATGCATTCTTTGATGTTTTACATAAATAAGTCTATACACTTGTTTATATTATCATAGCCCTTTGGGGCTCACACAAATAATATATATTTGAGGTCAGGAATCCTATTTTTTCACTTTTTCATTCCCTGCTTCTACCTTATACTATCTGCGTGGTAAAATAACACTTCATTGAAAAAGAAAATGGATACATGAATTAATAACTCTGTCATTTACTTTTCATATCTTAAAATCCCATTACAACATTGGACCTTAGTGCCCTCAACTGCATTTTAAAGATATTTCCAAACTTTGCTGTTTATCATCTTGAGAAATTGATAAAAGTACACATTCCTTGGGATTTGATATAGAATGACTGGGATAGAATGCAAGAATGGACATATTTTAATAATATATAAAAGGAAAATCTTGACTGCTTTTTAGGCTCAGGGCCCATTCTTCGTAGATCTTCCAACTCCAATATTGCATGAAAGTAGGCCCAGCTGAATCTCAACTCAAAAGATGTGTTTAGGGGTGCATGGGTGGCTCAGTCAGTTAGGCCTCTAATGCTTGATATCAGCTCAGGTCGTGATATCGCAGTCATGGGATCCAGCCCTGTGCCAGCTCAGCATGGAGCCTGCTTGGGATTCTCTCTCTCCCTGTCTCTCTGCCCCTCTCCTGTTCTCTCTCTCTCTGAAAATAAATAAATAAACATTTAAAAAAATATGTTGAGGTTTTAGAAGTGGCAGATACAACTGGTTAATATCAGAATTGGAATTTTGTACTGTCTTTTCTCTTTATAATATCCTCTACAACAGGTTCCCACATCAAATTGGGGTAAGTAACTCCACAAGTCTCTTCGGCATACTTTTTAATTCTACCTTCAAAAAAAACCCTATTAAAGATCAAGCTACGTGTTCCACTTAATGCACCCATATAAATTATCACCTGGCTAAAAATAGTTCTAAAAAACCAAACAACTATGCCATAAAGCAGAAAAGAGAACAGTTTGAGTAGTAAAAAGATTATTTAGATGACTCAAGTCACCAACAGTTTATTCTTGCACTAAAAAAATACATAGATTCAGACATTTGCCAAGTTTCAGTCTTTGAAAGGCTGTAACTTACAAAGCAGACATTTCCTTTGACACATGATTCATAACATTTTGTTATGAATCACAGCAACCTGCAAACGAATCCCTGTTGCCCCAGCTTTTCAATTATTTACCTTTCCGAGCTAAAATAATTAATCAAATTTGGACAGAGTAAGAGGTGGAGTGGTATAAGTTACATGTTCATAACCAGCAATAAAACTAAGTCACTGCAACTGAGTTATTAGATTTGTTGACCCAACAGACATTATCCAAGGCCAAACAGGTGGTATGTCATAATTGAAAAGAAAGGTAAGACATATATATATATATATATATATATATATATATATATATATATATATATTTAGAACAATAGTATCTTAAATCTATATAATTCAAAAAACTGACTTTTTGATGCCAAGTGGTAAAATCAAGATGCTTATCTAAAATATGCCAACTTCTGTTTAGCCCCTTGTTGGTTTTCCTCATGCAATTATTACAGCTTATAACTAATTTATTTGTGTGTGTGTGTGTGTGTGTGTGTGTGTGTGTGTGTGTGTGTTTCCTAACTCCCAACTAGAACCGAGCTTCTCAAAGGTAGGGTGAACCTTCTTCATTGCTTTGCCCCCATAATTGAGCTTAGTACTTGGAATATGTAAGTGGTCAAGAAATACTTGAAGAAAGAGTACAGATAAGCTTTTTTTTTTAATGCAGCTATGTTCCTGGCTTTATACGAGGCATGGGGAGATATTCCAATGAGTCTGTGAAATAAGCAATAGCTTATAAAGGAAATTATAATTCAACTGGATCTGTAATTTGTCCAAAATCTCCTTACTTGCAATCCATAGTACTTCCCACTAAGCCCCCACAACCAATAATAATAATAATAATAATAATAAAAACTTGACATAACCTATGTCTCAAAATCCCAAAATACTTTCCCCTAACTCTCATGGATTTATAATCCATTTCTAACGTAGTAATCAACAATGTTTCAGGCCAACACCAAACCATAAAACTTAAATTGAAAAAGATATTAATATATTTGGTTCTGAATCACATAATAATAAAAATAGAAATTATCAATATAAGAGCCACAGGAGAACAAAGGTCCTTAACTAGGCAATTTTTTACATTAGTCTTAGAGTTTCCAGTTGAAGAATTTAACAACTCAATTGCCATACAAAAGTTTTAGTTTTCTGAGTGTGGGAAAGCAGAAACCAGTTTAGTTCATGCTGCCCCTTCCTCCCTGGCTGAGTCTTTTGATGGCCTGTTCTGCCCCATGTTACACAATGAGTGAAGCCCTTGACTCCTTGGCCCTCTCTAGGATTTCTGGAAATTTCTTGGGCTTTATTTGCCTCTAGTCACCCTTGACTTGGCTTTTAAGCTTCCATGTGGAAAGTAAGAATAAGAAACCAATAAATTAAAATGGTGCTTTATTCTTCTTATTATTATTCAAAGTTTCTCAACCATTCCTAACAATTTTCATTACTCTACCCATAAAATCTTATTTATGTCTTATTCAGAATTGATATCTTTGGTTGGTGGTATTATTTTTTCCTCATTCCTCTTCTCCCAACATGTAGAAACACCAACAACAAAAGCAACAACAATAATAATACCTAATACCATTTCACATTTATCATTTACCCTGCACTCTGCTAACTGCTTATCACGGGAAAATATTCCCAATAGTTGTCCTAGTGTTCTGTGAAGTACAGACAATTACTAACTCCATTTTACACAGAAGGAAGCGGACAGAGTATAGCGTTGCCAAGTAAGCTAGCTGGATCTCAAGGTAATCACCTGAAGAAGGCTGTTTCTATAAGAAAATCTGATGACAGTTAATAAAAACAATCATTTCTCATTCCATTCTACCCACATATTTGGCCAGCTAGCTTGAGGAAGTCTTTTTTTAGCCATGGTCTCAGCAAAGGAAAGATAACTGGTGGTGTGCAATCCAGCCTTATATTGCCTGGACAGCCACAATCTCTAAGTGTACACACACACAATGGAGAGAGCCCTGGTCTAGTCACCAGGGCTCCTGAGCTTGGCCTCTTCATCTGTAAAGATTTCAAACATCCCTTTATGATCCTGAATCCTTCAAGCAGTAATTCTTCCATCTACACAAAGCTATTGAATCCTTCACAACATACACTTAAAGTGCACAAGACAATAACTGGTCAGATTATTACTCCATCCTGGAATGTTTTTCACTTCTACGTCTATTGAGAGCTTACTCATTCTTCAAAATTCAACTTCCATACTACTATATTTTCCTCTAAACGTTCCTCAAATCCCCAATGTTAACTTATTATTCCTTCTGCTGCAATGCTCCACGTTATTATTTAATTCTGTGGTGCAATATTGCTACTTGTCAATACTTAGCCTCTTCATGAAAATTATAAGCACCTTGCAGACAGTGATAATGTTTTCCTTAGTTCTCTTCCCTGCATTATTTCCAGACCCATAATGTGAATATAATTGTACCTTAAAAGTGTGTGGTTCATGAAGCAAAAACACAGAGTTATCCAAAAGCAGAATCTTTGCCTTCCTGATCTTCACAAACTGATATCCAGAAACTCCATTGAGGCTGGTCAAAAACTAAATATTTGGCACAAGCAATTCAATGACTTCAAGTAAACTACTATTCCAAGAGATTTTCTAGAAAACCCAAAGTTAGGGCTTGTACATATTCATTGAACAAAGGAAAGTGTATTATGCCAAATGTGTTGACCATTGGTCACTAAATATCAAAAACAGCAAAGCTTAGTTATTTTTAGTTATCCTTCTGCATTTGCAATTGCATTCCATGTACTCGAGATAGAGTACAAATCAAGATATATTTGATTTGAATGACCTTTGGAAAAGGCATAGCTATAGGCTGTTTTTAAAAACTACGTCCTAAGCAGGATCTCAGGATACCACCTCAGTAATAGAGTGCATTCTGCTACTCTGCTGATGGCAGACATATTAATCTGAATTCACCATACAATTTTCTATATGACCGGCACACAGGGAGACTATTTTTCAGCCTCCCTTGAATTAGGCTGGGACATGTGACTGAGTTCTGGTCAATGACAGGGGTTGATATAACCTCTTCCAAGACTGCTTTTTAAAAGCTTCCCAGGCAGTCCTACAATATTGGTCTGTAGTTGCTGCGAAGTCGGAGGATAAACGAATGTGTGGTGTGGTTTCAAGGTGGAGGGATTTCATTTGTCCAGACTTGGACTTGGTGTGATTGACAAATAAAGTTTTATTGTTAGCCATTGGGATTTGGGGGTTATACTGCAGAATCACTTAGTTCAGTGAGATGAGCTGATGGATAACACCAACACTTTTAAGGAGTGCCATCCTTCCTTGGGAGGTGTGAGTTCAACTAAGAAGTAGCCATGACATACAGCCTACAAAATCCAAAATCATTTCCATGGCTCACATGGTCTCTGACGATCTCATTCTCTGTCTAGAATGGCTCTTTGCTTTTCTTTATTGAGATAATTCCTAAGAATCCTGAGAGACTTAGCTCAGGTGTTGAGACTCCAAAGAACTCCAAGGAAAATTTTCTTGACCTTCTTGTCTGGATTAGGTGCCTTTCTGAGTGTCTTCAGTGTGGACGTGCTTCTCATCATTGAAACACTTACTTCATGTTACTGTTATCTGTTTCTTTGCCACCTTCCCACTTTCCCACTGCAGACTGAAGATAGGTAATGTGATTTTATTCTTTTTTTCCCCCAATGCCTACCACAATGCTTGTTGCATAGTGTACAATAAGTCTTTGTGGAAGGAAGAAAAGAAAAGACAAAATATGCTTAAATAAAATACCCAAACACAAAGATGCCTTTCTAAGCAGACCTATAGGGAGTGATTCCCTCTACCCAACTGTGTTTTATGAGTTCTTATAATAATAAAGTCCAATCTCCCCATGCAGGAAAGGAGACTCTGATCCATTATCTTCCTATTTCCACCTCTTACATCATTGTCTCAGAATGCGGGTGTGGAGGAGTGTGGGGGAATCAACAGACAGTACCAAATGCAGCTTACAGAGACCACTGACATCCACACATAAGAAAGAGCATGAACAGAAGAATCACTGCACAAAATTCTAGTTCTTGCCTACCTCGAAGACAAAAACAAAGAAAACCGTGGATAAATAAAGCATGCATGTGCTGTATCACTTGGGTTTTGCCCACATTTTCAAAGACAGTGTCAGTCATGAATGTAGGCTGTATGAAGTCCCAAAAGTGAAATGAACATTGGACTTATAAGAGAAATCTGGACTTTGCTAAGAAACTGAATCTCTCTGTGCCTCAGTTTCTTCACATACAAAATTGGAACTAGATCTCAAATCCTCTACAAAACTATAATTTGGTGAAATTTCACTAAAGTATATGTATTTTGCATGTAAATTATATATACTTCTATAACAATTAATTTAAAGAATGACCATGGCTCTGTTTGTGATCATGTTTATAATTTTAGGCAACTCATACACATTTCCATAACTGGTCTAAACACCATTTGTTTCTGAACTAACTTGGCATTTGTCTTAAGGTTTAAATGGTGAAAAAGTTGTGAAATTCAATTCATTCAGTTAACTCAATTGATGATTAAGAGTTCAAAACTGTGTCTGCAGGACATCCAAGATCAGAGTCAATTTGCTCTTCAATTGATTATGTAGGATCCCTGTACTTACCCGTGAAAAGAAAACATCAGGCCAAAAATTCAGGGATTAGGGTTAATGCTTTGAAAATATTCAAGCAAGCACACCACAACCATGGATGCACAGCAAATTTAAACAGTGACTGCTATTGAAAGGAAATTGTCACTAAGGATGAGAGAATAGTCACAATACCAGAGAAAGGAGACCCAAAGGATACAAGGGGAAAAAAACTGAAAGAAAGAATATGGAACCATTTAGGGTATAGCTCAAAATAGAGGCAAAGCAGCTCAGATCTCTCGAGATAGCACAGTGTGTGAATTTTGTGGGGTGGGCTGGAAAGGGGACAGGGGAATGGGGAGGGGGAGGGCAAAGGTTCCAAAAAGAAGTACCTGAACAATATTCTAGATTCAATGGAAGTGAAACAAAAAATAGCAATCACACATGAATGAAAGCAAAATTAGGAATTGGTGTAAAGCTGAGAGAATAAAGAAAATTGCAAAAACAGCCAATGTGAAGAGAGATTGAGTAGTGACAATTGAGGTTGCTTCAAAGGACATAGATGTGAGCAGCCAGCTGGTCAGTCTCGCTGTTGATGTGTAAAATTGCTCAGACAGCACTGGGTAGCGAGAGACTGTGGGCTGGCCAGAAACCAAAATGTTTGATTGACCCTCAAAACTGTGGCAGATTCTGCTCCCATACAGTCCAAGAGAAAACCCTTTGATGGATTCTATTGCCAGTTATGTTTTCCTCATCGTGCAGGTTTTAAGAGTGAGCATTATTGGTTTGGTATGCTCGAGTTTCTGTGATTTCCTTGCAATTGTTAATTGTTCCCTGGAGATTTGGGCCTTGTGTCTGGAATTTTACCGATTTCCAACAAAGGTTTATATTAAATTTCCCAGTTAAGAATGCTATCGGGGTGATTTATACCAGCATCTGTCAGGACTCTCCACGTGACAGAGTGATTTCAGTTACATAATGGGTCTAATATGTCTTTTCTGATAGAGCATTTCCTGCAGCTCCCCGTCACAAAGTTTTAATTTAATGCTAACAAGGAAAATCCATATTCCCTTTCTCTCTAGGTAACGACTAGTAGGTTCCATTCTCTTTTCTATAGACACTTAAAAGGTAGCAGGTGACAGATGGAATGTGTTTCCCTGACTTAAATTGCCATCCTGAAAAACAGTCCCTTTTTCAGGCACCTCCTGTCTTCATATGTATGTTTAAGTTATTCACTCATTCCTTTATCCTTCTCACACATATTTATCGAGTGTCCACACTCCCAGACAGAGACCTAGGCACTGAGAACGCTGGCGGCCAAGTTCCTTTGGAGCGGACATCCTAGGACAAATACTGAATGACTAAACAAATAAATAGACAAGATGATGTCGGATAGTGGCAGGTTCTGGGAAGGAAGGCCATGGAGGAGGGATAAGAATTGGCTACATCTAACAGAGAGGATGAGGGGTCAGCCAGGAGCATAGATGGGGTGAAAGAACTCGGGTCATTTTGGCTTGTCTACACAATGATATAAATTTTCTTTAAAAATGACAAAAGCCTGCCATTTTTTTCCTGACAATACAACATAAGTAGATATAGATTACATATCTATGTAGATGGGTCAAAATATAGAATTACTTCTAGGTCTTTTCTTGTAATCTTTACACTAGCAAAATAATGATTTGTTATTTTTAACTCACATAAATAAAATGATTTTACTTTACATTTCTTTTGACAATTATTTGGCATATTTTGAGAACCATGATGTATCTACAAATAATGTTAAAAACGTTGAAAATTTTACTGAACCAGGACCTTCTCATTTTGCTGGTCATCTTTGCAAACTTCATTATCTAGGTGTATATAGAGTCATAGAGGAGGGCCTAAATTTTATTCCTAGTTCGTGGAAATATAGGGTTAAGTCAGGCTATTCATAGGAGAAGTACACAACTGGCAATGTTCAGAATGCTATATTGTTTCATAGCAACAAGTGTACTGTGAATTTTTCTTAAGCATATCATAATAATCATTAATAATAAGGCTGAGTAACAAAGAAATCAACTTTATTCTTTGAAAAGCAGTCATGGAATTAATAGGATAATGCAAGGTACACTGGCTTCTGAAGAAAATGTCGTCTGAGAACAACCGTTCAGTTTTCTTCGTGGACCAATGCAAATAATATGTTCAGAATGAAACTTATTTTTTGATCCTTAAACATGTTTTACGAGCTCCTTTCCTTTTTCTAGTCTTCCAGTCACTATCTACCATATAAGCAGCTACCAGGTGAGGTCAATGCTCACCATTTTTTTTCCTTAGATGACTTCAGTAGTATTCTAACTGTTATTCTGATTTGATTTGGTTTGGGTAGTTCCTGAATGTCTATATAAAAAGGACTCAGAGCAGAAATCCCTTTTGAACTGAAGGGCTTGGCAAATGTCTTGAGGCTGCATTTGTATAAGAAGTAAAATGCATGGGTGCCTGGGTGGCTCAGTCGGTTGACTGTCCAATTCAGCTCAGGTCATGATCTTGAGGTTTGTGAGTTCGAGGCCCAAGTCGAGCTCTGTGCTGACAGCTCAGAGCCTGGAGCCTGTTTCACATTCTGTGTCTCCCTCTTTCTCTGCCTTCCCCTGCTCATGCTCTCTCTCTCTCTCTCTCTCTCTCTCTCTCTCAAAAATAAATAAACATTAAAAAATGCAGCAAGCACCCAGTTTGCTTGGCTTTTTCTTGTTATCTTGATTTAAAGGCAAGAGATGACTGTTGAAGAGAGGTTGTATTTAGCAACCACTCTTCACCCTCTCTTTTTCTGGATCTATCTTTCCAAATGAAACCAGGTTGGTTTTCACACAAACTGGATTTCAATACTCACCACGTAAAACAGTTGATAATTTTTCCCCGTTTGTTTCCTAGAGATTGGTAATCCATCCTCCTCAAATGGATGAAAACCGTCACAAGCCTCTAGCTAGCCTTCCAAGTTTTTCAGTCCACCACTCCCTCCCTCCTGCACCGCCTCTACACCTTAGATGGTCTGGCCACACTAAATTCCCCACAATTCCTGAATACTCCATGCTTTCTGTTATGTCTGTTTATCTCCTCATGGTCTGCTATTCACTGAAGTCCTTTTTACAACTACTGTTTATCTCTCAAGACCCTTTTAATGCTGCTTTCCTTAAGAAGCCTGAACTAAGTTCCCTGGCGAAGTTAATCACTTCCAAACGTGCATTCCCAAAGCACCAGTAATTTACAATTGAATGACACATCTCATAGCATTGTGATTACACTGCCACCTTTTCTTGACACTTTGACTCTAAACTCTTCGGTGGGATGTGTCTTATTTTTTTTAACCTTTATTTATTTTTGAGAGAGAGAGAGAGAGAGAGAGATGGAGCATGAGCATGGGAGGGGCAGAGAGAGAGGGGGACACAGAATCTGAAGCAGGCTCCAGGCTCTGAACTGTCTTCACAGAGCCCGATGCGGGGCTCCAACTCACAGACCACGAGATCATGACCTGAGCCAAAAACCTACTGAGCCACCCAGGCGAGCCGCGGGATGTGTCTTATTAATTTTTATAATTCTACCCACTCCTAAATCTTTGTACCGCTTTGTGGAACAAAAAAAATAGTACATTAAAATAAAAAGCTTAATAATATAGAAATATTACAAATATTTAGAAATCTTACACAAGTCAAACAATCGACAGGTTTTAAATTGTACTTATCTTTGTGAAGAGGTATATATAAAACTGTGACTATTTCTCACACACTGGACACACAATTAAATGAAGTTTAAGAGGCCATCCATGTGGGGACCCTCTCATGTACACAGGCCGACCTCTCTAGCAGGCGTCATGCCATTCCAACAGATGGGCTCTGAGAGTGGCAGCCAACAGAACATGCTGTCTATCAATCATTTCTTGTAATCTCTGCTCATTGGTGATCTCTTTGCAAGCTCTGTTCATTTTAAACTTTAGCGTCTGGGGTTAAGTGGTTGAATCTGGAAGTGTGATATGACAGCAATTAGTGTGGCTCGAGAAGAACTTTGCAGGTGTTATAAAATAAATCTTGGAGTCCATTAACAAAAGTATTTGGGAGCAAAATTAGTGGAGGAAGGATGTGACTTATACTCCATGAATGTATGCTCATAAAAAATATATCATTTAATACTAAAGCAATATCTGTTACCCCATCCTTTTTTAGTTTTATTTGACCACCATACATTTAATTTTTTTTTAATGTTTTTATTTATTTTTGAAGGAGAGAGAGACAGAGCATGAGCAGGGGAGGACCAGACAGAGAGGGAGACACAGAATTTGAAGCAGGCTCCAGGCTCTGTCAGCACAGAGCCCAATACAAGGTTCAAACCCACAAACTGTGAGATCATGACCTGAGCCAAAGCCAGACGCTCAACTGACTGAGCCACCCAGGTGCCCCTTGACCACCATAGATTTAAACTTACTAAATGAGGCAAAAGGAAATAGTAGAGTAGCTATGAAGTCAGGCTTCTGAAAATCTGAGTCATGGCCCTATTTATTACGAGAAGGAAATAACTTCTTTTTTTATCATATGTATAACAAAGATTATATCTAAAAAATTCTGAAAAATTGCTTCCTACTCAATAAACAATTGAATATAGAATTCCACAAAAAAGTGAATTCACAAAAAAAGTGAATGCACATGTAAGTGTGCATATGTGTACATCTGATACGTTAAGTATGCATTTGACCTTATTGTGCCTTAATCACTGCTTCCTTACTGACATTTTATCATCACTAAGTTCTAGGTCCCTTGAAGCAGATGTTACATTTTACACAACTCACTTTTGCATAGTTATTCTTTCATCCAACTCCAGGCAATAGTGTGTGTAAAGCTGTTTATTTAAAAAAAAAATTCCTAAGATGGTGCTTTAAAATATGCTTTGCAAAAAAAGATGTGTTTCATTAATAGCAGAACCAATGAAGTCATCAAAATTTTATTCCATGGAAAGTATGTAAGCCACCCTATTTCTGAGCCCCTCCGTTCTCTACCTCACTTCTTTCCATTCCTGTTCTACTTTGTGCTCACCCATGGTGCTTAATAATTTTTTTGTCTCTTGACCTCACTTTGCCACAGAGATGTTCCTACACCATTGCCTTAGAAAACGTATTTAATTTCAAAATTGAGCCCTTACTGCCCACTAATTCTTTTGGCTCACTTGAGACTCCTGCCCTCAAAAAGTCTCTATTCAAATTCTGTTGTTGCCTGAATGAACTCCTTAAATGTTCTTTGTGTGAATAAATACTTTTTGAGGAAGCCATTGAATGGATCTCTGAATAACAAAACATCTAGTGGATCTAAGTGCTCATTTCTAGCTATTAGGGACTCTACAGATAATCAAAGGGATGGAAAAAAATGCATCTACTTTAACTTTCCAAAAATTTTCAAAGTAATATATATACAAATAAAATGAAAGCCCAAGTACTTAGAATGTACATTAAGAAATAAAATTTCGCAACCCCTAAAAGCTCCTTGTGAGTCCCCTGATTACACACACTTTTCCTCCCAGAAAAAGATAATGGTCCAAGGAACATGATTGCACAGCTAAAAGTTACAATAAAAACACAAAGAAATAAAACACTATAAGCTAGAAGCAATAGTATGAGATTTAAGGTTCCAAATATGACAAGTATCAGATAAAATATATAATAAATATATTTCTTACACTTAAAGAAAAAGACAAAAAATAAAAAGTATACGAGAGACAAGAGATTGTAAAAGTGACCAAACAGATCTGAATAAAAACCAAAGATAGTATTTTCATAGGAGAAAATGTAATAATAAAATTCAAAATTCAGCAGAGGATTATAAAGCAAGTAAGACACAGGTAGGAAAATTAATTTACAGGGAAAATGACCTTAATAAATGATACGAAATGCACACAAAGAAACAAAGAGATGGAAAATAAGAAAGAGGCTAAGAGAACGGAAAGTGGGTTGAGAAGGTTTGTCATATATCTGCCTAAAATTGCAGGTAGAGACAAGAAGTATAATGGGCCAAGCCTGATCCAAGAAGTCTTTTTTAAAATCATTTAAAATCATGCACGTGATTTCCTTAGGCAGGCAGCTACAAAATTTATGACAACATTTAAGCCTTGGTAGACTTTCTTTAATAACAGCAACACATCTGTAGTTATGTTGATGTTCTGTTAAAAGCTTAAATAGCTGTAGAACTTAGAAAAGCACGAAATCTTTCTCTATGAGATTTGGCAGGGAAGCACTGCATTTTATACTAAATAGCACCTATCTGCTAAAATTATTAGTGAAGTAAGAATGTGGTGGCAGCAATGCTACCATTATGAAATCTAACCTGCAAGTGTATTACTCTAGCATACACTTCAAAATGTAAGCAAATAACAATATTTAGTGTGATATCATTGGATTCATTGCAGTGACAGTTACCTCATAAAAATGCATTCTACTCTTCTATATTAGCATCACACCATTAACCATAGGTAAGATAGAAAAGAATGCTGATTATGTCCACTAATTGTATCCCCAAACTCTCATGTTTCTTTTCTGAGATTCATAGCTCTAGAAGATTCCAGAGAAGTGCACTGTCCCCAATTGAAGAATATCCCAAGGACACAAAAGGAAACATTAAGGGTAACTCTCAAAGGTAGATATGTTCACAATCTGCAACATGTGACTACAGAGTATTAAAGCATCAAATATGGATAATACGGATAGGCACTGTTCAGGAAATCTTTTAAACTCTCCTTGAAATTGAAAGATTGCTCCCAAATTCTCTACTGTAGTCTTCCAGAATTTTATTACTCACACCTCCAGTGTCTAGCACTTTGCCTGGCTCGATCATGTCTGTTAAACATGGGGTTCTGGAGGAAGGCAGAGCTGGGATGGAACCCAAGACTGCAATTCATAGCCACCCGAGTTGGAGTGGGTTATCAACATATACAAGGTCAGTGTCTTAATCCCTAAAATCGTAATCTGTTAGTCCCCCTATGAGGATTAAGTAACATGATGAATATAAAGGATTCACCACAGAAGCCACCACTGATGTATCACATTATTATTTCAATGAGCACCTCATTGTTACTGAATATTTGCTGAATAACTGCATTACCTCCAGAGTCTGTTTTCCTTTTGCAGTTAAAATCAAAAGCACTTTTATTTAACCTTATATTGAGGATCACTCATCCTTGGAAACAAAAAAGACCATCTCAAAAATGTCTTTGTTTTCCTTTTACACCTACGAGACAAAGTTAATTTAATATAGCACTTGCACATAGCTCTAGGTAGTACTTCACCTGTTGGATTGTATTTCCATCTGCTTCCTCCACTACCGTGACCTCCCAAAAGAGCAGCTTCCTGTCTCCATTTATTTTCCTGCTCACAACCTGCACAGATCTTCTCTCTTCCTGGAACACTTGTCTCTATTTCCACTTGACAGTATCTGCCTACCCTTCAAGTCACAACTCAAGAAGGATCCCTTACAGGAAGTTTTTGTTGGCTACCCCACATTCTCTTCCTGATTGGCATCAGTGACCTTTATCTATGAGCCTCGGGCATGACTTCCACTGCACTGTCAAAGCACTCCCCACCTTGTGTTGTAGTGGCCTGTTAGCATGGGATTCAGGCACCGCTTTCACAATACCAAGCACACTGCCTGTCACATAATAAATACTAACTATTGCTCACACAGGCAAATGGCATCCAAAAGACATTTAATTAACATGGGTTAGGTAGATAAATGGAAAGATGAACAGTTGGAAAGAAGGGATGGATGGATGGAAAGATGGAGAAAAGAAAACACATTCTTGTGTCTCTTCTAATTCAAAACAATCATGTTACGGTTACACTACAGTCTGATAGAAAGATCACTCGCAACATGATTTAAGACACGTTTTACTAATTCTCTTAGAGCCGGAAAAACAACCGTTGTTTTTGTTGAAGTTAAAATGATGAATGCAATTGTGAAGTCTTCTCCTACCCTTGCCAAAGTTACTCCCTGGTAGTACATTAAAGCATTTAGCGACGTGCACTGGCTTTTTCAAAACCTGATTGAGTTCTGCAGCTGGCTCAAGCCAGATTCTGGCACAACCACTTTCATCTGAGAAGTAATGCCATCTTTTAAATTAGAAGGTGCAGTGAACTGAGCACCATACCCAGAGGACACAAATGGAAATCATTTAGAGTTGCCTGATCTTTCCTTTCACTCAAAACCAACACAAACAAGCTACTTCAGCAAATTGAGGCTATAAATAATATACAACACTTCATCATTTCAGTTACCTCTTTGTACAGCATCCAAGATGCCTACAGGCCTGGATAGAGCAGCCTTATTAGACACCAAGAGGATGGGGTAGCCACTAGCCGGCTAATCACAATACTGTCAAATTGCTACATCAAACGACTATAATTCACTGAATAGGGCAGTTATTAAAATTCCAAGCTCTCTCTATGATGTGACCAGAATGATAATGGCAATACAGTCAGCCTTCCTTGCAAACGACGAGACACATTAGGAAAGGCACAGGGCTACCTATCTCCGATATCTATTCTGTGAAAGCTACTCTCCAATAAATAAATAGCATGATGAGTTTCGTGCCTTCTGTGATGTGACAGCATTTGTGCAGAAGAAAATGTCCCAATTCCACTGAAAGCACCAGTATAAGTTAAGGTCTTAATGTTCCATAAATCACGGCACAGAACTCTGCACTAAAACCACCTTTCACAATTAAGAAAAGCAACAGCAAATTGGCTAATTAGCATAAAAATGTACAAACACTGTTGTCTCTTCAGTGCCATTATTAAGCATTCTATATGTAGTCATTTCAATTGTAAAATTTACGAATTATTTTCTTTTTTCTTATAATAAATCTTGGCACCCTTGTGACAAATGCTATAATCCTCACTAGGCAGAAAAGCCCTAAGCTAACATAAAATGAACTTTTTATGAAACCTATGAATCTAGAAAAGAAGCAATTGAATTAGTCTTGGCACCAATCTAAAACACACTTAGATTGGAAAATTACCAAATTTAACCCAATGAAACTCAGTTATGGTTTAATGAAAAGCAGTTAAAACAAGTTTTGAATTAATCTTTCTTCCTCATCATAAAAAAATACACTTATGGAAAAACATAAAACTTCATAACAATGATTAGGAAATTAGTTCGTTCTGAAAACAAATGAGTTAGAACATTACTACCTGAAACCATAATTTGAAATCACTTAATAAGGATAAGCTTCCATTCTGCATCAGGAGGCAGATTGCAAAAAGAAATATCGGAGCGCTGTTTTGATTCTACACTGTTTCAGCTACAGGCAGTGGCAGCAGTGTGAACTATTATTTACTGAAAAGGTATTTAAACCAATAAAATTGAATGTCATTATAAAAATGGTGGTTGAACTTTTTTTTTCTAAATCTTCCAATAGAGATAAATGATAGACGATAATGGTTGGCAGATAATAGAGAGATAGATGAAACATTAAGGAGATATAGAATCCTTTTACTCTATCATTCGTGTCAACATTAAACCTGACATGAGCTGGATTAAGCTATCCCTTAAAGGAGGGAAATCCCTCAAGACCAGGCTACTGGGCAAAGGCACACAGGCATTCTAGACTTCTCTCATATCCACAGATAGAGTACAAGCCACCAAACAAAAATAGATTCTTCTCTGATGCAGTGGTTCCCAACCTGTGGGATAGGAACAACTCAGGGTCTTACACTTATTGCAAAAGGCCTGAAAACCCATTTGAGTTTCACCTAAATAAACTGTCAATTTTAATTGATTAAACAGGGGTTATATATTTGCACATTAGCGTTCTTTAAAGATTATTAACAAAACAGTCATTTGCAAAGGCAAAGGCAATTTACAGGCTGGAAATATCAATCCTGCAAAGATGAAAATTCTACTCCAATTAATCCATAAACTTGATGTGTTGCCAACCAAATCCCACTAGACTTCTTTTAGGGGTAGTGAGAATCAGATAGCCCAAAGGATTCTGAAAATTATTTAAAAGAATAAATATTTGAGAAGAGCCAAGAAAGTTTTTGAAAATGAAGACTACTTGTAAGAATTTGTCTTGAATGAATTAAAACACATTACAAAGATGTAGTAACTTAATAAGGATAACAGGTGTATAAAGCTTAGATAGGCAGGGTCTTCCTTCCTGGGGGTGGATTTAGAGCATTGCTCTAATGCTCTAATGCCTCCAGAAGGATTTCTTAAGGCAAGATTTAAAAAAAAATAAAGTCCATTTAGTACTGTATTTCTATAGTAATTTGCCCTTTAATATTTGGCCCATGTACAAATACATACAAATGATTATATTTATTATTATATATAGTGTATATATATATTATACATAAAAGGAATATCATCATTTAAAAAAATAGATACTCAATAATTCCATTAATGAGTATTATATAATTATTTGTTTCCCCACTGATTTAAAGCATTATCCTTATCACATATAAATCCCCATAAATATATAATAGTCAAGCAATGAAATTACTTTAAATTGCTTCATAGAAAATTAGTTTAAAATAATAATAAGAGGGGCACCTGTGTGGCTTAGTCAGTTAAGCTCAAGCCATGATCTCATGGTTCGTGGGTTCACGGCCTGTGTCGGGCTCTGTGCTGATAGCTCAGAGCCTGGAGCCTGCTTCAGATTTTGCGTTTCCCTCTCTCTCTACCCCTACCCCACTCACGCTCTGTCTCTCTCTCTATCAAAAATAAATAAACATAGGGGCGCCTGGGTGGCGCAGTCGGTTAAGCGTCCGACTTCAGCCAGGTCACGATCTCTCGGTCCGTGAGTTCGAGCCCCGCGTCAGGCTCTGGGCTGATGGCTCAGAGCCTGGAGCCTGTTTCCGATTCTGTGTCTCCCTCTCTCTCTGTCCCTCCCCCGTTCATGTTCTGTCTCTCTCTGTCACAAAAATAAATAAACGTTGAAAAAAAAAATTAAAAAAAAATAAAATAAATAAACATAAAAGAAACTTAAAATAAAAATAAAATAACAATAATAAAATTTTAACAAGTTTACCATGTTATAGGATTCTTTGCTGTCACTAAAATGATCCATTTAGATAATTATTTATCAATGTTCAATATTTCCTTCATTTATTCGGTTAAGAAAACAAGTTTCAGGGCAGAATATATAATATGAATCAAGTTTCATAATATATTTTCATTTATTTATTATTTAGAAAATAATAAAATACGAATTTGTGCATGGCCTTTATTTCCCTCTTTATCTTTTTATGTAGTTACTAATTTTTTTTTTACTGTTTTGTCATTAAAAACTTATTTTTGCTCAGTCTCCACATGATTTATCCCTATGGATATATCCCTTTACAACCTAACACATTTTAAGCACATCCTTCAAAGGAAAGTGGGTCCTTAAACCTTGACCACATGGTAATGGGATAAAGCTATACGTATCTGTACACCTGTATTGGGCAGATGAATTGAATCAACCTGAGCTCTCCTCAGTTAGAACAGTAGTTAACTAGTCTGTCTCCTACCTATTAGCCTATCTGAAAAGAAATGTTTAAGGAAGAAATTCTTAAAATCTGAAAAGAAATCTCCTAAAGAAGAAAATTGAGACTTGACATTTTTATTTTTGGCATTGACAAAATACTGTGAAAGTAAAAATGTCAATGGCATTGAAAAATGATATTGTTAGAAGAATTGGCTTGGCCTCATAAAGTTTCTCATCTTCCAACATAATAGTCAAGTATTGACCTCTCGCTTAACTCCTAGACATCATTTGTTATATTAGTTTATATCAGAAACATTGCCAGTATGAGATTTTATTTCATGTGGTAGAATAAGTATTTGCAAAAATGGCAGTATTCAATTACCTAACTCTATATTAAACAGTATGTTCAGGATTCACAAACTCAAAAATCTCAAATTCAAGGATTCTTCCCTGATCACAGCCTTCTAGTCTTTAATTTCCATAGTATGATTTTCCCCTGATACATCTGTTCCTTACAAGCTGTGTCTCTAACTCTTCATTGTTTATTTTTTCTTGCCTCAGAAGCCTAGATTTTACTGTCTGTCACTTGGTCACTCCCTTGACAATGTTCCAAACATGCCTACTAATTCTTTACCCTTCTATTTTACTCAATTGGTAAAAATCACATTTCTGGAAAATACAAAAGGTCTGATTTTTTTCAACTGTTATACAAAGGATGGTGAATAAGCCTAAAGAAAAAAATGCATAACTTTGAAAAATGGAGGCATTACAAATTCATGGTTTCCTATTCAAATTGAGCCTTCAGTGCATTTTGGTGTCATTCTGGGATCCAAACACCCTGCCATGTCTCTTCCATCATTGGCTTTCTTTATCTCTGTTTCATGCTTCCACAATGTCTATCCTGAATCCTCTCCACTTCCATTATATCTACTCTACCACCTACTGCTTCCTCACAGCTAATAGCATCATCTCCTACCCTACCAAGAAAATAGGATCATCAGAAAAAGACTCCCTACTTCCTCTCATATCACCAGTTTTCATGCAGGTATAGTCATCATGCCTCTATTCCTTTTGTCGAAATTGTTTTCCTGCCTAAAGTGAATTTTTCTACCTATGGTGAAGGTTCTACTTCCCTCTTTCCTCTGCTTCTTTCATCTGGAATGAACTTGCTGCAATTAAAATTCCTTTTTCTCTCATCTATTAGAAACATCTTAATCTCTAGTTTCTTCAGTGTAGCATTTAAACATGCTTGAATCTCTTTAATTTTTTTTACTCCTTCTCTCAACCCAATGCGTCTTGCTCTTTCTCTTCCTCTCAGCCAAAGTTCTTAAAAACATTTCCTATACTCTCAATGTTTTCATTTCCTTATCTTTCATTCACTCCTAAATTCTGTATCTAGCTTCTTACCAACATTTCACTGAAACTACCATTGCTAGGGATCACCAATAAACTTGACACTAATTTTAATGCACAAGGTTCAGCATTATTTTGTGTGAAGCCTTCACCTTCACCCCTTTGAAGGTATGGCGCTACACTCCCCAAATGTATTATTATTATTATTATTATTATTATTATTATTATTATTATTATGCCTGCTGTCTGTTTTTCACAGGATCCTCTCCTCTACTTATTTCTTAAAATACCATATTTGTCAGGATTTATTTATATACTCCAACTCTTCAATCACCATCTGTCTCCTGATAACCTCAAATCTATATTTCCATCCCAGACTTTTCTCTTTTCCTCTGGCCCTGTGTACTTAATTCTATTGAATATCCTGTCTTTTACAGCTTGGAAACATCTTTTAACATTTCAAAAGTTGAATCTTTCTCCACAAACCTGTCCTGTATTCTAATGCCCTTATCTCAGTAATGACCTCAACTTTCATTCAGCTGTTCAAGAGAGAGATCTGGATGATCCATTAGATTTCTCCCTTCCTTAAATCTCATCAACCCTACTTTCTTAATAATACTTATTAATACTTATTAATAATACTTAATACTTTCATTCATTCACCTCCATTAATAGCTACACTTTCATACGTGGACACTAAAAACACCCTATCACACCTTGCTCTATAATCTATGCTGCAGGCCATAGGAAATTAACTACTGGTGATTATCTAAATAATATGCTTCCTTGTGCTTCAGAGATTCTGCATTACTGTCTCCTCTGTCTCGAATGTACTTTTTAACCCTATCTTTTAGTTCCAGGTTGGACACCAACACCTCCATAAGGCATTTCTGATTTACTTACCACTCTCCTCTTATAGGATTAGGTGCTTCACTTAGATGCCCCTATCACAGTACTTACTACAGTGGATGTTAATTGCCTAATAACTTTCTTGTCACCCAAGTAAGACTGTATATTCTTTAAGGGAGACACAATATCTGTTTTTTTTTTTTTCTAATTGCATCTCTAGTGCTTATTGTAGCACATGGTTCCGCTTAGATGATCTATCACCATTTGTTGGATGATTGATGTTGGCCATTTGCCCAGAAGTATGTCAGATAATATAGAAAAGACTGTGACAATTGGGTAGAGTGTTAGGCAGATCAGAGCACCTGCATAATTAAGTTAAATATTAATCAAGAAGTGTTATTGCAACAGATATATTGACCAGTCTGGTGAGAAGTTATACTGAAATCACTGTGCTGACTGGGGATTTTTAACAGTGCCATAGCTCATCATCATGTGAATTGTAAAGCCACTATTTCCTGTCAAGCGGGTAATGTCAGTGGCTTCTTCTCCACCTACTCCAAATACTTTTGAAAGGAGGAAAGTACATTTGTTTACTGTATTTTTGTCTTGTTCGTAAACTAGCCAATTGATGGTATAGCTTGGACATAATCTGCTTGCAGTTGGGTTTGTAAATAGACCTAAAGCAAGGATTCTCAATTATAGTTGGTGGTTTTATTTGGCAGAGATGGGTACCATTTGTTCGGTAGAGAAGGTGCCAGAATCGTCTCCAAATCCCACTCTCATGAGAAGACTTGGATCCCACCCCTCATCGCTGAGTATTTCTCCCCTAGAGAGGCAGTATTAGTGAGAGAGGATATTCAACAAAGATATCTAACTGTTCTGCGTGGTTGGTAATCACTGACTTAAAGTTATATATATTTATGGTCAACAGAATATAATGAATTCTTGTTATAGAAATCATGAATACATTTGGTGCTTTCCTTCCAGAAAGTGCAAATATTAGCCTGCAGTTACTGTAAAATTCAAATTTTCTAAGAAAAATCACCATCTGGAATGTATTTATAGTATTATTAAGTTACAGATCAAGAATATATATTAGAATTAGCTACAATAATAATACCTAAATCTAAGTGGTTTTCATATCTTAACTTCATTTCAGAACTCTATCAACTAGATTCTATAATTAGTCCCATTTTATACAGAAAGATTAATATATAGAAAAGTTACTTAAGGCATACATTTAATAAGTGGCAGAACAAGAATTTTAACCAAGATATCTGGTAATAACGTCTAAGTTTTGGCCAGTACTTTATTCCCCACTCAATTCTTCCATATTTTATAGTTTAAAAAAGTGAATTCTAGAAATTCCAGAAACTGAATTCTAGTTCAGACAAATTGTCCATGAACTTTAATATGTTTGTGTTAGTTATTTTATATACGTATGTTATTGTGCTTATTTGATTGGTAAACATTGCTAACTCTGTAAAGTGCTGCTGGTTTTTTGGAGACTCTTCAGAAAAGGATTAAAATTATGTGCATCTTAAAAAAAGTAAAGAGCTCATCTGAACCTAAAATATGGAAAAAAGCAATACTTAAGTTCTGATATTTTGAACTGTTTTGACAATTATGAGGATAACAATGGGAGGGCTTTGTGACAACTCAATTTCTTCATTTAGTTAATCAAGATTGCTAGCTTCCATTTACATCACAAAGGGTAAGATAACTGTTTCACAGGAAATGTTTCCACAATTGAATTCCATAAATCCTATGTCAAGTGCCTTATTACCCGGCCATTTGATAATGTAGAAAGATCACTGGCCTGAACATCAAGAGGCCAGGACTATAGTATCAGCTCACTTATTAATGAGCTTAGATACGGCTTAAGCCTTTTTATTTTGTGGAGTCTTGGTTTCCTTACTAGTAAAATACGTGAGGCGCCTGAAGTTGTTTTGTAAGACTTAACAAACTTCTGATCCTCCTCCTCTATAATGGGAAGTTAAGAGGAGGATAGTCATAAGCTTGTTCCATCATCACATGACATAGATGTGGTGTTTGTCCAATAAGATGGGGCCTCAAATGTGGGTGACTATAGGGCGGAAGCCGGTGGATCTGTGGATCCAGTGGTTCCAGTGGTGAAAGGATTCACCTGAGGTAGAATAAAGGCGATAGAAATACCAAATACATCGCGGGGGCTGGAGCAGGACAGCAGAAAAGAGGCAGTCTGCAATGTGGCAGTGAGAAGGGGCTGCTTTTAAGGAGGGATGGTGAGGGGGTATGGTGAGGTATGAAATTTCCCCTTTTTTGGTAACTGGTTTTAAGTACTCATTTGTTAGTTAAGGCCTATGGATATTCTGAGGCCGGTCACCTGATGGGCCTGTCTGTGTTTAGCCATGTGATTGCCGTGGACCCTTTCTACATTCCATTGCTCAAGCCTGTTTACCTAAAAGTGATGTTTGCAATAGACAGCCCAGTGCTATTCCACATAAGATCACAAGACATAATTTCAACTTTCAACACAGAAACATTCTGGGGAAAAAAGGGTCATTTTAAGGCTCTTCAAAGCCTTGTGCTGAACATAGGAATATGGCTTCTTTCATAAAAAGGGAGATAGAGACAGGATTGGAGACACTGAATGAGTCTGAAGTCCATTTACGTAGAAATTCTCACAATGCCCAGGGAAATTGCTTCTTTAGAAACTTTCTAGAAAGCCAGACTGCCTCTACCTGAAATTCTTTCAGACCTACTAGGCTGGATCCCTGACTCTATTCCTCACTCTCTGTTGCTCTTCAGCCTTATCTGATCCTAGTGGCGATTCTTTTTACCCTTGACGCGTGCCACTTGCTCCAACCTGCATTCTACTTTAACTGTAAGCATTCCTCAAACCTAGTCCGATCCACATCTAGCTTTACTCGACTAACTTCAAAGCTCTCCACTCAATGCCACTCATCTATTACCTGGTATACAACACTTCCCACAGCACCTCACGGGCTGTATTTTACAACCACACGACAAAGCATTAAAACTTATTTTAGTATTTATATGAGTCGGGGGGAAAATGGCGTGGCTTCAACAGTGCTATTGTTAATGCGAAGATATGCTACAACTCAGTTCTTTAAGAGCTAAATATAAAATTTAAATATGCATTGGTACATTTGTGTTTTCCTTACTCTTTCTTTTTGAGAATGATGTGACGCTCCTAGCAATTGAGGTTGTGTGATTGATTGTAACTTGTCTGTAGCTCTCTGGGACCTTCCTGAAAATGAAATCGACCATCTTTGAGTGATAATGTCAGTGGGATAGAATGTGTCACTGGATAATGGTCTCCTGCTGCTGCATAAATGCCGAGGCAAGCCAAAGGTATTTATGGGGAAAAAAGTTCATACTAAGCTAAGATTTTTATTTTCAATGCAAAAGAAACCAAATCTGTGGTCAGCTATTGCTTCTATAGCATATGCTGGAAGTGGACACAATGGATGTGCAAACCAAACTGTGATATGCAGTGAGCAATTCTTATGTAAATCTATATTCTAATTGGCTTAAAAACTTAAATTCTTGTGTATTTAAGCAAACCCTAAATAAGATTAGTGTTTCAGAAATAAAACACTCCCATAACTATGAATTTTTAATAATTAGCCAGTTTCTCTTAGCTTGTAGTAAGCACTTTTGAAATTTCTTTCTTATATACCAGAGGTTGAATAAATAACAGACATCTAGAAACTACATTAGTCCATTTATCCTATAATGAAAAGGTATAAGCTATTTATATTAGTTGAACCTTGCAAACTCCCAAATAAAAACTAATTTATATTTTGTATACTATATCCTATGAAAAAGATACATATATATTGCAAATGGTCAATAAAAACCTTATAAATCTGATGCATTGAGAAGATATTTCAAATGTAACAAATATGATATGTATCAGATAATATAGTGGAGTTATACAATTTTCTTCCCCGAATTTAACAAAAAAGTTATATTATATTAGTTTTGTATTACACTACAACCATTTAAGATTGGATTTTGTCTGTAGGGAAAGCTGTAAAATGAAATATAGATCTGCACCATAAAATATATTGGCCAATGAGAAGAAATGTGTAAGTCTAGGTAACACTATTTCCTCAGAACACACTTGGAAAAGAAATTGTCCTGAAATGTGTCCATACAGTAACTTTTTCTGAGGTTTTTGCTGGTGGCGGTCATTAAAGAAGACATTGATATAATTTGTAACAAGAATATATGGATATTTTAAAAATCCTATTTTGTGAATGGTCTGAAAGAGGTTAGTATAGGTTAAAAGTAATATTATCCATATACATGTACCCATATGATAGAGAAGTCTGATTTTAAATTTTTTTAATGTTTTTATTTCTTTTTGAAGGAGAGAGAGACAGAGCATGAGCAGGGGAAGAGCAGAGAGAGAGGGAGACATAGAATCTGAAGCAGGCTCCAGGCTCTAAGCTGTCAGCACAGAGCCCGATGCAGGGCTCGAACTCATGAACTGTGAGATCATGACCTGAGCCAAAGTCGGATGCTTAACTGACTGAACCACCCAGGCTCCCTGAGAAGTCTGATTTTAAAATACCAATATTTCCAGCCTCGAAAATCCAGGAGACCTCAAGCATCTACTGTGCCCTGATAGTTTGAAGGTGATTAGAAATGCAATATAAAATGAACATTTCTTCTGTTTTTGTTTGTTTTGTGAAAGCCATTGTGTATGTGAATTCATCAATATCTGAAAAAGCACAAAGTTCCCATGAAAATTATTTTGTAAATCTACCTCAACATGTGGGTGCTAAACATTCATTTGGCATTCATATACAGACATCTTTTCATTAACTAAGGCCATAAAAGGATGGTCTAAATAATCAAATATCATGATTAAAAAATATCCCCAAATATTTGGAATGAACAAAACACACTTGGATGAAAACATACAATCGTTAAGGGCTCATTTAGCGTTCTATTTATGATTTTAGTAAAAATCAAAATCTGTTGAAATAGCCCACTGCCTAGTTTTGGCAATAACTCTTTGTTATTTGGTTATTGCGTTGTTCTTAGGAAGTATTATTGCTGTAAGAAAATGTACACACAGTCCAATGAAAAGAATCTATTGATCACCAGCTTCAAGAGAGAAGAGACATTTAGTATACATAAACATTACAAGATATATAATTGTTGATATTATCAATATGGTGGTGTTAAAGTATTGGCTCAGAGCAGAAACTGAACAATTTGCCTATGGTTCAGACGTTTGTTTATAAAATGTCTGAATAAATAAAAAGAACAACTATAATTTTGGGGGGCTCATCATTTACCTACTTTATGGCATGACATAGCTAAATTACGAACCAGAATACTCATGCAATGTCAAATGTATAACTAATAACATAAGTCAAGTTCAGTAAACTTTGGAAATAAGATGGAGTTTCACTGGCTTCACATGTTCTCCAGTTGGACAACAAGGTCCTGCAAAGAAATACTGACAGTTTCAAACTAATAGTTGTGTTTAAAATAATAAAATAAAATAAAATAAAATAAAGTAAAATAGTAAAACTCTAAATAATCAATAGCTTTAAAGAATAAAATATTCCATGAAACGTTGCATTAAAATGTACCTGACTCACACTTCAGCAGCAGCATTGGTACAAGGGTCAGGCTTACCCCCAGGTGAAATGGCAGGAGATTTGATGGTGAGATTTTTAAAGAGTGTAGAAAGTGTATCCATTGAGGAGTTATTAATGATAGCAGTTAGTGAATCACTCCTTTGAGTTAAACGTTTCCTATTTCTCCAAATCCTCTTTTAGAATATAAATGACCCTGTGGAGAGCAATGTTAACTTAATAATAATACTTCAGAATATGTTCATTTCATCAGATGTTTTTCTTGTTGGCATAAACTGTTGATGGTAGACCGGTAACCAGAACCCTGAAATTAACGCTAGGGATTGGTGAACGAATGAGTGAAGGAGTGAGCAACTAAAAAACCAGAGTAGATAAAGAATGCAAAGAGGCCCAGAATAGCAAGGCAATAGGGCTAAAGTTGAACCTCATAACTGAGAAGCTGCACCTTCGATCCTCCTGGGTATTGTTGAAGTCATTTCAAACATGTATACTGTTCAAAAATAGCATTCTAAAAACTACATTTAAGATTTCATGTTTTACCTTTTGGAGGTATTTCTTCTGAAAACAAGTGTGATTCATAATATGAAAATAGCATTATACAAGACATACTTTGAGTGGTTAGAAATGATTTTTCACCAACTCTTTTAAGACTTGTAATTTGTGGAAAGATGGCTTATAAAGATATATCATACTGGAAAGCTCCCAGTATCTATTAATCAGGTGCTTAATATATAATCACTCTTTGCACAGATAAAGCAAAATTTAATTACCATAATAAAAATAATAATAACTAATGTTTAATAAGCACTTACTTTGTACCAATTACTATCTTAGGTTCCTTTTATGTTTTATCTTTTTTTTAGGTATAGGTGTTTTAAATTCTCTATTAATTTCATACAAAAATTATTTTCAAAATAAAATTTTATGCAGGAATGCCTCAATCCCTATGTCAGTGTAAACTTGATAGGTCTTTTAAATGATACAGTCTTTCTGCTAGTTGTGCCTTGTGGATTTCTACACTTAAACTACATATTCTAACACTTATGCTAAAGTCAAGCTGTTTCCATCTGTTTAGGCTACACATTGCATCACTTAGTAGTACAAAAAGAGCAGTTTTTCTTAGACTCCTGGGACAAAAATCACACAGAATTCATAAGAGATCCAATACATAAAAATTCATTTCCTGAGTAGAACTGCGATGCCATGTAGCCAAAACCATTACTTCTTTTATTGTGTTTATAATAAAGAAGTCAAGCAACCATACCCTTCAGGGCTGGACACCTCATCACCTTCCTGGAAGGCAGTCACGCACTCAGCTATAGCATGTGGAGTTAATTACTCTGGGCATTGGGACGCTGAGCACCAGAATGACCCTGTTTGTGGCTGGTTGTATTGTGTGCTATGATCAAGTGAATTCTTTAAAAAAATTTTCTTTTAGTTTTTATTTATTTTTGAGAGAGATAGAGAGCATGAGTAGGGGAGAGGCAGAGAGAAAGGGAGACAGAGAATCCGAAGCAGGTTCTGTTCTGTCAGCACAAAGCTGGACCTGGGGCTTGAACCCATGGACCATGAGATCGTGACCTGAGCTGAAGGCTGATGCTCAACTGACTGAGCCACCCAGGTGCCCTGAATTCTTTTACTATCTATACACTCACGAATTCTGAATAAAGCAATGGTTCTGGCATGCGAGGAGAATAGCTCAACTGTCATCTCAAAGGGACGCTTATTTGTCTCCCCAGGTAACCATTGGATAGAGACTGACAAGTCTTCAGTGGGACTGTCATCTTTCCAGTTCGGTTGACTCTAAAATCCAAAGGGTAAGGCTTCAGAGAATTTCAGCATTGTGGTAGCTCCTGGAACACCTTGTGGATCTGTCATCTGTGAGGCTGGGTCAGTCCAGGAGCAATTTCTACAAGAGTTGTGCAGCCATGAAAACATGGCACTGTGCAGTTCTGTGTACACAGCACAGTTATCTGCTGAATTGCAGGAGCTTGGGCTTATTAAAATTCCCAGGAATCATTCATTGGCAAAGGGCTATACTTAACCCTTTCAAAAGTATTTTTGTAAAGAGAGTTTTGTGATAAAATAATCTTTATGCAGCAACAGAATGTGTGCTTGGGAAGCCGAGGTAAAAAAAAAAAAACCTGTAAAGGGGAAAACAGGTATATTTGGTGCAGTACTATCCCCATTTTTCTGACCTCCATCTCATCTCCATTATAGAACCTCTGCCATCATGCTATGAACCTGTTCTCACAGGAGCTAATGTGAAGAACTAAATGACATTCAAATATTAATGACAGTGGGTGGTGGTATATTGAGATATTTATGTGGTTATGTATGCTCCTTGTTATATGTCTTTTTCATTTGTTGTTATTTAAAAAGGCGCTCCAGTAGCCAATAAATGTTTTTGCAAAAGGAGAGAAGGAGAAAAGAACAAAAGGAAGAAAATAAGAAAGGAATGGAGGAGGAAGACGGGAGAGAGATGGACAATATACAATATAGTAGTGGTAGAATCTACAGTTAAACTGTTGGATTTGAACTGTGCTTTGATACTTATGTGTGGGTAAGACCCCAGTTCATGTCTCAGTACATATACACTTAAATATTTCTTCGAATTCAACATGAAAGGCATTTGTTAGTTCCATTGGGAAAAATACCACCCAGAAATACCTTTTATTTAGGGAGGTAAATTTAATTTCCAAATAGACAATAGAGCTTATTTATCGATTATTCCAATTATATAACAGCAACAACAGCAACAACAAAAACCCAACAGATTCCTATATCTGCATTAGTAAATGACTTGGAATACACCAATAATCAGTTGCAAATATTAATAAGATTTGGAGACAGATACACTGAAGAGGGTAACTTGCATTTCGTTTTCATTTATGGAGGTAAAGAATGACTGCCAGAAAATTAGAAAAGACAAATGTTAGTATATATCTATTAAAGTTAATACCACATAGAAATACAAAATATGTGTTTTATGATTTGAAATAACCAGTTGTAATAAGCTACTTAAATCAGGGGAAAATATAATCCAGTATCAAATGGATTATGCAGAAAAAATGATGAGCATATCTTAAGGCGGTTATTAAAAGCATTAATCAAAGGGATGAAGAAAAATGGAGAAAGAGAACATGTTGAGAAAGGTGATGAGAAATACAATAATGTTTAGAATTTTCCATTCCTTTTCCACCAAGATTTTGGAATATGAATTCAGTTATTGTGGCTGATTCATCAAACCCTCTCCCTCACCATGATGAATTTCACCATATGACTTGGCCAAAAGAATGTGTGCACCTTGTCCAAGGTTAGGCATTAATAAGTATGGCATGTTTCCATTCCACCCTTTATGGAAGTGACCTTAATTTCCAAATATTGAGAAGATTTGAGGATAATTTCCATAATATATCAAATAATACATTACCATGTCTATATTTGTATGTGCTCTGGATGAATACATCAATAATATGTTACCATCTAACCAGGTCAGTTTCAGGGCTTTAGGGATGGGGGACAAGGATTAAAGAGAACCTTGAGTGTGGTACGTGGAAGATCTAATGTACTTGTATTTGAGGAAAAGAAACAGTGAGTGATGAAACACACCTATGCTCTGCATTTTATTTAATAGGGTAACAGTGCTGTGATATGATGTGCTGGTCCCAGGAGAGAAACGATACACAACTTATCTATTGCTGTATTACAAATTACTGAAACTTAATATCTTGAAACAACAAGCATTAATTATCTCACAGTTTTATAGGTCAGGAATTTGGGTATAGTCTAGCTGGCTGGTTCTGACTAGAGTCACTCATGAGTTATACTCAAGATGTAAGCTGGGACTACATCTTCTGAAGCCTTGTGAGTCCGCTGCTAAGAAGGCTGATTCACACAGCTTTTGGCTGGAGCCCTCACTTCTTCACTGGCTGGAAAGCTTCACTCCTCTCCGTGTTACCGCACTCCCACAGAGCTGCTTAATGTTCATAAGGCATGGCAGCTGACTTCCCCAGAGACAGTGAGAGAATCCCAGGTGGAAGCAGTAGCTTTTAGAACCTAATCATCATTTCTGCGATATTCTATTAGCCACACAGATAAACTTTGGTACACTGTGGGAAGAGACTACACAAGAGTGTAAATATCAGAAGGAGGAATTATTGGGAACCAATACGGGGCTAGCCACCACAGAATGGTTATATAAGCAGTGGGGCAAGCTGGAGTTCACTTAGGGTAGTGATGTTGGAGCATCTCGAAAGTAGCCTAGCTAAGGTTGAAGAAAATGAAGTTATTTGTACGAAGTAGAACAAACTTGAAAGTATATTTGTTTCTTAGGAGGTGGTTCCTATGGTTACATTAAGCCAAAAAACAAAAACAAAAACAGACCCTATTACTGGTCATCCGTTGATACCTGCTCCATGGTCTGGGCTGGTGCCTTTTTATGGATCATCTAACTGAATATCCAGGGGGAAAACTTTCTCAAGCTTTGTGGTCTCTGCAGAGCCCTTTCTTTCATGCCAACTCAACAATACATTTTAAAAAATGTTTTGCAATATTTGATTTTGCCTTTTAAGTGTTGCAGCTGGGAAGGTCTTTCAGGGTATCTACTTTGCTATATCACCAGAAAGGAAGTCCACCTCTTTCTACCTGGCAACATACCATATTGCATTAGGGCTCAGACACAGGAATTAAACTAGTGAGTTTGAAACTCTAGTTTCACCACCTACAAGGAGTGCCGTTTTGAGTGAGTTATTTAACTTTTCTGTATCTTTGTTTCTTTAGTAATATTACAATAGTAATTTATAAGGTATTGTAAAGTCTAATTTGCTTATCTATATCATCTATTTAGAATGTGGCATATAGTAAACATTTAATAAATAGCTACCATTAAGCCCTCTAATGGGTGTTAAATGTTAAATAACACCTTCTATGTGAAGGCTAATAGAATTAACTTCAGATAAAAGTCTTTCTTTTTCTATACTCTTGAATCTCATTTGTTCCAATGGCAACTGTGGTATTATTTTTAAGTATTTACATGTATAGATGCCACTATTAACTTAATTATCAAGTTTTATTCATCTTTGTATATGCTTCTTACATGTACCATTCAGGTTGCTGAATTGGATAGATGGATGAATTAACGGATCGATGAATGGATGGATAGATGGATGAACGAATGGATGGATAGACGGATGGATAGATGGATCGATGGATCGATGGATGGATGGTCTTTATGCTGCAGGATAGAATCAATGAGTCCAGTTGGAAAGTTGAAAACTTGGAACATACTCAAGTACTGAGGCAATAAGAAAAGATTTTAATAGCAAAGAGAAAATTGATGTGAAATTGTCCTCTCTTCAGGGAAGAGGGTCATAAACAATGTTAAAGGGCCACTAAAATCTCAGTAGTTTTTATATTTTCTTCATCTGTCTGGTTGTAGACCAAGGCACTGATTTATAATCTATAGTATTAACTTCTCTCAAGGCAGCCAAACGTTAATTCCTTGCTCTGGTTACAGTGTCTATTTTGGAGGGGAAAAAGTATTTTAAAAAGGAAAAAGTTATTAGCCTTCACCAAGGCAGCCTTCTGCAAACCAGTAATTTCCCTAAAAATGCAAATCTGATTCCATTTCTGATAGTCTGTTTACTTAGCTATTTGAAAGAAAAAGCTATTTTGAAAAGAAAAAGATTTCCGCAGAAAAGTGTCCCATAAGTGAAATGATGATAGCATAGTCACGAAGACAACAACAATTCTGGCTGAATTGTTTAATCCTTCATTCCTATTTACTTTTTCCAGTGCCTTTTTATTGGAGGTTCTGGCGCTTTTTAGGATCAGGTGAATTTATCCTTACCATGTGGTAGGTGGGGCATAGAGATGGGCTTGTCCTTTGCTTGTGCCAGAGACTGACCTCTGCATTATTTAAGTTGTCCTGCCATATTTGTTGTTCCACGTAAGCTAACGATCCACTTCCAGATATGGTCTTGGGTCACACCTTTCAAAATGCTGGGAAGGATTTCCTTCTGCTTTGACTCTCCAAGTGGCCCCAAATAATATATTATTCACTGTTGATTTCCATCTGTAACACACATCCATATACATACCAATGCCGATCTCATTAGCATGATCATTGTGAAAAGAATAGCATTTAAGACCCAGGTATGGCCTTCAGTGGTTCCTAAACAACTGTCAGCAGGCTTCTTGGAAAATGAAAAATTAAACAAAAAATAGGTAAATGAGAAGAAGCCAGGCCTTGCTATTCTGAAGAGTCTTTTGGAAGAGTAGTTTCTGTGGGGAAAAGCAGAAAATGGGGCTAAACTACTCCTACATAATCCACAGGGCAAGTAACACATAGATCAGTAATTAAACCTTTGCTTGCTGGTACTCCAAGCCAGATGCATTCTAAACAGGAGCCATTCTTCCACACATTTTCAGAAAGCAATGAGCTGAAGGATGTCATATTCTATTGTGTGGCAGATGTGTTCCCACTCATCAGAAGCTTCGTGGAACATTTTTTTTTCAACTTAGCAATTTTTCTATTTACTTCAATTTAAACTTTGCAATACCTCCTGAGATTAGCAAGCTTCTTCTAAAAGGAAGAAAATTAACATGCTTATGGAGCAGGTTTTCCTAAGCTATCACAGAACGGAAAAGGCAGCTGTGGACTCCTCTGAAACAAAGGCAGCAGCAGAATGGGGGGGAAAAAAACCTTCAGAAAACTATACTCGGTTAGCACCTTCCCTCTGCAACACAAAACCTTAAGCATCAGAACAGACAACCATGAAGGTGACACTTCAAGAAAACTAAAGGAGGTGAGATTTCGAATGGTTTTGCTTGAATTGTCTGTTTAATGCATATTTGACCCAAACTCAAAGGAAAATATCAGGTTATCCTGACACAATTCCCCAAGTTGCTTGAATTTCCCTGTTGAGAAATATGAATGCCCTTAAGATGGGGCAATACGTTTCTGTGCAGTGCTCAGGAATATTAAAAAGCATATGTAGTGTTAAATAGTTATGTTTTGTATTCAATATATTATTTCTTACTAATTGTCCAGGGGAAAAAACCCTATATATTTATAAATAACACCTTTATGTTTACTGTTCTTCTCAACCTTCCTACCTTAGTTGTAAAAGTTCAAGATTCTTGTCTTTTTTAATGGTATTTCTGTTTCAACATTTTTTTTGATTCTTTGTTTCCTGTTTACAAAGCAAAGCACTTGCCATTAATCTCTCTAGACAGAACACGTGAAGGTCGGATATTACTTCTATTAATATCAGTCACTATTTGGAGAAAGGAGAGTATGTGTTGCAACATTTACAGCAATGCACTTGCTACACTAATTATATAAGTGGTAGAAGAAAACACTTCTACATTATGGAATGGGATTAATAAGGCAAAGGATTCCAAGTATATTCAGACAAAAATGAAAACTGACCAATAACCTATGAAATCCACATTAAATCCAGTTGAAGTACATGTGATGTGTGTGCTGTACTGAAATCTCAGAAATTCTGTGCCATGGGTAAAAATGAAATTTAAGAGCATGAGCTTTCTGCATATAAGGGCTTTAGTTTATTGAAGACACTAAAATGTCCATGTTGAGAGTCTCTTAATGTGGGAAAAATAAAATGAAAAATCTGAAACCTGTTTCCTACACAAACTACCTCTCCAGATTGCACTTTCCTTTTTTTTAATGTTTATTTGTTTTTGAGAGAGAGCATGAGTGGGGGAGGGGCAGCGATAGAAGGAAACACAGAATCTGAAGCAGACTCCAGGTTCTGAGCTGCCAGCATGGAGCCTGATGTGGGACTCAAACTCATGAGCTGTGAGATCATGACCTGAGCCAAAGTTGGATGGTTAACCAAATGAACCACCCAGGCACCCCTTTACTTTTCTTTGAGTCAAAACGTATTAGTCTGTTCATAAGCTTAACAAAGATTATATGAATTTTCCTAATACAGATCCACATTCTATGTAAAAATTGTAAACTCTAAAAGAATTATTTCAAGTCTTCCATATTGGACTATAAATGAGCATATCGCTTTTCTTTCCCCATAGACTAGGATATTTATATAAGTATTCTTCCGAAGGAAAAAAATCATATGAAACTTACTTTATCACAGCCAAAATCAATGCACTGATATTTCTCTACAGTTACTGGACTTTGAATATTTTTGAACGCTTTATTTAGAAGCCAAGAATTTGAGGATGTGCATTGTCATCCACACTTTGTCTGCATATTCTGAATATATCATACATGTTAAAAATACTGAAAAACATCATTAAAATTGAACTATTTTGACTTATAATATGCCCAGATACTAGTTTTAAATCTATCACATCAATTGGATCTGACCGTATAACGTATATGAGTTGAAATATTTCAAAGATAGAGGAGTTAACTCTCATCCACCATGTAAAATATAACTGAATTTGTCCACATTTTTAGAAGATTGTCTTTAAGCCTGTTCTAGCCATCTATTGAGGCATAACAAACTACCTCAAACTTAATGCCTTAATATGACTAAAAACTTTTTTTTTGGTTCACACATCTGCAATTAGGGCAAAGCTAGGGGGAAAGTTTATCCCTGCCCCATATGTCATCATCTGAAGAAGCTCAAAGTCTGGAAGCAACTTTCTAACTAGAGTCATCGAATGTACAGGTTGGCAAACTACAGTCCAGGGCCAAATCTGACCCACCAGCTATTTTTGTGAGTCAAGTTTTATTGGAGCATGGCTTTGCTCATTTGTTTATGTATTATTCTGGCTTTTTTGCACTATCACAGGAGAGCTGAGTATCTGTGGCAGACACTATGTGGTGTACAATGTAAGTATTTACTAGCTGGCCCTTTGCAGAAAAAACATGCAGCGACCTCTGAGATCAAAACTCCTTCACTTACATGTTTGGAAGTTGATGTTGGCTCTTCATTAGAAGGGCCCAACTTCAGCTTGGATTGTGGCCAAAACTCCTACACAATCTTCACCATGTAGCACTTTGGTTTTTTCATAACATGGCAGCTGGCTTCCCAAAGTGAACATCCCAAAAAGTAAGAAATGGAAAAAGTTAGTCTCTTAAACCCTGAAGAATAACGTAGTCCAGATTTAAAGGAAAGAGAATTCATACTCCCATCTCTTAAAAAGAAGACTATCAAAGAATTTAGGTTTTAAAATAACCCTAAACACATGACAAATCGCAATGATATATATTCAAACATTTATGGCATAGAAATTACTTACATATTTTTTAAATATTTACTAAACCCCTATAATGTAAAATCATCTTTATAAAAAACAGATATAATCCATGCTTAAAGAGTTATATATATTAGCATGAGTGAAAGGTGAATAATAACCATGTAAATGAAAAAAAATGAACATAACAATTTTAAGAAACAATAAGTATTACAACAGAGAGTGAATGGAAGGGTTAAGAGGGGGACTACTTTTGGCCAGGGAGGGCCCTGCTCCTTGATGACATTCCAGCTGAACATAAATAGCTAACTCTAAAAAGATATGAGTGCTAAGGACAATAGGCAAAAAGAAAAGGCAAACATTACTTTTTAAAATAAGTGAAGGATATTCAAGGGGCAGAAAGAAGACAAGAGGACAAAAGCATAATGGGTAAGGGACCAAAAAAGAGACCTAGTCAAAGAAGCAGCTGGGGTCAGACCACATAGCTCTTACAGATAATGTGGAATTTTGTTCTAAACCTAATGGGAAGTGCTTAGAATGTGATAGGGGAGTGGCATTCTTTGCTCTCACTTTAAAAACTTACTCTAGCTGTTATACAGAAAGGATTATTAATTAGAGTGGAGGAGATAAAGAGAGCATTGAGCCAAAGTGGGGATGAACATGGTAACCAGGTAAAAGAAAGGCCAATTGGTATAGTCAAGGTAAGAGACAATAGTGACTCCAACTGGTGTGCCAGCAGATGAGATGACATCAAACTGAATTAAAAAGAATTCTGAAAATACAGCTAGCAAGACTTAATGTGGTGTGTGTGGAGAAACAACTTGAACTGTATAGTGAGTTACTTTTGAAACTCAAGTTTGCTAAGCTATGACCTATCCTGGAATGGAAAACTACTCATTTAGTAATTGGAACTCAGCTTCTACCAGAAAGGAGTTTCTTTCCCTAGCAGTCTAAATCTAACAAAGCTGAAGTTAGTAATAGCCTTAGAGATAGCATCTCTAATAGCCTAGGTGCGAGGAAGGCTTGCTTTATGTGTAAGTGACATAGATTTTGCCCCATATTGTATGATTTCAGAGGGACTAAAAAAATGATCTTTTGGGAATTATTTAATCTCTTCTACATGTATTCTCATCACATAAATTTTTCAGAGAAGGAATCGAAAGTTAGAATTTACAACCAAACTGAGCTTCTTAGAAAACCCCTTGCTCAACGGGCATCTGAACCCAGACTGGGTGGTGTCTGAACTTTGACTTTTATTTCTCACAAATAAGGCTATTCCCATGCTTGACTCTACAAATGTAAAATGAAACGACTCAGGGTATCTTCCCCTAGACCACGGCCCCAGTGCATCTGCCTGTAGCATTATTGCATTGTGTGCCTCTCAGAGGGATGAGGGGATAGGGGATTGTGTTAACCTTTGCTGTTAAATATCTCTATTGAAACATATTCTTTAGGCCATATCACATGATACTAACCTCATCACAGAAAACAATGAAAAGGGAGCAATCAAGGGACTCCTTGGTTTTTTTATTTGAGACAAATGGCCCCATTTACTGAGATGGAGAAGAAAAAGAGCAATAGGGGTTTTTTTGTTTTAATTTTTTAATGTGTATTTATTTTTGAGAGGGAGATAGAGAGACAGAGCATGAGCAGGGGAGGGGCAGAGAGAGGAAGACACAGAATCCGAAGCAGGCTCCAGACTCTGAGCTGTTAGTACAGAGCCCAACCTGGGCCTCGAACTCACAAACCGTGACATCATGACCTGAGTTGAAGTCGAATGCTTAACCGACTGAGACACCCAGGTGCGCCAAGAGCAGTAGGTTTTACGTCTGTCCGTGGAAGGAGGAAGTAAAGTCAGAATTAAGAATTCCATTCGACCATACCAAAGTTTGGTTAGCTATAACACATTACAGTCACAGTTGGCAAGTAGAGAGCTATACTGAATCACAGAAACTCTGAAGATGACTAGAAAAGAAACAAAGGTAAGTTAAATCTGATCACAAATATACCATCAGTGATCAAATATCCTCCATGAGGTGTAATGAGAATGAGAGTTGTGGAAGAGGCAGGTAGCTCACCCTAGGCTCCAGAGCCTCTGATGGTCTATGGTCCCTAGGAGCTCCTCCTGCTTGATAGAGAGAAAAGCACACTTCCTGCCCAGAGCTTTGGAAAATGGTAGCCTCAGAAAGAAATAAAATTAAAAACAAAAGTTTTGAGAGATTGAAAATATTTTTTAACTGCATTCTGCCCCGGAAGCTAGGTTTGTTTAAAAACCAATATATAGAAAATGTTTACAAACTTCCCACCCGATCTGGTCACCAGTAGACTAAGTATAGGACTCAGTCTAAGGAAAAATGTAGAAAACTCTTCAAGAGCAGAAGCCACTTGTTATCATCTCATTGTTTTGTTTGTTTGTTTGTCTTTCAATCTGGGAGAAAAGCTGGGAAGGGAAGACAGAAGGAAGAAAATCCCAAAAGCTAAGTTATCTCCAGCAGTGAATTCAAACTCACCAAAAGGCAAGACCAACAAAGAACGGAAGAATCTTTATGCTAATAAAAGTTGAGCAGGGGATATAAGAAAAAGTACATGATAGCCCACATTGTGAGTCCCCCCTATCCACTATGGGTTAATAATCCTTGCACAAATCCTTAGGTTTTCTGTGTTTCCCCTGTTTATTCAGGAAGAGAGTGGGAGAAGGTCCTGCAGAGTAGCAGCTGGGGATGTGCATGCAAGCTGACATTCTGGGAGGTCTCTGAATTCCTCAGTTAAGAGTGTACTCTCACCTTGAAGTAGGAGAACCGTACAAGCCCAAAGATAACTCCCGTGGAATAATACACACTCAGCTATGAGCTATAATCTTCAACGTGTTGTATGGTTTAAATGAGCTAATGCATAATCAAGTGCTTGGAACATGTCCAGGCACATAGTAAATATTCAAGAGCTATCAGTTAACAGTATTATTTCTATTTTAGAGTTGCTGATTTCCTTGACTTCAATTATGTTTTTTCTTACTTTTATTTCTTCACGATGACACAGGCATTTACAGCTTCAAATCTGATGCCCTAGCCTGTGAGAAGTGACACTCTGCTAGAAATTATTTTAGAGCTGGTAAAAACAAGCCCTCACAGTAGAAAGCAAATGTCTGAAGACAGGAATGTGTACTAGAAAAGACAGTGTACACATGTCTAAATTCAGCTTCTCCTCATCTCACTAAATGTGGACACAAGTGCTGAAATAATACATTCAGATGCTTCCCCCTGAATGCACTGTAACAACATTTCAAACATTTTCAAAAATACTCTTTTTCTGCTTCAAGAAAGAGCTCCAAATTTTGATGATGAACAGAGATGCCCATTTGCTTGCTTGGATTTTCATCTTCACATTTGCTGAAACCTAGGTAAATGAGATTTAGGAAGACACAATACAAATAGCCTTGCACAAAAGATTTCAAATCAAATGCCTCTGGTTCTATTTCCAGCTGTCTACATGTACCTTTTTATAGTTGTCAACTTCACTATTCCTTTTAGAAAAAAGGAAGGGAGTCCAGCTGCCCTGATTCATAGTTCCTCAGGCTTCACCCCAGGAATTTCTCTGCTCTGGCCAAGACTGAAAATGACTTGAGGGCCTTATGCCAGTAGCCTGTTAGTGAGCATAAATGATAACCCTAGAGATATCATCTTCAATGGTCCAGGTGCCAGGAGGGTTTGCTTTATGTATAAGTGACATAGATGTTGGCCCATATTGTATGATTTCAAAGGAATTAAAAATGACCTTTTGGGATTTCCTGAATCTCTTCTGCATATTTTCTGATCACAGAAATTTTTCATAGAAGGAATAAAAACTCAGAGACAATAACTAAAGAATCGGGGTTGGAAACAAGCATCTACTTAAATTCACATTCTGGTCATTTTACATATATGGGTCATATAATGACTTGTGTATATAACATAGATTATATACCATACAATGGAACCTCTCCCTAATAACATGCATTGCCATGGGAGGGGGAAAACACAACAAGGTTCCCACATCTCTGGGCTGGAGAAAACGTGGGGGAAGAAAGCAAATATCACATTGGGAAATAAGGAAAGGATGGGACAGAGGGGAGGATGAAGACAGGCATAAAGAGGGGAAATTCGGAGCATGGAAAACAGATTCGGCCTTTGTGAGATGATAGGAAGGACTTATCAGTCTTTGACCCATTCCTGATAAAGAGCTCCTGAAACCCTTGCAATTTCTTGTGATAAGAGCACTAGGAGCATCTTTGGTTCTAATATTTGATACTTGGTCCTTGACCCCAGGTTCCTGATAAAGAGCTCCTGAAATCCTTGCAATTTCCGGGGTGATAAGAATGTCTTTTGTTCTAATGAGTTGACTCTGGATGGGCTCCCAGATGGCTCCTGGATGAGGAATGGTCACTGGAAAGACTAAACCATGCTTAGAAGCTTAGAATTTTCATCCACCTCCCTCCTTCTCTGGAGAAGGGAGAAGAGCTGAAAATGGAGTTAGTGATCATCATGCCTGTGTAATGAAGCTTCCATAAAATCCTCAACAGATAGGTTTTGGAAAGCTTCCAGGTTGGCAAACACATCCATACTGAGAAGGTGATGTACCCAACTCCCTTAGAGACAGAAGTTCTTGCTCTCAGGACCCTCCCAGACCTCTACCTATGTATCCTCTCCTTTGGCTGCTCATCTACATATGCATCCTTTATACCATCCTTTAATAAGCTGGTAATTTTAAGTGTTCCCCTAAGCTCTGTGAGCCGCCCTATCTAGCAAATTAATAAAACCCAAGTAGGGAGTCATGGGAACCTTCAATTTGTTACCAAGCCAGACAGCAGTAGTGACTAGCCTGGGGAACTATTCCTTATGATTGGCATCTGAAATGGGGAAAGTCTCATGGAACTAAGCCTTTAGTTGTGGGATCTGATGCTATCTCCATGGAGATACCATCTCAGTGTCAGAACTGAGTTAAATCATAGGATATCTAGCTGGTGTTGTAGAGAACTGCTTGGTGTTGGACCACACATTTGGTGACCAGAAGTGTCAGAAGTGTTCTGTGTAAGTAGTAAAGAGTAAAAGCTTGGATGAAGTGGCCCATAGAATCAGAGCTGAGAGTTGCAATTTGGGAAGTCATTGCACTCTCACTAACAGGTCAGGTATACATGTTTTCCACAGGACAGATGTGGAATGAAAGAAAGAACAATGGAACCAGCACTGAGTCTTATAAAAGGGACTTTTTCTAAGATGGCAATGGGACTCCTTCTGAAAAAGTCTGAATGAGAATGAACTTTCAAGAAATCAAGGGCAAAGAGAGAGGGCATAATCCCTTCTTTAAAAAAAACAGCAAGTAAAGAAACCTCAGTGTCTGGTGTCTCTGAAAACCCACAGCAATGCCCATGCGTGAAAGAGCATAAAACATCCACTGTGGTTGACATAATCAAATCTATGGCATTCGTTTGGAACTTAACAACCCCTTAACCTTTCCTTCTTTCCTTAGGCACCTTTCTATATAGACTTCTAAAACCTAGGTTGCAAGATGGCATTCCACGGTTGGGTGAAATGCACAGCCCTTTACCCGCTGCAAAAGTTCTGCTGCTGATGGCTGGCCCAAGTTGGTGGAGAGGAGGAATTTTGACTGAAGTTCTGTATATTAATTACATGGTACTGGACATAATGACTATTGATCAAGGGTGAAAGGGGCTTGGGGGCAATATGCTGTCTGAAAGTGATCACTGGATCTGTCCTAGATTTCACCCAAGTGATAGGACACAACTAACCCAACAGTAAAGATATTAAGTGGATGTTATCAGGAAAGAGCAACACTGCTTACTCTCCCACTCTAAAACTCTGATTTTTTAACATAACAGCAACAACTACTTTGGTCTCAAGCTTTGATGCTGACAATTCATTGCTACTCTTTTTCTCTAAGCAGTTAATGGAAGCCCACTTAAGGACAGACTAGACTTCTCTAAAAGAAAGGCAGCTGTGGGTCACATGATGCAGTTCTCAGAGAGAAAAGAAGACCTAGGTAATAACCCTGTGCATCATCTTGTTGGGGTTGAGTAATATGTGGAAAGAGAAATGCCCTCTTCAAGACAGGCAAAAAGAAGCAGAGGGAAAAGGGATGGAAGGACTCATTCTAGGGGTATCATGGTGAAAATACACATTATGAAAGGCACTGTGGAGATTAAATGTGTATCACACTATACCCTTTGAATTAATAAGGGCATTGTTGTACCAGCTTTGGTTCCAGTGTTTACCACATTTCATCTATTGCAGCCAGCTGCACGGCTAGAAGACTAAAGAAGGTTTAATTTCAGACATTTGCAAAAGAGCGTACTAGAGTATTTGCAATAAATAGGTAGTTTGACATAAAACTCAAATTCCCTTGAGGCACCTGGGTGGCTCAGTTGTTTAGGCATCCGACTCTTGATTTTGGCTCAGGTAATGATCTCACAATTCGTGAGTTTGAGCCCTGCGTTGTGCTCTGCACTGACAGTGTGGAGCCTGCTTGGGATTCTCTTCCTCCTTCTCTCTCCGCCCCTCCCATTCTCTCTCTGTCTCTCAAAAATAAAGAAATAGAAAAAAAATAATAAAAAACTCAAATCCCCATGCATCTCAGGACAGTGCTTTTAAAGAACAGAAATAGCCCAGAGGATGCTTTCTCTTCTCCCAAGTTTTGAAATTATAAAACTTTTAGGTCTGGAAAAACATTTCCTAAACATTTCAGACTATGAGTGTGAGTCCATTATGTCTGCTCCAAGCCACATAGGCTAATCTTGTCATGAGGCTTCTGCTCACCTGGTTTTGTGTTCAGCCTGACAACCATGAACTGGCTGAAACTTGAGTCCCATATTTACCTGCTGTACTTGCCCAGCTTCTTGTCAATCTGTACTCCTACCCGGGCCACCACTGCCATCCAGCCTTCCTGCTCCCATTTTGCCTCAACAGCCTACTACCTACTAATTACAGAAGCCACTCATAGGACAGCATGAGTCAGAAGCTGCATCTCTAGCCACAGCTTCTGTCCTGGCCATCTATACCTGTGAATAGAAGCATTGCATGCTTATGGCCGCAGGGTCTCTTAGATTTGTACAAGTCTACCATACAGATGAATTGAAAAAGTTCAATCCTATCTGATTTCTAGAGGGATACAACCTAATCACATTTTTCCTGAACCAATTATCTTTTCACTAAGGCAGGAATCGGATTCTTTGCCAGTGGGCTTAACATTTTCTGCCAAAAAGTATTTTTTTTTCTCATTCCACATAAATCCTAAAAGCAAACCCTGATTTTTCTTTGCAGACTCAGATTCATTGATCATGTGACATCGTCTATTACTGGCAGTGCTATTATAAACAATGACTGACATGAAACGAATCACTCGATCTGATAGGTGCTAGTTGAGTGAGGTGATAATTCACCTTTGTTCGACCCCTGAATTTCCATTGCTTTAGGTGAGATATGTTATACACTTTATCTAAGCAGAAACACAGCCATAGAGGCAATTTGTGGGTTTTGTTGATGTTTTGAAACAGCACTGGCACTTTTCAAGACTTAATCGGAAAAACCGAAAGCTCTTGTTTTAATCAGATGGGAATTCATTTCCCCTCATTGGCACAAAACATAGTTAATGTATCTTTAAATAAAAGTTGGTGATTTCCTTTCACTTCCTGTTTCTTCTACTTGTAAATATAGATTCAATCAGATTATTACCATGACAAATTTGAATCTACGCTAATGTCTTCACCTGGCAAATATCCTTTACCAAGAAAACTTGGCTAATATCACTCATTTCACTATCACACCTTGTTCTAACACATGTAGGTTGCATATGAATAAATTCTTGCTCTCAATCATTTTTTAATGAATCTTTCTAGTTTTACTGATAAATAATTGACATGCAACACCATGTAAGTTTAGGGTATATAGCATAATGACTTTATTTATATATATTATGAAATGATTACCATAAGAAGTTAAATCCATTATCTCATATAGACACACACAAAAAAGAAAAAGAATGTTTTTTTCTTACAATGAGAATTCTTAGGATCTACTCTCTTAATAACTTTCAAATGCACCATGCAGAAGTGTTAACTATGGTTATCACATCATACATTACAACCCCAGTACTTGTTTATTTTATAGTTAGAAGTTTGTACTTTTTGACCACTTTTATCCAACTCATCCAACAGTTTCTCAAGGCATAAAAAATATTAATACACACTTTGGGTCAAATGCAGATATGAATATACATACAGGATGACATTTTGGTTTCATAACATTTATTCCATCTATAAACCTCAAGACACTGTGGGCAATGAGTTTTAAACAAGTTAAAGAATAGTCAAATGTTCATTTGGATACTTTTTTTTTTCCTTACAATTCTTCACTAGATTATTTCCTAAAGAGTAGTGGATGAAGACTTTTCCATTCCATTTAGATGTTACCCAGTGAGAATTTCTGTGGCTTGTATGAAACTTAAGACCAGTCCATGCATTGGATCAGACTGACGATGGTCAAAGGCAACAAAAAGTTGACCAGAAAGTGTGTTTTCCACAGGTGAGCCATGAGAAGGGTGTGTGCATGTGCAGCCTCAGCCACAGTGTTGGCTGTTACATTGGTGCAGTGCCTGATCCCGTAGAGGATGTGACTGGAAAAGCCACAGTAAGTGGCCCAGACCTAAAATGAATCTTTCACCTATTAGTCACAGTCTAAAAAACCCACTCTTTTGGGAATAGTTCACTTAAATTAACCCCTATGATTTTTTAATAGCCCCTCTTAAAAATGCAAATTTCTCTGGCAGGGATAAAACCTCATGTCACTGACACTTCAGAAAAAGTGAGTTTATCTAACACTGCTTGTCCTGACAGGGGAAACATGGAGGCAGCAGTAGGTCACTAGCTGTCACAGGAGCATAAGTAGACTAGACAATGAAAAGCAGTACAAAAGCTGAAGATAAACTTTGCTAGCTTCACAGTTTTTCCCAAGATGGTCCTATTCAGCTGAATACGTCTCTGAGGAAAGATCACAAACTGCAACTTGTCTCAGCCTATTTTTCTTTCATAAAACTATGTTCTGTCTTGACTTCTGGGCAAGTCTATCCATGATTCCGAAACCCTAGTTGGTCTTAAATGTACCCCAAGCTTTGGGTCAGAGCAAATAGATGTGAATACCAACTTTGCCACCTGAAGACAGTATGATTTTGAACAAATTCTTCAGCCTTCCTTAACTCCAATTTCCTCAGGGATACTAATATCAACCTCTCTGGGTTGTTGTGAGGATTAAATAAAATGATGCCTATAAAGGGCTTAGCAGAGAGCCTAGAGAAGCTACTGGGAACAGAAGTAGTTACTAGATTTATCAGGGTCATGGATGGAGTGGGGAACAGGACAATGCAAGTGGTCAGGACAGTGGCCGGTAAAATGAAGAGAAAGAGGTTGAACAGACCCTTGAAAGAGGAGCAAAGATGTAAATCAGTCTTATTCATGGTGTTTGTCTTGCCTTAGGATCAATCACAGTACTGAAAATACTCTGCCTGTCTTCCCACATCCAAGAGCATCCCTGAAATTTCTTAATGGCAAACAACATTAAAGAGGCTGACCCCAACATGCCATGCAAGCTAATGGACCAACTGGAACATTCTGCTATTGAAATAACTGTATGTGGTGTTTTCCTCCCCACCCTCTTCTCTTCACCATGGAGATAATTGCTTTGGAATAATCTATCCGCAGTCCCTATCCCTCACATCACTACCACAAGTACCACAAGCCCAAACACCACTTCCAATTACTTTTTAATGTAATTTAACCAAAAAATGAGGACTGAAGTAATTAGAAAACACATAAGAACATCACCTCAAAATAAAGGCCTCACACAGTTGATTAATAAAAAATTAATTCATCCAAATTATAAGGAATCCAGACATAAAATCATGGTTAATTTATATTTGCGTGGACTTGGAAATCTATGGACAGATTCTGCTTTAAACAAATATGCAATTAGAAATTTCAGTTACGCCACAGCGTGATGAATTTCAATAATGTTCTAATTTATATATCTCTGTGTTTTTTCATGTGGATACAAATGAAAAATATTAATAATTTTCACCAAGATATGTTTTTAAAAAGAAGGATCATTCTAAGAATCAATGTCCTAAGGACAATTTTGAGATAGAAATATTTAAGCAGTAAATTATGTAGATGGCACAAAAGTGGTGGTGTCTGTTTCTGATGACCATGATGTATAATACCAGACCAACAGCTTGTTGCTGAGGGTGGTCAGAAGCTTAGTTTCTATTTCACAGAGAGACTGACATGATAATCATATATAAATTGACACTAATTGAAGTCATGATTATCTTTTCATTTGGTTTTGCAGTAGCTTATTTTCCTTCTTCCTGTCTCTACCTATTTAATTCCATCTTCATACCATGATCACACTAATTTTCCAATAATGCATCTCCAACAAGTTTATTTCCTGTTCAAAAAACTTTGAGTGTCACCTATATAATATTGCTTCAATCTACCTGCCTTGTCCCAAATACACAAATACACTCAGCTGTCAAGAGCATTTAAATGACTCATCCTTCTTCATTGCCACCCCACCCCCATTCTAGGGTACTCTCTGTAGCTCCTACTTCCACTGAGTAAAGTTGAGCGGAAAGACAGTACAAAAAAGTAATTACTAGTGTAGTTCCTGGTGTTAGACACCCTTGAGATCACACAGTGGTTCTACCTGATTATTTTCTTTCCATCCTGAAGACAAAGTTACAAAAAAAGACTTTATCACTTCTTACAAACAAACTTGGACAAGTGGTAACCTCTGTATCTATGCATTCGAAATAATAACTTCTACTATTTATATGATTGCAGGGAGGATAAGTGAGCTATTTCATGCAAAGCTCTTGGTATAATGCCTGGCACACGGTAAGTTTTCTACTGATGTCAACCTTTGGTAATTCTATTTTTACTCTATTTTTTTAATTTTTTTGAATTTTTTTTTTATTTTTGAGAGAGAGAGAGAGCATGAGTGGGGTTGAGGAAGAGAGAGAGGGAGACACAGAATCTGACGTAGGCTCTAGGCTCTGAGCTGTCAGCACAGAGCCCGATGAGACCACGAGATCATGACCTGAGCTGAAGTCAGACGCTTAACCAACTGAGCCACCCAGGCGTCCCTTTACTCTAATTATTTATTTTGAAGCCCCCCTCCCCCACCTAAATCTTCACTCACAACAGTTAACTTACTCTTCCTCAAAGTGGTATGTGAACCTGTATCGTGAGAGGTAGACAAAGAAGCATGGTTGTCAGATTGAAGAGTTTAAACATTTTATTTTATTGGCAGTAATTGAGTTTTCTGGTAAAAAAGGGACATAAACACATCTGTAATGTTTAAAGACAATATTTAAAGCAGTGTATAAGGTATAGGAGAACAAAAAGAGATGAAATGAAGGCACACCAGTTAAGAGGTCAATAGAAAATTGCAGTAAAATGTAATTTATATCTGTCTGTTTGGCAGTGACAGAAGACATTGAAGAAGGATATAAAATATGGAAGTGAGGCAGAAAGAATAATATAATTCCTATGTTCCAAGCTTGAATAAAAACAAAATATCAGAGGATAAGGTGATGGGTGTGTACTTCATTGGGTTAAACTTCAGGAACCTCAGATTATCTATAATGGAGATGTGCAGCCAGCAGTTGGAAACAGGATTCTACATCAGAAGAAATAAATCAGTGCCAGAAACAAAATGTCACATGTATATATTGTTTGAAGCCATAGAATTGAACAAAGTCGCTGAAAACACTATAGTGTTCTGCAGAGGTAATCCAAGGCACTAGTTAAGAGGATCGAGTGTATCAGTCAGAGAGACTGTAAAAATAAGCAGAAAAGCAAAGTGTATGAAGACAAGAGAAAAGAGATTTTACAAGAACGTGTGGCAGAAACTTGGACCTGAATGTCTAAACCTGTGTTTCTTCTTTGTGGGCCCACATTTCCTCTCCCTGCCTCACAGTTTAATGTAGCCATAAAACTGGATTCTAGATAATGGAATTTGAGCCAATTCGTATACACAACTTCCACACCTGAGGCATAAAACCTGCCACTTGTGTTTCTCTAGGTTTGCGCAACTGAATGGCAAGTCTGAGAGCAATCTAGACAACTTGTTGAAGATGATGAAGTGTTGAAGACAACAGAGCTGCTCTCAAACTGGGACCCAGAATGAAAGTGTGGAGCTGATCACACCAGTCCCAGACCCCCACCTGGATGCCCATGGGTCCACAAAAGCCCACTAAATACTTCTATTTAGCTGCACCTGTAGTTGTACGGTTTCTTAGTCACAGCAGTGAAGCTTCCATAAGTGATACTGAAAGGCCATTTACAAGTCCTGACTGAAGAAGATGAGGGCTGAGAGGCCTGGAGATTTAAGGTTCTTCAGGAAACAGTTTCAAGAGAGTGAAGAGAAGAAACCTCTGTTTTTGCAAGTTCAAGAGTGATTGGGAAATGTAGAAATGGAAGCAATGAATGCAATTTTGGGGATGGGGAAAGATTCCTGCTAAATAAAAAGTAACAGATGGTACAAAATCCTGAGCAGAACACAGGGTGAGAAAGGCTTTGATAATTGGACGGTTTCACTTTGGGAATCCCTAGTCATCCCATAGATATTTCTGGAGTGGCTACCATGTGTCTGATGTTAGGAATACAGATATATTTGGGGAAAAGAAACACACAAATAATTATAGATTGTTAAGTTCTATGAGTGAAATGATCTGGTAAGTAATTTAAAGAGAACTAAGGGACTGTGGGGAAAATCATCTTTCGATTACCCACCATCCTATATCAACACTGCTGTTATTTTAAATTGATCAATTGTGAAGGATGATGAGTGAAGCTATAATCATTTCAGTGATTTGTCCAAAGTTATAACATTTTGGCCATCCATCCTGATACCTGGCATTATCATTATAGCAAATTTAATTTCAATTAGACCGTGTTTGAACCCATATAGTTTCAGATGGTTAAAAATTTGTTTTGCAGTGTGTTCCTTAAGAGCATATCTTGATAGAACCTTGTTGAGATACTATTCCATTGAAACAAGTGGGTACCTTTATTTTAAGAATTTTGTTTTGATAGCATGTGCTAATATTATGTGCATGCACACACATGCATATATAATGTAAACATGAATATATATTAATATTTAATAGTTAATATTGATAACAGCATGTAACAACATTGGTTGGACTGTTATTTGGCATCCTTTATCTCGGTGAAAACTTAAAATGTGCAATAACAATAACTCATACATTGCCCTCAACATATGTGAGTTTTAGAGAAAATTCTTTAGAAAGTCAGTTTTGCAATATATTTTTTACTTCATTTGCTGGAATTATAAGAGATAAATCACAACACAGACAAAATAAGAAATAGATAATATTCCATATGTGATTGATTTACCTTTTATCTCTAGAAGCACTATTTTTCCTTTATGTGCTGTAAAGCTTTAGTCAAATGGCCGGGAATATAAACTGTTTATGGTTTTTTGGATTGGAATTACAGTTTCTTGACCTATCTTATTCAGGCTAGATCCTTGTCACAGCTTATGAATGAATAGAGAAAACTTCTGAAGATGTTTAGATTCTGATTTTCTTTTACACTGGAGCCTCAGAGAGCTTGAAAAGACATTCCTCTTCCAAACATAACTATGATTTCACAGATTATATTCATTTCCATAAAAGAATAGAGTACATTTCAAAGTAGCACTCTGATTTTCAATGGAATAAAATAATGAGTTATTTTGAGAATATCTACAATTTTTAATATCATAAACTTTACTTCCTTACCAAGTCTTCCAAACTAATATATAAAGAATTGAATATGTAAACAACTTCACCTGCTCTTTTCTTTTGCCTATAAGAATCTTCTCCCTGGTTTGAAATAGTTAATTTGAAGAAAATAAATCATGCCATATTTATTTGCTTTTACTATATTTACTATTTTCACTTAAATACAAGTTCCTAAAATGTAATTTACTTTGCTATTTTGTTTGCTATAATTTCAACCTCCTCTAGTATTAATTGTACATGTCACAAACTGACAGCTATAAGAACAAAAAGACTTACACAAAGATTTTTTTCAAATCTCAGGCCAAAAAAATTGTTTTAATTCTCAATATATGTTGCCTTTTCTACCCTGAAGTATTCTCCTTTTATAAATGTTCCTTAGCTGTGATGACAAAAAATTAATTATGGAGTCATAAATTTGAATTAAATATTATGTTAATATTACACATTATGTTTTTACTAGTAGTACTTTAAATTATGTTGTGCCAATTCTTATTAATCAGACATATATATATATATATATATATATATATATATATATGACATGTATGTGTAATGCATATAATATGTAAAACACATAAGATACTAAGAGCAGAAACATCAGTAAAACTAAGTAAGTTATGAAGATAGTTTGAAATCCCTCAATCAGATAAAGCTCCTGTAAGCTTTCCCTAGGCAAAACTAGAAGCCATTACACAGAGAGCTCTAAAAACAGATTCAGAACTATCTTATTATAACCTCTATAATGTCAGAGCCAAGACCGAATTTGAAATGGGGGCTATCACACATGCTGAAATTTCTTTTCATCAAGTTTTCCCCATCCATTGGCCTATCCTCAGTGATGTTGATAAGTTGGAGTTAAAAAGTATTTCATTAACTCAGTGACCGCATATTTAAAAATAAAATATTAGAAACCTTTGAAATTCATGCCTAGATTGGATGACAACTGTAGTAGACTAGATCACTATTAAGAGAATACTTACTTCACCTATACATTCCACCTCCATACTCCTCTGCTTCTTGCTTCTTGCCTTAGGGATGGGCCATGAGACTTGTTTTAACAACAACAACAGCAACCACAAGTATATTATATCTATCTATCTATCTATCTATCTATCTATCCATACACACACACACATATATATATACGCATATATATTAGCAGGATTAAAATGACCTTGCATGGTTGAGCCTGTACCCTTGCATTTTTGCCATCTCTGTGAAAAGAATATAAGAATATGCCCCAGATGTTTTTTGGTCCCAGAATTTTGAAAGACATTTGAAATAGGTCTAAATCTATTCCATAACCCAATGCCAAGCAGTCAAGCCCAGCCTAGATCTGCTGAACCATGGCCAACCTGAAGACCTATGAGTGAGAAATAAATATTTTATTTTATATACCATTGAGATTTTGCAGTTGCTTATTCTGTAGCAATATAGCTATTTAAGACAAGAACATTTGGAAAAAGGTGAGTGAGTCATAAATTTCAAAGGTGAAGGATGTAGGCAAAAGTTATTACTACTGATCTTCTAAGATCAGAAATTTTCTTTCAAGTTACCCATTACGAATGCTTTTGTTTCTCACGTGTCACTGCCTCTATGAAGAGGAGTAATGTTACATATGCTATCTCTAATCCTCACAAAAATGCTTCATATGAGATGAAATGACTTCCATTTTGTACAGGATCAAAAAAGTTAAAGGAGTTGCCCTTGTCCCCACAGGTGACACAACACAGAACAGCTGCCCTGAGTGATCAGAACTCAGGGGAAATGCATGTCAAGAAGTTACAAAGAGAGAGCCAAGTAATTTATGACAATGTGGAGAGAAGAACACTTCTGGATAATAATTGTAAAATAGTGCAGAGTAGGCAAGCATTTGTAATCTGGCACTTATTTTTCGGTCTAAAATGACAAATGAGAATATTTGTTCAAATCACTTTAGTGTTCATCACACAATCATTGTTCATGATATTCTCCAGATGAGATGTTGGTTTCATACAAATGAGAGTCACGCCATGTACAATGAGAAAAAACATATTGCAAAGATACATAAGGTATAGAGGGCCATAAACACACAAGACAGTTCTAGAATCCCTTATTCTCACAGTGCTACTCTCTCCAATTGTTCATCTCCTTCTATCTGACGTTTTACTCCTTGTTCCCAACAGGCCAATCCATCTTGAATTCTCTAATCAGAATTATGGAAGGATGCAATCTGTTTGCCTCAGTAAATTTCTACTCTTTTAGAGCTCAGGATTATTTATTATTATTTCAGAGGTCAGAACTTTGAGTACAGAATCATTGTACTAGTCTATGTTACAAGTGGGATCCTAATGGGTTAAGTCAGGTTAATTGATAGTGATCCTAACAGCCTGGGCAGTCTGTCTGAACAGGGTGCGGTGGGCAAGGCAACCAAGAGGTCCTACTGGACACCACAGATATTGACCACCCTGTCTAGTGCAGGCAGTTACGTCATACTGAAGAGCAGACCATCCTGAGGAAGAGTAGCTGACATTTATTTTCTTGCTCCTGAGTGGGTTCAGGTCTAAGCAGTCTCCTGTAGATTGAAGCACAGTCTATATTTCCAAATACTGAATGGCACAGATCAAATTGGAAGCGTGATGTTTTACTCCAATTAATTATAAAGAGCTCATGCCATGTGTAAATCTTTCTCCTATAAAATTGGAATTTCTAAACAAAACAATTGCTGTTCAAATCTGATTTTCAGTAGCTTCCAAACTAAACACGTATTCTGCAGAATCCCTATATTTTCAAACACTATGCCAAACAAAACACTTTGATGGGCAGGATCACCAGTTTGAGAGGAAAAAACTCTGTAAAATAATGGTGTCAATGGTTCTGCTGCCTGTTCCTTTAAGCTTTCTTCAGAGGCTCAGAGATTAATTTGCCGTCAGAGCAACTGACAAGCATTCATTTACCGAATAATGATTTTCTAAATTTATAATTTATCTTGTTATGTGATGTCACTAATTAGGTAAAACTATAATTTATAAGAGTGGAAATTCCTTTCAGCTAATCGTTATCATTGGTTTGAGTAGTTGGAAGGGAAGTGAATATTTCTGTACACAATGCATCCAAGAGTTCAGAGACTAGACAAAAACAAAATCCAGGGTCACATATATCCTCCCCATCATCATATAAACTGCATTACGAAGGACTTATCTATAAATATAAGGCTCTGAGGAATATTAAGGAAAATATAAATGTGACCTGTATGGGCGTTAGGAGAGACTGAATAAAGGTTGTGAAATATGCTCTTGGAAGGGAAGATATATAAGAACAAAAATAATAAAACAAAGAATGTTGTGAAAAGCCAGTTCAGAAAAGGAATGGAGTGGTATTATATCTAAAAGAGTTTTAATATTTCCATAGCCCATGGTTCATCATTTTCAGTGTGTGCCTTTTAAAACCAGAAGCAAAATGCAGCATGCTAAGAAATCTAATAACCAGCGTTATAAAAGTAAATCTCAACCCAGACTAAGGATGGCCTTTACATAGTCTGAAAGTTCTGAGTTTCAGCAAAGAAAAAAAAATGTACTAGTTTTCAGAAAGGCTAAAATCAAAGGTGCGTCCCCAAAGCACACACACAGAGCTTACCCTCCAGTTAAATGGGAGGAAATGATTATATTAGCACAGATGCTGGCTTTCTGATTAAACTGTAAAACTAAAAGATGTTTGAAAGTATTTTAAAGCTTATTCATTTATTTTGAGAGAGAGAGAGAGAGAGAGAGAGCAGGGGAGGGGCAGAGAGAGAGGGAGAGAAAGAATCCCAAGCAAGCTCCACAGTGTCAGTACAGAGTCCAATGTAGGACTTGAACTCAGGAACCATAGGATCATGACCTGAGCTGAAATCCAGAGTCAGACGCTTAACCAACTGAGCCACCCAGGTGTCTCTGAAAGCATTTTAAAGACCACATGAGAAAGTGTGATTGGTAGCTAACAAAAGGATCTTTCTTAGTCATTTATATATAATGATTCCCATTTAAGAGGGTGAAAGACACTACATATTTTCCCCAAATTGCTGGAAAATCATTTTGTTTAAAACTGCTACGTTAAGATTTGTGTCTGTGGACATTTCCTAAATAAAAACTCCAAATTCATGACATTTGTGTCAGTATGCAGGTCAGGGAGAGTGGGAATTATTTAATTCACACAAAATATTATATTATCAGTTTAATTTTATTCTTTAGGACAGACTCTTGATACTCTTGATGACCTTTTCATTGGAATAATTGGTAATTTTGTTAATCAGTCCTGTTTTATGAGATCTTAATATGCTGCCAAAAAAAAAAGAAAAGAAAACTGAGCTTTATATTGCAATTCTTACTCTTTTACAGCCACATCCCTTTGAATATGTTTAGTTAGATTATAACACAAATACACATATGTTGAGAGCTATATTATATATCAACATATCAGAGACTTTTCCCAGGTTAAAACCACATGTTTACCATTTACATTCTCAAATTAGTATTCAGAAAATAGTACTTTCCCCAAATATCTATCATTCAAATAAATTGCCCAAGCTGCCCATATTACTAATAATCTGATAGTTTTCTGTTTCCTCCAAGGACAGAGTTGAACTTCACAGATAAAAGTCACTGCTTGAAGCAATGTTTAATGTTAAAGGTCCATCTGACTAACATTTATGCATATCACTTCTAGATTCTGGGATTATTTCTAAGTCAAACTATGTAGTTTTAGGGAATATACCAACTACAAACTGTCTCTGGGTACATGTATTGGCATGTTTTATGAAGGAAACAAAACAATACAGAGCGAGGCAACATCTATTAAATCAAGTGAGGAAGACGAGATGGCCAGGCAAATAATTATAGTACAATATAATACAGTTTACAGAAGATGGATATAAGGTATTTTGGGCCCAAAGTTGGGCGCCCTCAACTCTGCTAAGCTGGGAAGGAGAGATTCTTGGGAAAGCTTTACAAAAAGATATTTTAGCTGAGCTGGGAAGAGTAATTGTAGTTGATTAGACAGGTAACAAGTAAAGAAGAAGAAATTCTGAGCAAAGACACCAGTCCATGGAAAATACAAAAGCCGAGGGAATAAAAGGATAAGCTTAAGAGGAAAGAGGTTTGACTTCCATTGTAGCCTCATCCACTTACTCTTTCTGCTATCTTGGGAAGCTAGGTAGCCTCTCTTTGTTTTCCTTTTAAAATGGAGAGAATGATTGTATCTCCCTCTTAAAGTTGAGCAAAGATTAAAAGAGACATATATTTTGTACATCCCCTGCCATGATTCTCCCTTCCAAGTACTTCTTCCAGTCCCCATGGAGGTACTGGAGCAGGGAAAGAATAAAAGTAGAAAGCTAGAGGAGAGGTCGGTGTAGCATAGGTACTGTGAAACATGAGCATCAGAATAACAGATATCTGGATGTTTGTGGCAACAGATAGGACTGCCTATGGAAGGCTTCAAGCAGAAAAGAGATGAAATCGGATTTTTTTCTAGAAGTTTAACTTTGCTGGCAGCATGAAAACCGAACGCATAAGGGAGGGGAGTGAAAGCAAGGACGCTATTGAAATAATGAGAGACATGAACAAAGGACATGCACATCAGAGTAGACTGAGGACTTAGTGCATGATTGCCTGAGGAAAGACAATAGAAGAGTGAGGTTGACAGGGAGTATGATGAATCCAGAAACATTGCCAAATGTCTATGTCTAGCAACTCGATAAAATAAGAAACAGATAATCATACAAAATAAAGTATAATAAACTACAGACTCCTGTGTGGTTCTAAGTACCAAGGCTATAGAATCCAGAGCTGGAAGTTTTTCTTGGAAGCAAGAGCAGTAAGAGGGATAGCCTTTTAGAAGAAGCTGATCCTGAGGTGAGTCTGATAGGTGAATAAGATGCACATTCGTGACCCGTGAAATGAAGTCATAAGATGGATTCACAGCGTAAATGCGCTAGGCTGGACTGAACGGCTGCACAGTAGAATGTGTCATCAGGTATTCCTTTATGTACTTACTTACAGAATTATTTATGTTGCACTTGATTCTATACAGGACTGGAGACAGCTAGTTGTTCCTACGTAACAAACTGCAGGTTGGAAAGAGTTAAGGATAACCTAAAATACTGTAAGGAAAGGATGCATTTGAAGCACAAATTCAAATAATACAGCACAGAAGTACATAGTTTGCCAAGAGTGTGGAAGTTATTTTGCACTGGTCATTTTGAGCAAAGATACTCGGCAACTGAAAGATAACCAAGCAGAGCTTCAAGTAGGTAGCAAGTCTAGGAATAACATTCACTTAGTCGATGAGTTCTATCATACTCAAATTATAATCATAGATCTAGTCTTTAAAATTACCTACAGACACATTATTTTCCCAAATGTTATATTTCACATGATGGTGGTCATTAAACCACATTTTGCAGAGTCAAATTATTGCCTTTGCTATTCTTTCAGGTTAAATCTAATATTTTCGTTAACAGAGACTCAATATGGAAATATCACACTCATAAGAAGTTAAATGTTAACTGATCAAATAAACAATCCAGCCAACAACAACGAAACTACTATGCTTTTAGTCTACATCACCAAAACTAGAAATGTGAGCAGCTCAAATCATGTGACACGGTGAATGGTGAACCACCAGAGATACCACACTCTGGACAAAAAATGTATAAAGGGGACATGGTAATTAATCTCACATATTTGAAATGACTTAATCAGAAGCTGGAATTACGTGCTTTATATGACCCCAAAGGGTAAAATATGTTTGTTGTTGGAAGTTATAGGTTGATTTGCTCCAATAAAATATGCCTAAGAATTTTTTAAGAAAGTGGTCTCTATGATGGGGCGCTGGGGTGGCTCAGTCGGTTGAGCATCCGACTTCGACTCAGGTCATGATCTCACAGTTTGTGAGTTTGAGCCCCGCATTGGGCTCTGTGCTGACAGCTTGGAGCCTGGAGCCTGCTTCAGATTCTGTATCTCTCTCTCTGCCCCATCCCCACTCATGCTCTGTGTCTCTGTCTTAAAAATAAATAAAACATTTTTAAAAAATTTAGAAAGTGGTCTCTATGAATGGAATGATTTGCGTCATGTGGCATTCATGTCCACATTTCTGAAAGTTCAAAGAAAGCTGAATGACCCCTTTTCTGAGTGTTGTAGAGGGAATGCATTCCAAACTGATCCAAGGAGCTCTACTACTGACCAGCAGGAACATCTTAAGATGCATTATATTCCTTTTGAGCTTCTTTATTCATGGTAAAAATGACCCCTGCAGGGTCATTATGAGGAATACATTTGATTAAAGAATCAGAATGTGCTTAATGCATAAGGGGCACTTGACAAATGTTAGTTGAATATCAATCTGAAAGATTCCACTGGGTTTGGGTCAGGAATCACTTAGAAGATATCTCAAGGAATGAGCTATTTGCAGATATAGATAGATGATAGATAGATAGATAGATAGATAGATAGATAGATGATATTTTTCAGATAGATAAATCTGCATATGCCTTTTTAATGTAAGTAATTTATATCTTTCATTAAGCTTTATAGTGTTCATATACATGCATATGTTTGCTGATACCTTTTTTTTGTTTGTTTTTTTTGCCTAGACTCAATAGAAACCTAGAGCAGAAATAGGATAGCCTGGGTAAGTGTTAAGTTCACCTGCATTCAGAAACAAGAACTAACAGTTAATTAAATAATGTAGTAGTTTATTTCTCTCTTAGATAAAAGAAATTCCTAGTAGCTCAATTATGGTATGGCAACTCCATGTTCGTCAGGGTCCCCATCTCCTTTTCTTTTGCTGCTCTAAGCACTTTTAGCGTACTGTCTCGCAGTTCAACATAAGTGCTCATTTTTCAGGTATAAATGTTCCCTTTTAGGCACTAAGAAGGAAAAAATAAAGGGATCTAAGAACTAGCTATTTTGGAAGTTGTACACAATGCTTCCAATTACATCTCGTTGGCCAAACTTGGTCATTGGCTATATTTATCTTCAAGTGATCCTGAGAAATAAAATATTTTGGCTGGTGGGCAAAATGCCCACTTAAAAATTGAAGTTCTTCTTGGAATAAAGGGGGAATATTGGAATGGCACATCTGCCATAGGTGAGTAGACTCAAATATAGACTTTTCTTTAGGAAGTATCTTTGGACTTGTTTCAACCCCTGAATAAATATAGCCTTAAATTCCCAGCATTTTATGTCATAAAGTATGGCCAAAATTATTTTTCCCTGGGAAGCTTTCAAAACAGGAGTGATCAATAATCCAAGAAGACACTAAAAAATGTCAAAAGTGTCTCAATTTAGCTGATGCTCAGAAATATGATTTGTCACCATACCCACCAAGATGAATTAGTCAAATATCATACCCTCCCTTGAAAACCAAATTAATTGACTTGTTACATGAAGTTATTAGACATAAATTATTTTGGGTTTTGAAAACCATCTGTTAATAATAATTCTTTTAGTTTTAGAATAGTAAGTCATTTTCCCTAACAATATTTAATAAATAAGATCAAATATTTACATGCAGTCCATTCCTTTTTTTTTAATAAAACCATGTCATTGGTTTACAGAAGATATTTATTTTTATTTATTTGGTTGGAGATAGTTTATTTCAAAATGGCTTCAATAGGAGTCATTAAACTGTAGTGAAGGGAAAAATAATTTCCCTCTGCCCTTTTAATTTCTGAGAACCCTGTAACAAAAGATAGACGGGGGAGAAAAACAGAAGTTTATTAACATGTATATCCAAGTTACTCATGGGAAATAATCAGGAAAAAATGAAAATGGCCAGAGGTGTCTTAGAGTTAGCTTTAAATACCATCTTCAGCAAAACAGAGAAGAGTGTGGGGGAGGCCAGTTGTGGAGAGGTAACCAGAAAAAGTATAGTAAAGAGAGTCAGGTTTGTTATGCAGATTTCAAGCCAGTGTCTTATCCATTGGTAAGAATCTCTTGTGATTTAGTCATCCTTTTCTGCCTGATCCAGAGAGAAAGACATACTTACAAAGGAAAATTTCTTTCATAAATGGAAATTTCCCTACAGGTGAGTAATTTCTAGTCTATTCTCAGAGTTTTTCCTGTAAATTCTTTCTCAAAATAATCAGCTCAAAATGACCCTTATGCCAAAGAAACATTATTTTGAGGGTGACTTGTTCTGCCACCTGTCATTCATGAGACCAATGATCTAATATATAACATTGTTTTATAAGGCTCAAGGTAGCCGTTTTGTCTACTTAGCTGATATTTCTTCTTCCCTAGTGTGACCCTTCTGCTAGTTTTAAGTTGCAGTGTACCTATATCCATGATTATCAAGAGAAAACAAAAAACAAAAAAAAACCTGTAGCTTCTCTCCTCCAAAAGTAATGATTATATGGCAAAGGAAAACATTTTACTATATCTGTTTTTTAAAAATTAACATTTTCAAGTTAAGGGATTTTTAAATAACTTACAATAATTTAGAAGACATTAGTCATCTAAAAGTTTATTAATGAAGAAGCATCAAGCCTTGATTTTATTCTTTATGTTGTATTCATTTCATGAATTATTTTTAAAGATAAATCTGTACTGTAGTATAAATATTCCTGTCCAGTACATTTTAGGAAATATTTATGAAATATAAAAGTACCTTATTTAAAACTATAAATCTTTTTTTTAATGTTTTTAATGTTTATTTATTTTTGAGAGAGAAAGACAGAGTGTGAGCAGGGGAGGGGCAGAGAGAGAGGGAGACACAGAATCCAAAGCAGGCTCCAGGCTCTGAGCTGTCAGCACAGAACTGACCTGAACCGATCATGACCTGAACAGAAGTCTGGTGCTTAACTGACTGAGCCACCCAGGAGCCCCAGAAATGTAAATACTTTTCAGTTCACTCAAACTAATAAGGTAAATCTTGAAAAATAACCATCCCACACAGTGCTAAAAGAAATGAGCTATCAAACCATGAAAAGATATGGAGGAATCTTTTTTTTAAATAAATAAAATAAAATTTATTTATTTATTTTGAGAGAGAGAGAGTGTAACCAAGGGAGGGGCAGAGTTAGAGTGAGAGAGACAGACAGAGAGAGAGAGAGAGAGAGAGAGAATCCCAAGCAGGCTCCATGCTGTCAGCACAGAGCCAGATGCCTAGCTTGAACCCACAAACCATGAGATCATGAACTGAACCAAAATCAAGAGTTGGACACTTAACCGAATGAGCCACCCAAATGCCCACCCTTTTTTTAAAATTAAAGTTTATTTATTTATTTTGAGAGAGAGCACAAGCAGGGCAGGTGCAGAGAGAGAGAGAGAGAGAGAAGAAAAGACAAGGAGGAATCTTAAATGTATATTACTAAGTGAAAGAAGCCAATCTGAAAAGGCTATATTTTTTATAAGGATAACATAGGACATTCTGGAAAAGGCAAAACTATGGAAAGAGTAAAAAGATCAGTGGTTGCAGGGGTTGAGGGCAGAGGGAAAAGAGTGGGGACAGTAAAGAGTATTTTTAGGGCCGTAAACATACTATAAAAGTGGATGCATATTGTTATACATTTGTCTAACTCCACAGAATATACAACAGCAAGAGTGAACTCTAATGTAAACTCTAGACTTTGGGTGATAAGGGTGTGTCAGTGCAGGTTCAGCAATGGTAACATATGTACCACTCTGGTGCCAGAAGTTGATAATAAGGCAGGCTATGCATGTGTGAGGGCAGGGTGTATATGGAAAATCTCTGAATCTTCTCCTCAATTTTGCCAAAAAAAATAATAACTAAGCCTTAATTTTTAAAAAGTCCACATTGATACACAGTAATTTTCAATTTTCTATCCAATTCTCTCCTTTATTTCATATATATTTCAATTTATTTGGAATAGAAATTTTCAGAGTGTAACAAGATAACTTTAGAGAAGCTAGAAACATTCATTATCTGAGATATGAAAATGTCTCAGAACAAAAATACATTTTAAAAGAAGCTTTAGAAACATGCTTAACATAAATGGATGTTAAATCTGCATTGAACTCAGTGTTATTAGCAAATGATAAACCTCTAAAATTAACTATATTGTCATCTGCTTAAAATGTGGAACTTCTAAGCTCTCGAAGTTTCCATTCTTTGACTTTAATGTAATACAGTGAGAAGTTCATTATAATGTAATGTTCAAAACATTACTGAGATACAAAAATTATCCCCAAGTTAAAAAATGCAGTTTGCTGTTAAGCTGACATTACAGTTTATAAACAATTTCAGATGGGAGTTCTTGAAGTTTTTAATGGCATCCATCTTCAACACAGCTCCTATTTATCTCACTGAAAGTGTATTACATTTCAAAATCTAAAATTAACCAATTGAAAACATTTACAATTAACAACATAAATACACTGCCTTAAACAGAAGCTCATTATCTCTCAGGAAGACTTCAATAACAATCCTAATGGATTTCCTACCTCAAACTCCTTGCAACGCACCACAAAAAGTACACTAACAGGACAAAAATTTGCAATAATATAAGGTAATTTCTCTTTGAATATGCCAAATTAGCCAAGACAAGTTTATTTTTGTGTCCACTGTTATTATTTTTTTTTCTGTATGCATCTTTATTCACTATATGGAAATTCTAAGTGGAGAAAATAACAATCACCATTATTTATTGGGCACCTACCAAATTCTGCTTTCTGTTTTCATCACTTTGCTGCATTATCTCATCTCATTCTTACGTTACTATAAGAAAGCCATTGCTCTTCTGAAACAGAATTCTACAGAAGTTGTTAAACTGCCCTGAACTTTCTTTGTTAATAATTAATGGCTGACTGCGATTTAGAGCCAAATATATGATTCCAAATGTGTTTTCTTAACCGTTATACTGTACTGCTTTGCAGACATTCCTGAAAAATATAAATATTAAAAACCAATAGTTTTAATATATTTGTATATTTCGCTTTATAACAAAAGTCTCTTGTTTTACTGTTTTTTAAAAAAAAGGTTATTTATTTGTTTTGAGAGTGAGAGAGAGAGAGTGCGAACAGGGAAGGGGTAGAGAGAGGAAGAGAGAAAGAATCCCAAGCAGGCTGCATGCTGCCAGCGCATAGCCTGATGTGGGGCTCAAATCCATGAACCATGAGTTCATGACCGGAGCTGAAACCAAGAGTTGGATGCTTAACTGACTGAACCATCCAGGGGCCCCAAGATTCTTTTGTTTTTAGTTATATATTTAATATTTCTAACCATTAGAGACGTGTAAGATGTAAGTTTAATGGAAATAAATTCCAACTTGTTTCCCTTGACATGACTAAGTTTCACATGGTTAAGAGATGATGGATGCGTTCACAAGATAAAAAGCTCTTGAAAATATATGAAACAAAAAGAAGAAAATATGTGAAACAAATTAAGATGATATATATCTTGTGCTAATAACCTGAATTGTTCTCATTGCAACATAGCTTCTTCCAACAGATACATTGTGCACCAACCCTATACCAGAGAATATCATACCATGTGTTGTTCTTCAAATATTGGAATATTATAAAAATTGCTTAGATTTTATACATTTATCACTTCTAATGGAGAAAGAAGTGACTTTAGGATCCCAGGGGGCCTCACCAAACATTTGTGTTTCTCGTGACCCTCTCTTGTTTAAGCTTATGACAAGTGGTTGTGTTTCTTTGATGAAACTTGAAATGCCTTTCTCATCTATTTTTATTAACTTGGAAAGAAATCGGATGAAAACGATTCTGTGCTTTGCTTTATTTTACCACCCTTCACTAAGCAATCTGTTGATAGCATTTTAAACACGATTTAGGAAGAGAAAGTTATATTAGATATAACTAACAAAAGGGGCAAGGGTAAACTAAAACACAGCTAAGATCCCATTTCTGCATTTTCAGCCATGTGAAAGCAGCAGTTTTACTTTCCCCATTGACCGTTATCCTGGGAAAAGCAGGCTTGGGTTCCTATTGGTCTGCTGGTAGAGTAATTGAGGAAAGCAAAGAGAAGAATAAGACAAATACTGAATTGCAGAATAGGATATGGCAAGCATCATAAGGTACATATTTACTAACTGCATGTGGAGGTTCAGCTGAGACAGAGATCACAATTTCATATTTTTGTCATGCATAAATGATATTTCAGATTAGTCTTAAAGAAAGAGATCAAGATTGAGGTAGAAGAGAAGCAGATAAACATAAAAAGTACAACTTAACTTATGGATGTTTGGAAAATCTTAACTAGTCCTCTTGTGTCGGCGCTCAAGGAATACTCTGAAGGCTAATATGAGATAAAACTGGAAGTCTTCACATTTTTTGAGTGATGTAGTTGGACCTAAATTTTAGAAAGATTAATGTCAGCAATATGGAAATTGAACTGAGAAAGGGAGGGATGGGGAGGAGAAATGTCAGCCAAGAGGAATGATCCAAGTCAAGGAAAGAAATAAGGAAAATCTGAATTAGGATTGGATCAGTGGGACTCTAAGGAGTAGAGGACAGAATTGACGAAATCTGCCAGAAAGTACAAAAAATGGAAAACATTTTTGAATAAAAAATAGAAGATCAGCCTGGGGTTCATACGTTCAGAAAATATAAGTTACAGAAAGTCAAAATGGACCGGAGCAAATTGGCCCAGGAATAATTCATGAAATCTACTCAAGCTGAAGAAGGTGGAATCTCAGAATGAAAGTCTCCACCAAGAAGGCAACAAAATGAAGGAAAAGAGACTCACAATTAGGTGACGGGTATAACTTGATTTTATCTGGAATAAAATAAACATCTTAATGGCCTTAAAAAGGTAAAGATGGGTTTTTGGTTCTTGCGATACCAGCATAGACCTCAGGATATTGGAAGAGTTTAAGCCAAAACATGGATATCGGACCAAATTATACAACTTGTATCAACAATGTGAATGACAAAATTAAGAAAGAAGAATAGAAGAGATCCCTATATGCCCTGACTTCTCAATTTGGTCAAGTGGTAGATATCATAGCTTTAAAGATCTGAAGATGAGGGGGTGAGGCTTTGTTATTTTTAAGGAACAAGCTCACCCACAAATGCCTTGAGACAGTTACAAGGATTTCCACTTTACGGCAAAACAATGCAAGGGGCTCAGTCGGTTAAGCGTCTAACTTTGGCTCAGGTCATGATTTCATGGTTCATGAGTTCAAGCCCTGCATGGAGCTGTCTGCTGTCAGCATAGAGCCTGCCTTGGATCCTCTGTCCCCCTCTCTCTCTGCCCCTACCCTGCTCATGCTCTCTCTCTCAAAAACAAATAAACATTAAAACAAACAAACAAGGAGAATCCAGTATGCAAAAACAGGTTCTGATACAATATCTAAAATGTGTGGCACTTTTGCTGACAAAGAAGGAAAAGGAAAAAGCAAAAACTGTGGACCAGAAAACAAAAAGCCTGGTCAGGGAACACCAAATGCAGCAAATACCCAAGGAAATTCAAAATCAAATCCTCAGGTGCCTGATTACCTTCCAAACTGTATTTTATTCCTTACTAATCTGCCAAAGGAGACTAATGAGATAATGTTACCCATGCTGTTTAATCAGTTTCCTAGTTTCAAGAAAGAATGTTTGGTACCTGGGAGGCGTGACATGGCTTTTGTTGAATTTGCAAATGATGAACAGGCTGGAGCTGTCAGGGATGCTTTACAGGGATTTAAAATCACACCGTCCCATGCCATGAAGATCACTTATGCCAAGAAATAACATATGTTGATAGTTGTCTTTAAAGGATTTGGTGTTATTTATAGTGTTTGTTTTGATAACATTTAGTCAGGCCACTTTGACAGTTGGGGGTGAGGGGGAGTGAAAGTTAAATTTTGCAAATGATTCCAAAAAATACCTAGTCTTTGTTTTGCATCAATGAACTATGAAATAAACAGGCCTGAATTTTGTAAAATAAACTTTTATTTGTATTCGAAAGAAAGAAAGAAAGAAAGAAAGAGAAAAGAAGAAAGAAGGAAATGAAGAAGGAAGGAAGGAAGAAGGAAGGAAGGAACGAAGGAAGGAATGAAGGAAGGAACGAAGGAAAACAAGTAACCAATAAAGGATCAGTATACAAAACACCCAGATGCTTTATGCCCAAATCACTGTAACTTTTCTTTCTTTATTTTTTAAACTTTTTTTAATGTTTGTTTGTTTGTTTGTTTATTTATTTATTTATTTATTTTTGAGAGAGACAGAGTGCGAGCAGGGAAGGGGCAGACAAAGAGGGAGACAGACTATGAAGAAGGCTCCAGGCTCCGAGCTGCCAGCACAGAGCCTAACGCGGGGCTCAAACATACGAACCGGAAGATCATGACCTGAGCTGAAGTTAGACAGTTGGCCAACTGAGCCACCCAGGCACTCCTAGCAAAGCCTTTAAAATTGTAAGGGAGAATGATCTCAAATTATAATTTTCCATACAGACTGCTAGTCAACTGTGAAGGATGAATAATGGCATTTTCTGATATGTAAAGACTTCAAAAAATCTCCCATTGATCCATTAGCAGCAAAGAGTAACTGGAAGATGTATTACAGTTAAAATAATTAATTTACTAAAGTTAAAGTAATTAATTTACTACAGTTAAAATAGTTAAACTAAGACACAGACAACACAGAAAGTACGGAATCCAATACAGGAAAGAGATACACAAAGGAAACTAACAGGAACATGGTGAAGGCAAATCCTAAAACAAAAGTTGCAAAACAGGTCTAGAGGACAATCCATCCAGACAGGAGTTGGAGGACAGTGACTTCCAAGAGGGATACTGCCAAGAAGTTAATGTTAATGATAGAGCAACTGAAGTATTTCAATGTATTTTCTGGGTCATCCGTAAGGTCAAAGAAGTTGGTGATTAATAAATTATACAGGAAACAGAGAAAATAGAAAACCAAGGCAGTCATTAATTCCAGGACAAATAAAACATTGCCTAAGAAAAGTCATTGTAATCACACTACAATACTTCTCTTAGCTCTGAATAATATTTGCATTGTCATAAATTCATGAACATTAAAAATTAATTCAACCAAAAAAAGTGATATATAAACTACATTAGGAACATCAGGGAAGAGAAAGTATTTACCTCAAAGAGAAGCAAATATATGTATTCCATAATAGAGAGTTATTAAATAATATCTAAAACAGAAGGACCAAGAAATGATAATTTAAAAACGAGATTCATAAAGGCACAGTGTAGGGAATATGGTACTGTAATAGCATAGTATGGTGACAGGTGGCATCTACATTTGTGGTGAGCATACATAACGTATAGAGATGTTGGATCACTATGTTGAACACCTGAAACCAATGTTAACATTGTGTGTCAACTACACTCAAAGAAAACATTTTTAAATGTGACTTATAATATGGAGGCAACCAGCAGAAGTAACAGCTCTAAAGGTTAAATGTACAGCCTCAATGATGAAAAGAGGGCAATAGAAAATACTAGGCTTTTGCTGTAAGCAGAGTACAACTATTTGACTTTCAAAATTATTTACATATATAACTTTGTTTAAAGAAATAATTAAATATAGAAAAGATTCTTCACGTTTCCAAGAAGAAGATAAACAGGACTGGTAGAAGAAAAGCTAAAATCTGCAATGGATTAAGAAAACAAATGTGACTTAACATTTGTATACAATCAAGCATTGATGCTGTTTAAGTAAACATCAGATATTTTCAAACACTCGAACCCACAGGGAATTCACCACATATAAGGTCATCTTTCAAAAATATTAATTAAGTAATTAAATGATTTTAACATAAAATGGAGCCAATCAAAAGCTCAAAGTAATGGGACAAAATGCAGGGATGATGTTTACAGAACAGAATACAATGTTATAAAATTTGACAATTAACGTATATTAAATCCTTTTCTTAAATTGAGACTTTTGGAAAGAGGTGGTGGAAAATGTGTGAATATGGTAAAGGTCCAGGCACCTGGGTGGCTCAGTCACTTAAACATCTGACTCTTGATTTCTGACTCTCAGGATTCCTGAGTTCGAGCCCATGAGGGCTCTTGGCTCCACACTGAGAGTGCCAGGCTGAGCGTACAAAGGCTGTGTGGGATTCTCTCTCTTTCTGCCTCTCCCCAACTGGCACTTTCTCTGTCTCTCTCTCTCAAAAGTAAATAAATAAATAAATAAATAAATAAATAAATAAATAAATAAAATTTTTTTGAGTGATAAATGTGTTTCAACACCTGTCTAAAACTGAAATATGTGTTTCAGGAAATAAAACACAATGATTTCAACCTTTTAGTCTTTCTCATGTTTTTTTCTATAAAGTTAGAGGTATCTATAGAAAATATTTATTGAATTGTTTGCAATTTCTTTAGTTTCTCCTTTTTATAGTGTCTTCATTTTTTAATAAAGTAAAATAAGGTGAATAATCTTAAATTAGCCTTCATAGCGCAATCCTGTTTAGTAGCATTTTGCTTCCCTATCAGATGAGGATCTTTCCATGTGTACCTATAAAAAGAACAATACCTGAATGTAACTTAATAATAACCAGGGTTATATGGAGGGTATTTGTTTTTCTTTGTATTCTATTTGAATTCTTTATAATGAGGCTGAATTACAGAAGTCTAAACCAATAATTTTTTTTTTTTTTTCTCAAAGGGAAAGAAGAGGCAAAGCATAAACATCCATTAATGTCAGTGAGGAGAACCCAGTCCAAGTTTTCTGTTACGTAGGTTGGCAGTTTTTCCCAATATCTGGAATCCATGACTATATTCTGTGGTTATTGTAAGCAAGGCCCCCTCGGGTGTTTATCTTAAATTTTATCACTCTGTCCTCCCTCTGCTTACTCTATATGACGGGGCACTCTGCTGGAGTCTGTGAAGACATCGTGTCCCTCTCTGTACCCTTGAATTCCCATCTTCTCAAGATATTTTAAACCCTTTTTTTCCCTTCCTTGATACATGGTTTATTCTATCAGACTCAATCTGACTGAGAGCCCAAATGTTTAGGCACTTTCATTTTATCCACTTCTACTACAGTCTCCAATTTTCAGTCAGAAAGCTCAATGTGCCTCTCCCAATCCACTGCATCTTTGCCCTTGTCCTTTGTGCATTGCTGTCTTCCACCTGGCTTCTCACTCTCGTCAGATTGATCTGGAGGTCACCTTCTGGTAGTGTCCTAACGGGTCTTCTGCTCTGACAAGCAGGTTGATCTAATTCCTCACACACACCATAGATTAGATTCTGGCATCCATCCTGTTTCTGTGCCCTGGTGAAGTTGGATGGCTCCCCCACCCTTCCTCACTAACTCCGTCTGGTGCAGGGCACTGAGGGCAATTCCTGACGAGCCTTTGTGCCAGATAAAAAATTTCGTTAAACTTATCCAAAAGGGTATTTTTCAAGTTAATAACCAAAGGCAGAAGCAGTAGCCAAGAAAAGAAACTAAAGTAGGGTACCAGATGTAAAGACATTAAACCAGCGGAGTGAAAAGACAGAAATAAGTGGAGAGGTCACTAATGAGGAAGATGGTGTAACAGTAGAATGAAAAATAATTTCTACAGAGTTTACTAATCTAGGTGGTTAAGAACATAAACTGGAGGATTGTCTCAAGCCTTAAATGGGTTAAATCTATACTTGTAGGAATGTAGAATACTTCACACAATTAGGACTCACTGTGTGAACCAGCTAAAATATGTCTTCCTCAGCTCTGGGTCTTGCTTGAAATGCTGGAATCCTTATACATAACCAAGTCTGATGTCTGGTATAACTGCTACAATGCACAAAATATCTGTTCTAGAAAGAAGTATGTTGGAATAAGCATGGTGTTTAGCCTTCAGTCTCTGTTCCACTGGGTGAGACCTGAGTCCCTGTACCATCCAAGATGGGGCAGTGGAGGATCTGATTCCAGCTTGTGTATTTGCTTTGTTCTTTTAAGATACAAGCACAAGACAGATGGAGAGGCCCCTCAGCTACTGGGGAGTCCTTGTACCAATTCATCTCCCAACATACTGAGAATCTCCTAACCTCTACACAGTTTCTATCCCTGAAGAAGGGGAAGAGTTTATGGATCCCTACTTTGTCACTTTGTCATGTACAATTAATAAAGTATACTGTGCCCAGCCAAAAAAAAAAAAAAAAAGATACACCAGGCACCATGTACCCATTTAGGGAATCCCTGTCTGGAGAAGCACAGTATTCCTCTCTGTTTTATTCTTTAGATGGATCCATGTAAGTGGGGCTATTCTAAATATCAGCATACACACCTCTCATAGACTCTTTGGTTTGCTCATAATTGGTTCCTGACGCTAAAAGCAGCACATTCAAGTCTTTTCTCTAATAGGAAGAGAGTTTTTCAATGTGTATGATATGGTAAGCTATAGTCAAGAAAGCAGGTGGGACTTCCCTCCTCAGGCTGATAGTTGTTTTGTCTTCCCTTGGCAGCTATCCCAACTCTATCTCACAGATGCCACAAATAACAACACATTGCCATCTAGCTCTGAATATACCTGCATTCCTCTACAGCAAATGCCTCACAAGAATTGCTTGCATAGACAATCTGCATTTTCTCATCTCCCATTCTTTCTCTCTTTTTTTAAATATGAAATTTATTGTCACATTGGTTTCCATACAACACCCAGTGCTCATCCCAACAGGTGCCCTCCTCCATGCCCATCACCCACTTTCTCCTCCCTCCCACCCCCCCATCAATCCTCAGTTTGTTCTCAGTTTTTAAGTTTCTTATGGTTTGCCTCCCTCCCTCTCTAACTTTCTGCCCCCCTCCTCCATGGTCTTCTGTCGGGATAGAAGGAACATACTTAAACATCATAAAAGCCATTTATGAAAAGCCCACAGCTAATATCATCTTCAATGGGGAAAAACTGAGAGCTTTCCCCCGATATAAGGAACACGACAGGGATGTCCACTCTCTCATTCTTTCTTGAATCTCATCTAATCAGGCTGTCTCCAGAATTCCACAGATCACTTTAATGGAGGCTGCCAACACTTTCATATTAATAAATACAATATTTAATGAGACTATTGAGATATATTTTGAGACATCGAGAGGGTTACTTTTACATGAAATTCAATGTGAATAGTGCCCTCAGAATGCTTACAAAACAGTGACCCTGGTATAATTTTCTAAGACTTATTTAAAAAAATTTTTTTAAGTTTATTTACTTATTTTGAGAGAGACAGAGACAGTACAAGTGTGTGTGTGGGGGGGGAGGGGGGCAGAGAGAAAGGAGAGAGAGAGAATTCCAGGCAGGCTCTGTGCTACCAGCGCAGAGCTTGACATGGGGTTCGAACTCACAAAACCATGACAACATGACCTGAGCAGAAACCAAGAGTTGGATGCTTAACCAACTGAGCCAGCCAGGCGTCCCTTAGGACTTAATTTTTAAAGTTAATATTAATCCATTAAGTTGCATCAATGTTGTTGCACATGGCTAGGTGTATTTATTTCACTGTTGAATATTTGGTTGTCTGAATATATTTCGTTATCCATTCTTTTTTTTCCTTCATGTTCTCTTGTTTTTTTGTATTAAAGATGTCTCTAACTTTTTAGTAAAATATTCTTGTACATGACTTCTGGTATATATATGCAATGTTTTCTCTTGAGTCATTTGGTATGGGGATGTTCATCTTTACAAGATAATGGCAAAATATTTTCCAAAATTATTATTTATAGCAATTTACAAGAAGTATTTTTTAATCCACATCTTCAACATGTTGCAGCATCAGACTAATATTTTTTTTTGCAAATTGAATGGGTATGAAATGATATTTATTTATAATCTTGATTTGCATTTCTCTGATCATAAAAGAGGTAGAACATCGCTCCACATGTTTGCTGGCCAAATGCAATTTACCTTCTGCGAAATGCATGTTCACATATTTTGCCCACTTTCCTAGTAAGCTTGATATTTCCATTAACTTAAAGATTTTATTTATGTTCCTGACCTAAGGTTTTGTCAATCATGTAAGTCATAAATATATTATCTCAGCTTTTAAATTATATTTTTAATTTCTTTATGTGTTATGATAAATTATCTAAAATGTAGAAATCAGGCAAAAATATGGGGAGCATAACTTTCCAATATCATTCAGGGGCAAAGACCACTCAATAGCTATGTAGGAGAATATATACTTAGCTAAACCCACTATGTATGATTATTTGAAGGTTTGGGATTGACAAGTATATATATATACATATATATAGTTATACATACAAACATATATACAATTACATATATACAGTTTTATACACACACACACACACACACACACATACACACACACACACACACACGGTTTTTTATATACAGTTATATATATTGGGGTGCCTGGGTGGTTCAGTTGGTTAAGCATCTGATTCTTGATTTTGGCTTAGGTCATGATCTCTCAGTTTGTAGAATTTAGCCTTGCATTGGGCTCTGCCCTGACAGCACAGAGCCTGCTTGGGATTCTCCCCACCCCCTCTCTCTGCCCCTCCTGTGCACACTCTCTCTTTCTCTCTCTCTCAAATTAAATAAATAAGTAAACGTTATATACAGTTACATATACAGTTATGTAGAGTTTATATACATACATATATCATATATATGCATAAACACACATATTTACACATACCCATATACACAAACATGTATCTATGTTTTCGAAATACCCTTTCAATTGACTTTAACGTTATAATGCTTCTGTCATTATTTAATAAGTTAAACAGAATGTTTAAATGTGCTCATTTACATGAAATCTATGATTTTAAAAATTGCACTTATGATTTCTGGAACTTCTACTAAGCTAAGTAATTTGACCAGATGCAGCTCAGCAAACTCTCTTGCCAAAGAAGTGCACATATGCCAAGACCAGGTAGGTGTTTTCTTGCATGGTGCCTTGCATGGTGAACTCCAAGCTGCAAAGGAATTTTAGCTTTATCTTTTTATTTTTGTTTTTATTTTATTGTAAATGTTATTTTGGGGGGTGCCTGGGTGGCTCAGTCAGTTAAGCATCAGACTTTGGTTCAGGTCATGATCTCACAGTTTGTGGGTTCAAGCCCCAGGTCGGGCTCTGTGCTGACAGCTCAGAGCCTGGAGCCTGCTTCAGATTCTGTGTCTCCCTCCCTCTCCACCCTTCCCCCACTCACACTCTGTGTCTTTCTCTCTCTCTCTCAAAAATAAATAAACATTTAAAAAGTTTTTAATGTTATTTTGTGTTTTATTTGCTTTTGGTGCAAACAATAATAATTGAGGATTTGGTTTTCTCCTTAAGTATTTTGTAGAATACACTAATGATGGCATCTGGACCTGGAATTTACTTTTTAGGTAAGTTTTCAATTATAAATTCAGTTTTAATAGATGGTTATTCATGTAACCTATTTCTTCTAGAGAGAGAATTCTTACCTGTATAATAAGATTTGTTCATTTTATAAAAGTTTTCAATTTACTGGCATAAAGTTGTCAATTATATGCCCTTTATTATCTTTCAATTTTTTTTAAATTCACCAATTCTTTTGTTTACAAAAGCCAAAGCATATTTTATGTAGTACTCTCTGGAAAGCTAAGGTAATAAATTTTGCTACTATTTATGCATTGAAAAGACCACTAAGCATAGTTAGAAGGAAGACCTCCCTAATTCAATAAAAAAAGATTTCCTTCTTTGAGAGAAATACTATTTTTTAATATCAGTTACATATGAATGAGTTGCAGTATATAATTCTTCACATATAGTCAATAGTTTTTAAATTTATATGAGAAATTAAATGCTGAGCCTATTCTCAGCCACATCCCTCTCCATTCCCTCATTAGCATCTGTCCCAATATTAGTGAAGACATCTTGCCACTCTGAAGAGAAAGCTAGTGTTTAAAATTATTCATGTTTCATTAAAACATAGCCCCTACTCACTACCCAGCTGTTTCTTTGGTGCCCAACTAATTAGTCAATGATTGGTTCTTCCAACAGGACTTTCAAAAGAATTGTCAAGGGTAAGACGGCTCTTAGTACAGCCCATACCGGTCACCCTGATTTCTCTGACATCCTATGGACACAGGTGAAAAAACTCCTGCAGAAACTCACTTCCTAGGATTGCCATGTGTCCCCATGCTCTCATAAATCCACTTAAGACAATTTCTGTATACCAAATAGCCATAGGGAAGAAGGGGGAGCGATTAAATGGACTGCTTGGCTAGGCTGATAAAGCTTCCTATTCCACATTGCACTCCAAGTTTGAATAGATGTTGAGAAAGCCCCTCTGGTGCTTCCCTTATCTATTCTTCGATGTTCATCTTTCATGTAGACCAGAGTTTCTGACCTGTATAATCTTCCTTCTCTCTGATGAACTTTTAACATTGTTCACAATGTAGGTCTAGTGGCAATAAGTTTCCTTGAATTTTGTTTTCTGAGGAAAGTCTTTATTTCTCTTTCACTTTTGAAGGATAATGTAACAGGATACAGAATTCTATATTGGTGGGTTTTTTTTCTCTCAACACTGAATATTTCTTTCCATTAGTTTCCAATGAAAGCTTCCAATAATTCTTCCCCACTCCATATGTGCATGAGACACCTGATATCAAGTGGTGCGGAAGTTTAGCTTTCCTTTGCCTCTGGGCTGTCCCCAAAACTTGTTCTAGAAAATAGAATGCAATGAGAGTGATGTCTGGGGACATCTAAGCCTAGGCCTTAAGGAAACAGGGAACTTTCGGGGCACCTGGGTAGCTCAGTTGGTTGAGCGTCCAACTTTGGCTCAGGTTATGACCTCGTGGCCTGTGAGTTCAAGCCCCGTGTTGGGCTCTGTGCTGACAGCTCAGAACCTGGAGTCTGCTTCCGATTCTGTGTCTCCCTCTCTTTCTGCCCCTCCCCTGCTCATGCTCTGTCTGTCAAAAATAAAAATACATATTTAAAAAAAATTTTAAAAAAAGGAAACAGGGAACTTTCATTTTCTGCTTTTTGGAACCAAATCAGTAACTGCAAGAAACTAAAGTTATGGGTGTGGGGGAGGAGGGAATAAAAGGAGAAGGAGAACCAAAGTGTTCCTATCGATAGATTCCAGAGAATACCCAGCACCAACTGCAAATCATGTGAAGAGTCATCTTTGACCTACCTCAGTAGATTCCCCGGATGACTTGGAGCAGAAAAATCATCTGAGCTCAAACCACACAATCAGAAGAGATAAGAAAATGCTTGCTATTTTAAGCCATCTGAGTGGTTAGAATTGCTATGTAACAGTAGAAAACTAAAATATAGGCTAATTTAATATATGACTTTAAATTTTCTTATCATCAGGATGGCTTCAAATAGAAATTCTAAAAATTCTGCTTCCCCTTCCCCACACAAAAAATTAAGTTAAACCTAAAAGCTGTCTTGAGATAATTTTTTAAAGAGGATCCATGGGAAATTCTTTATGAATAGGCTAATATTTGTTATAGTTTTCTGTGCATTGCCAGGACTGTAGGACATAACACGAAAGAAAAAAATAGAGAAAAAGTCCATGAGGTAAGATTAAAACTCTTGGCTACAGTGAAAGAAGTTTTATTGCCTGGGAAAGTACATAAAATATTACATGAGTATAGTAACAAAATATATTTAGGGTTTGGTTTCTTTTCTAGTATGATCATAATTCTTATCAGTAAGATGAATCAAAGTTATATACCAAAATTCACAAGTATTTAATCTATGTTAGTCACAGAAAAATAAGAGAAAAGTCTAAAAAAATAGAATGCCCTGAGGTTTGGGGAAAATATACAAATAAATTCTTATTCAAAACTTTAGTTACTTATTGTATTTACAATTGTAACTGTATTAGAAGAACATGAGCAAGAAGAAGTCATGCATTATGGAGCACAGAACATTTTGGAAAACAGAAAATTATAAAACAGAGCAATATTAATAATTAGAACTTAAAACATCAGTCTAATTCTGATATTCGCTGGATGACTACATAAAATTAAATGACTTTGAAAAATTGATTTTTGACAGGTTCAATATTGAATTGAGAAGCCCAGGGGTACCTGGGTAGCTCAGTCAGTTTAAGATATGACTTTTGATCTCGGCTCAGGTCATGATGTCAAGGTTTGTGAGTTCAAGTCCCGCATCAGACTCTGCACTAAGGGCATGGGATCTCTCTCTCTCTGCCCCTCACCTGCTTGTGTTCTCTCTCTCAAAAATAAATAAATAAATAAATAAATACATACATACATACATAAATACATAAATACATAAATAAATAAGCTTAAAAAAATAATTCCTATAAATTGAGAAGCCCATAAAAAGGAAACAGGGTCAAACATGCCATAGCACCATCTCCTTTAGACTTTCTATAGACATTGCATTTGCTTATTCGAACAATTCTGTCAATCTCATATGAAAGTCATTTCCAACATTGACTGACAGCATGTGGACAGGAAACACCTCAGTCTAAAGCCTTTTGACTCATAGTTCTGATGGAGAGGTAAGTGAAGGTACCAAAGCAGTAAATTATCATTGAGCGAGAGGGGATATGACTCTAAACAAGAAAAGCATATTCATAGAGAGCATAGTGAAGTGTTTTATGACATAAATGAGATATGTTGGAAAAAACAACAGCATGCCCATCCATTTGGACAGGATTACATTTAGAGAAAATTTTCAGAGCTTGTGAGAAATATTGGCAGCGCTGTACAAAGAGCCTTCAAACCACTATTCAGCCTCTGTTTAGTTCTGCTAGTCAAAAAATTTTAAATTCACATGCTCTTTGACCTACATATTGGATTTCAAAGAGTTTATATATAGGAATACACAAACAAACATTTTTCAGGTCGTCTGTATTAGGATGTTTATTGCAACACTCTTTGTAGTGACATAAAAATGAAAGAACAAAACATTCATCAGTAAGGGGCTTTAAAATAAATGATGATATACAATAGAATGGGATAATATGGTATTATGAGGAAGAGCTATATGTACAGATATGGACTCTAAGAATCATTCTAAGGGGGAAAGTAAAATGGAGAAATATAGATATAGTGTAATTATTTTGGGGGAAAATGTAAACAAATATATGAATATCTGTATCTGTAGATACATGTATAGATAGGTATACACATTTATTTTACAATAAAAGATGACTAAAAGATTCCTAACGGTAGTTGCCACTGGGGAGGAGGTCTAAGGAGGATAGAGAAGAGAGATGGAGTAGAGAAGCTGTCACTTCTAAGCAGCCAAAATAACTCAGATGGGAGAGCATTCGACTGGAGAAGATACACTTTTAATTTTGTGCTTCTGTATATTGGTTCAGTATTTTGAACTACTAGCTTGTATTATTTTTTTATCAATAAAAATTATCTGGTGCAAAAATAGGGGACCACACGTCTTCTTTGAAATTATCTATGTTAAAAATATTTTGTTAAATATACAAATAATAATTATGGAAGTTCAAACACAGGCACAATTAGCATGAAGTAACCAGACAAAGAAAACAAAACAGACAAAACTAGACAAAATTTCACCTTAAAGCAGGTAAACATAGGTAGTAATACTATCAGCAAAATGAAAGGAATGAAGAGTACAGCGCTCAGGGCTGCAGGTATTCTTGAGGATGAAGTTAGAATTCTCAGTCAGGTAAGTGCATTCGAGAGGCTTCTGTCACATTGATAACAGCTTGTTTCTTAACATGGTCTGTGGGTATACAGTTGCTCATTTATTATTCTTGTTTAAATATTGCCTTTAGATTTTATGTATTCTCTTATATATATTACGTGTGTCATATGTATATACTTATGACACGTAATATTATATATTATATAACATATAACACATGTATTATATATATATGTGTGTATATATATATGTGTGTATATATATATTATAGTTTGTTTGTTTGTTTGTTTGTTTGTTTTAGCACAGCGCTGTTTCAAAAATCGTTGGTTGATTAGTTTTCATGACCAGTCATTCTGAGTACGTGTTGTCTTCTTGACATTACCTGAAATATATCACTTCTAACCCATGTCGTCATATGAGGTAGGAACTAGTAAAATCCTATCATATAAATGAAGAAACAGAGGCTAAAGAGTAGAAGCAATTTGCTCAAGGTCATTCAGTAAGGTGTTTGTATTTAATTAAAAGTTGTTCTGACTTCACTGTCCAATGTTCTAAACATAGGAGAGACTGCCCATTAAAGATACAAATGCACAAAGTGCTTCCAATTTGCTATTTCTAACTCATTGTTTGATGCTTTATGGCTCCTACATCTGGATAATTCTATCATGTGTCATGAAAAATTATATGTAATTTCATCAATCACAAGTTGGCAGTTAACCATGATAACATTATGTAAATAGCAAACATTTAGCAATCAAGGTACTAAATAAAATGTAAGACCTAAAATAGAATTAAGAAAGTGCATTTTGACTCTTAAGGTAATGCTTTGGATCATAGAAACCGAAGATTATAATTTGATCTTTCACTGAAGTATTTAAAATAATATTATTTAAAATTAAATAATTGTATATAATTTTAATTTTATATTTTAATAATTAAAATATTATTTAAAAGTGATCTTATTGGGACATACACATGAAGTTATTTATTTCACTATTTGTAGGATTTCACACAGCAGACTTTCATTTTCCCTCAGACAGTGTATTCTCTTCTTTTCTCATCCACCTTCTAAATGGGCCTTTCTTCAACACCCTTTTGATGAAAATTCCTATTCTTTTAGTTCAAGCTGTCAGTTTCCTCATTGCCAGAGATATCTTACAAATCATAGTGGAAGTCAGATTTACTCATTTGTACAATACTGTCCAGCCCAGTTTTGCAACTAGGAAGCTACTCACCAGCTGTGTGACTTTGGGTGTTCACCTCTTAGTACAACTCATGTGTTTATTTGGGTTCTCCCCAAATCCTGCTGTCCACACGGCTCTCTGCAGCATCCAGGGCCCAGCCACAGGTCCATGTCATTGCTTTGTACCCTCAGGCATAGGATTAGGACATCTGATGCAAAATACTAATTCATCTTCTGGGAGATACACTTCTAGATATGAGTCTTGAGAACATTTATGGGCTGCCTATATTTTAAAAGTGTCTGTGTTGGTTTTTTTCTTCCATGTTAAAGCAAGTTACACATCCACTTTATAAAAATCTAAGTGAATTGTGAGATATTCTAGGTTAAACAGTTAAGAGAAGAGCCAGACTAGGACTGTGACCCAGAGACCCTACCTGTACGCACAGATTACTGCGTGGCCAAAATAGCTGTTTTGTCTACCTTAGCAAGCAATCCAGAGATCCCTCATGATTGCTTCAACCTTAGTGATTGGAATTGATTGTGAAAGCAGCTGAAGTTTTTTAGTTATTCTGCCTCCAACTTGGGTGATGACTTATTACTGCAGCTATAAATGCTCTAGGTCCAGAAAGTTCACAAATAATCAACTGTTTCTCCGGTAGCAAATACTTATGATGGCCAGATAATAAGCACATGGGTGTCTGAGCACCCATGTTGTATAAAACAACAGAGGAGACACTATTGTGCAAATACAAGAGAGATGGGAGAGAAAAAATATAGAAAAGACATAGTCCCTATCCTTCAGAATCATACAATGTCAGCCCATTGACAATTGACTGTATCAGGATATTTTGTCAAATAGCCTAGCAACTATTTTTCTATCTTTTTTTTATAATTTATTTTGAGAGAGAAGAGAGAGCATGCATGGAAGGGACCAAGAGAATCCCAAGCAGACTCCCCATTGCCAGGGCGGAGCGCTACCTGGGGCTCAAACTCACAACACATGCGATCGTGACCTGAGCCAAAACCAAGAGTCTGATGCTTAACTGACTCAGCACCCAGGTGCCCATCTATCTTTTTTATATTATACCCCATGATTTAAAATTTTCACCCATTCCATCTATCTAAAGAACAATAACAACAAAATAGTGTTGATGACTAGCATCTTTATGTATGTGTGTTATGTATGTGTGTGTATGGGGGTATGTGTGTATTACATAATGGTTCTCATGATCATAAATAATGTGTGGTTTTGTCATATTCATTTTCTCTAGTGTTTGAAATTTTTAGTTGTGTTCAAACCATGCCATTGAAATGTACGTTGACTCAAATGTGAATAATGCAAACCCACTTTTTGTTTTTGGGTAGTTTTGTAGTCAACTTTTAAAAGACCTGCTTTCACAAACTTTAGGAAAATAAACTTAAATAGCTAAATAAAATAATAGACTTAATTCAGCTTCAATTAAAATTACTGATTAATTCTCTGAGAAAACAGGCTATATAACAACTACATAGCAAAGATCAGGTGAGGAACAATGTTAAATCTTACTAGTTTACTGAAATTTATGTGGTAGCCATTAGGAGCTAACAAAATTTGTAAAATAATAATTCATGGGTGGACTGAAACACCGGATCCAGCAGATTGAATTTGGCTAAGGCCAAATTGAAAGCAAGTGGAGGGTTTACATACATCACTCAAATATTCTTAATTTACCAACTGTATGATTCTATTTCTGTTGAGGTATATTAACCCTATTTTAGTTTCAATTACAGCTTTGTTAAAAATAAAACTAAGAGGAAAGGTTTAAAAGGGGTAAGAAGAAGGGAATATTCAAATTCAGCTTGCTCCCATTGGGTCTATAGAATACGGGTGGGATAAATTAAAAGAAAGTCACTTGCAATAATCTATTTATTTATTTGTATTATCCATGCCATGTGTCAATTCTCCAACACAAGAGATAAGAAGATAAGAAGTGTTTCCACCTCCATCCCTGGCCCCTCATACCTCTTTTTGTTTGTTTGTTTTTTCCTACTGAGACAGGAGATTGATCCTGACAAGGTGAGGTGACACTACTGCCCAGGGACTGTCCTTTTATTTCCCTTTAACTAAGTCTGTCTCTGACATCTTAGGGCCCAAAAGATACTGAGGATTCTATATAGTATTACTGTGTCATTGATTTTCTGCCTGCTAGATTTGTCAATTACTTGGTGAAGGATGTTGAAGCCTCCAACTATGATAGTGGATTCATCGACTTCTTGCAGTTCTATCAGTTTTTGCCTCATATATTTTGAAACTTGTTGTTAGGGGCATACATGTTAAGGATTGTTATGTCTCCTTGGAAAATTAAGCCCTTTATTATTATGTAATGCCCTCTTTATCCCTAATAAGGTTCCTTAATCTGATGTTTGCTTTGTCTGAAAAAAAGCTACAGTAGCTTTCTTTTTTATTAGTGCTAGCATGGTATGACTTTTTCCATTAAAAGTGAGTTTCCTATAGAAAATGTGTACTTGTATCTTGTTTTTCCACCCACTTTTTATTGGTAATTTAGGCCTTTAACATATAAAGTGATTATTTATAAAATTAATATCTGCCATGAATGCAATTGCTTTGTATTTATTACACTTATTCTTTTTTCTTTTTTAAAAAACTTTATCTTCTTTTGCTTTCCTCTCTGATTTTAACTGAGAGTTTTGTATGTTCCATTTTTTTCTCCTGTCTTAGCATATCAATTATACTTTGCTTTCGTTTAGAGGTTGCCTTGGAGTTTGCAATATACATTTACAACTAACATAAGTGCTTTGAAATATTACTTCATGGGTAAGTACATGAACCTTATACAAGTATTCCTAATTCCCCCCTTCCAACCCTTGTTAACAGTGCCGTCATTCATTTCACGTATCCATACGATATTATCACCCACTACATGTCACTATTACTTCTTTGAATAGTAATCTATTAGATTAGATAAAAATAAGAAAACCAAAGGTTTTATTTTACCTTCATTTATTTCTTCTGTGATACTCTTCTTGTCTTTATGTGGATCTTAGTCTCTGATCATATCATTTTATTTCTCTCAGAAGAACTTATTTTAATTTTTTTAATGTTTATTTTTGAAAGGGAGAGAGTGCACATGTGTGCAGGGTAGGGCACAGAGTGACAGAGACAGACATCTGCGAGGTCAGTGCAAAGCCGGAAGTGGGGCTCCATCCTAGAAATCATGAGATCATGACCTGAGCCGAAGTCCAACGCTCAACCAACCGAGCCACCTAGGTGCCCCAAGAACTTATTTCAACATTTCTTGCAAAGCAGGTCCATTGGCAACAAATTCTCTTAGTTTTTGTTGCCTGTGAAAGTCTATTTCTTCTTCCCTTAAAAGAAAAAATTTCACTAAAAACAAAATTCTAATTTAGTGGGTTTCTTCTGTCAATGCTTTAAATATTTTATTCCATTCTCTTCTGCTTTCTTGTTTCATGTAATTCTTATTCATGTTCCTCTTTAGGTAAGATGTTCTCTTCTTTGAAGAATTTCTCTCTAAATATGGTATGCTTAAACTTGGATTTTTGTTATTTACCATGTTTATATTCTCTGAACTTCCTGGATTTGTGGTTTGGTTTCTGTGATCAATTTTGGAAAACTCAGAGCAATTATTATTCAAAATATATCTCCTGGTCCTTTTTTTCTTGCTTCTTCTTCTGAAATTCCCATTACATAGATGGTACATCATTTGTAATTTGTGCCGCATATTGTTATTTTTATTTTAATTTATTAAATTTAAATTAAATTTTATTTTATTTTAATTGTTATTGTTATATTATTTTTTGTCATTTGTTTTTCTTTTTGCATTTCAGTTTTGGGATTTTTTATTGACATATGTTTGAGCTTATTGATTATTTCCAGCAAAGATATGCTTTAATGTTTGTATTTATATTTTTGGTTGCCAGCTTTTCCTTTTGGTTCCTTATTACGTGCTTTCACCCATCTGCTTACATTGACCATCAATTCCTACACACAGTCTACTTTTTCCATTATGGCTCTTAGCACATTAATTGTAATTGTTTTAAATTCCTGGTCTGGTAGTTCTAAAATATCTGTCGTGTCTGAGTCTGGTTCTCATGCTTTGTCTCGCCAGGATTTTTTTTTAACCTTTTAGCATGCCCTGTAATATTTTGTTGCAAAGTGGACATAATGTATTGAGTAATAGGAACTGAAGTAGCTAAGTTGTTAGTATGGGTTTCATGTTTATCTGTCTAGGAGACAGGCTGTGTTCGCCTTTTACTGTAGCTGTGTATGTAGCTTCAGTTTTACTAATGTCCATGTTTTTATCTCCCCTGTTGGCTTTGGGTTTTCATTTGGATTTCTCATTCTTAAGCAGAATTTAAGCCTTTCAGTTCATTGTTGCAATTCATTATTGTGATACAGGAGACCTGTTGCTGTGGCATTAAGTTGTAGGGAAAGATTAGATCTCAGTATCTGAGTGGGTGTGTGCCTCCAAGACATGACCTTCACAAGTGCTTCTCAGCTTTGCACCTCCCCTCTCTTGTCTGATCCAAGAAGGCTTACAAGGGTTAGAGTTGGGTAATTTTCCTTTCTTCAAGCCATATTAGGCTCTGGTGAAGTTCTTTGCCTCACTGAGTATGTATTTGTTGTGGGCAATGCTCTGGGCTTATTTAAGAATGGTTACCTTTCCCTCCTTCTGTCCCAGCATAAGGAGATTTTTCTCTAATCTTTACCTGAGAATCTAGTGGTACTCCTGGAGGTAATGCCTGGGGAAGTGCTGGTGTCCCCTTAGCCTAGGTATCTGGGTGATTATAACTCAAAAGTTATAATCTTCAGCCTCCAGGAATTCATTAGAGTTACTGTTTGAGTAACTTCCAGTTACTGGCCCCAACATCTGCTTCCGACAAATTTATCTGTATTCCCTGCACCCACCTATTTCTCCAGTTTCGGGGAAGGCTCTTTGTTCTGTGACCTCAATTCTCTTGTGAATCTAAGAATAGTCATTGATTTTCAGTTTTTTCAGTTTTGTTCTTGTCGTCAGGATAGGAGTGATGGCTTCCCTGCTCTTTACATGTTTGAGTGGAAACTGGCAGTCATCTAATTGTGTCCTAAAGTACCTTCTACGAAGCTAGATGCCATGTACTTTTGTTTTATCCCAATGATTTACCATAGGTTGAGAACTTGAGACCAATTTAACAAAGGGAGAATAATTTTTGCCTATTCCATCCATCATATTAACTGAAAATTAAATGAATCCCTGCGTGAGATAAAGATTTGGTTATGCATGTACACACAATCATCTTAGGACAACTTTTTGTTCCAGAAAACAATAAAGATACTGAAGATTACTGGGGTCAGTTCAAAAGTATGAGAGGCAACAGAGGGGGCTTACACTGACCTAAATTGAGAAACTTAGAACACAGAAGAAAATTATTGAAGTTGATTAAAACATACAAATATCTTTTAAGAGCCCTGACTTCATCAATAAAAAAAGAAAGAAGGATGAAAGAAATTGAGAAAGACAAAAGAAAGACAGAACTTAGACAAAAGAAAGAGAAGGAAAAAAAGAAGAAAGGGAGGGAGGAAATAAGGGAGGAAAGAAAGGAAGAGATGAGAACAGTAGAGAAGGGAAAAGTTGGGAACAACTCCATTGGAGATTACTAGAAGCATCAGCTCATTACTCTGAAAATTTATAACAAAATGTTTAGATATAAGCATCAATTTTGCCTTTTCAGGATTAATAATATTTCAGGATAACAAATTAGCTTTAGTATAAAAGAAAATTTCTTCTATGTACAATATTTGAAGATGATAACCATACATAATGGATTAAAAAGGTATCACTTTGCAATTTCTAATGAAATAGTTGCTTAAAGAATTCAAGCAATGGTCAATCAATGGATGGTAAACCACTGGGGAAAAGCTGATGC